>NC_059527.1:7273776-7598471 GCF_905147795.1 Pieris rapae
CTTTTACATATAAACTGTGCCTTAACTACAAGCATACCGAATATAATAATCACGACAACCGCATATCAACGTTTCACAGCGATTGCATTAAAAATAGAACGTGTTTGTACACTGACAGGTATATCTTTAAATTACAATATGGATATTACATAGAGTCTGTTAGTCTCGTACATTTTACGGAATTCAAACCGTGTTTAACTTTAAGTTTATGCAGTATACACATTTGTGTATATAGAAAGCTTATTTATGGATAGCCTGTCATACATAACCATATATGTCTTTGGTGTACGCAAAGCATATTCATTTTAACTTACTCGTACAAAAAGTTTTTCACATGTTCAAATAATGAACAGGAGGAACATGGTGTAATGGTTGCAGCTCCTTACAAACGTTGTCTTAAACAAAATAACTTGGCAATTACAAAGAGTTTATTGTCAGTTCATCTCTTCCGTTCTTCGCTCTTGATTTAGGAACTGGCTGTTAACTTGAAATTAGGAGAATTAAATGTATATTTCTCATATTGACATTCGTGTGCATTATAGCGCAAGATCACCTACATCATGAGCACACCCCACATACGCACCATCACGCACATACCCACACTTTTACACCATAAAACAACACAACCAAATTAGGCTTAGTTAAATAAATTGAATCACAATTAATTAAATGTATTAAATAATAAATTTGTTTGTTCCCTTTTGTAAATCTTTTTGTAGTAAAATGTATCTTGTATTCCATCTTTGGCTATATTTTCAGTGTATTTGTTTGTAATTATATATGACTTATGTTTTTACGATTTATGTATTTACGAAATAAATAAATTATGTTGCCTATATTTTGTACTTTGACAATGACTTTGATACATATTTGTATGCTGTTTTGAGTAGCTGATTGTGTTATCTTTCGAGGTTGTATCGAACGAATTAAAAAAAATCGGTTGTCTGTAAAGTCGATTTACTGACTATAGTTGAACGCGCCAACGTCATAAAAAAATACTGACGGAATTCATTTTTCAAAAGAAAATTTAAACTTTATTTGTTTGACAGATATTTTGTATGGATGTAGAAATCACAATTTAATTGATCAAGTTACATTTGCGCATAATACAATTATTTAAATTTTTTAAAGAATGAACGCTGGTTAACGCGGTGACCGATTGTGCCCACTAAAGTGTTTCCGAACCAATTTGACTTTGGGTCCTTCAAGAAAAGTATCCATTCATAATATGCGGTCAAAATATTTTTCTTCACCGTACGCGCAAGTGGTAAATACGCACTTAAAAGAAAATTCCATTGGTGGAAAGCTAACAACTAATCCAAAACTGCCAAATCCATAATACGTTCAATTTATTAATCTGATTTTATCATAATAATTATTATTTATTTACTGACACTGTTATTAACAATATCTCAAAAATTAAGTAACCTGAAAAATAGAATTTTTAAAATAACAGGTTTATTGATATCGAAATTAGTAGCTGCTACTAAAGCCACTTTTAAATATTTCATGGAAATCCTAAATAGCATCTACAATTATTAAAAACCAATACTTGCCGTTTCTGTGAATTGTGCAAAAATCGCATGCATTTAAATAGGACATTAATACAGAGTACCTATATCGAGTATTTTTTTCGCGTGTTTTATTGATGAAATTCGAACATGATATAAATTTTAGATGATATGAGTCTTTCTATCCTAGAAGAGATACGGGACTTGCATTTCGCCCGTTAACGAGTTATGGTATTAAAATCACAGAACATATAAAGGAGGTACCTCCTGTGATTAAAATCATACATTGACGACATGTCAATTCCGGATCGAAGGATCATTGTCGGAGCATGTTCCAATCTGGGAACGTTGGGATCTCAATAGGCGTATGATTCAACAATTTCAAAATAGAAATACACGTTGCTCGTGCGATCGATTGTGCGCATACGATAGCACTGGGTAAACTTTATACACTAGCGGTGTAGGTATTTCTCGGGAAGTGCTCGATTAGTATTAACACAAACTTATCAAAAGTTGATACTCTGCTACGTGGAGTGTTGGATTTAGATGGACTTAATCTAGTCTAAGAAAAGATAAAACACGTGTTTACTCGTTATCCGCAAAAGAAATAACCTTTTGTAGCTACTCCTCTCTTTGAAGACTCTCTCCATAAAGGTTTAGACTCTATGAAGCTTGGCATCCTCAGCAAGACTTGGTCTCCCCAGTACCAGCTCCGTCCACTTGACCGTAGAGCGTTGATCACGTTGAATACGTTTGAATCGTAGACGTCCAGTCGTTTTACGAGCAGCTTGATCTATTCTTGATCTTGATTTGATCTTGACTCTCTTTTTAGATTTATTTGTAAATGAAATATATAAGAGAAGGAGAGGCCCACGGGGTTGCCAGTCCCTGACACCACCGCAAGGGACTCCGTATTATTACTATAGCTGCTTCATTAGCTTTCGTGTGAATATGAATTATGTATCCGTCCAATTACCCTGTATAAACTCTAATGAGACCCGTTAATTAATCTATAACAACGTATTGCTGGATTATTTTGAGCCTTATACCATAAGTTATAGAATCGGAATCTGAAACCTACACATATAAACTGTTTCCTTAGCATAATAATGAGATACAAAATCTTGTGCGGGTCACCAGTTCCAGTGGATTTTTGACTAACCTTTCTTTTTTCCTTGAAATAGGATTTCAGCCTCTTGGGATATTATTTCGGGAAAGATATTAAGAAACTACCCTTTCCGGATTATTGCCTGTGGTTCAAAGTACTATAATAAATTTAACATAATGACGTCCCTAAGTCACTGCTATATAATAATTAATATCCTTGTTTGAATGCCAATGAGAACGATCAGATTAAACAAATAATCTTTGAACAAGTGAGTTTCCAAATACTTACTGTTTAATAATGATACGCATTTCAGTAATATTTTTGTATATTTAAAAATTAATTTTGTTTTCTTACTTCAATTAATTTATCGAAATTTATCGACTTTTGGAAAATTGTTAAATGTTTTTTATTTTACAATTGAGATCAATCTTGGCTCTTTCAAAATGGGCTTCCTATATTTTGCAATCTAGTTTTATCTACCAGGTTCTAAAAAATCGTCGTTGCAAAACAAAGTGATCGTAACTCAGAATGTTTATCGCTAGTACTTGTTGCGTGCTACGGAACAATGTGAGGCGAATTATTGTTCGGCTTGCATCATAAACATCGCACCCTATATCTTCATATGCTCTGGTAAGCTTAGATTAGAATTTATAGCTGTATTTGTAATTAAATTAAAACTTGAGTTATGTAACCTAAGTTTAGTGAAATTTCATATATATTTTAGTATCTAATCATCGCACACATATTCAAATTTTTCCCACACTTAAAATTGTAATATAACATTCTCCTTTCCGATAATGTCCAAAGAGTATGCTACCCTTATATTCTTGATCGGTAATAGAAGTGCCACTTAGATTTAAGAACCCTTAAATAAATCAAGTTCGTTTTTTGTTAATCTAGCGTCGCAACCCCACTCCCGCCCCTAGTTTAATATTAGTCATAAGCTAACGTTTTAAAAGTATAGTCAGGCACTCTAGGCCTAGACAAGTACCCGAGTGAGCTCTTCGCCACCGGTCCCGACGACACCAGGGCAGGAACCCCAGCTTCGACCGCTGGTCGCCTCACTGGGCCGCCCCGGGACAACCAAGGTTTTCACCCAGTGGTGCTTGACCGTGAGCCGCGAATCTGCCCACTATCACCGACCACGACACCAGGGTCAAGTTGAGATAACTCCTTGGCTACTCACCATCGGACATGAAACACTGGACCTGACCCCATCGGCTTCACGCAGTGAGTCGAGCCTATGTGTCCTCGCGCGCTGCGGCACCCACAAAGGGCTATACGCCCACCCCTACCATACACCACCTGAAGGGGGCATATGCCCCGAACGGACCAAAGCTCATCCCTCTCGGGGCAGTGTGCAGCATAAACCACGAAATAAAACCAGTTGACACTCAGCTTCAAACAAAAAGTTTCATTTAACAAATATGAGAACAATGAACTTAACCCTTCATTGATTGTTTTTTGGTTAATATTTTCTTTCTATTTTATGAAACGCATCTTCACACACACTTTACAATATACGTTCATTATTTACGCGAGTACGACGCCGACAGTACGGAAAAAGGGGAAATATTTGAGAATATACATTTAAATACTTCAAGATACATTTGTGTGATAAATGAATATTTTTGTATTAAAGACATTAATCAAATTGGCGTCCTGAAGAATAAGTCCTAAGACATTTTTTGTATAAAGATGTGTCTTTCCCTGGATTGCGCGTAATAAAAACTTATAGAGATCTGTGCCTTTCTAGCGATGCTTTATTATTAATCAACACGCTGGCTTTCGGTCAGACAGATACTTAAACTTTTTTGACGCTGCTTTATTTAAATCAAAATGCTAGCGACTTGTGTAAATATCGATCTTTAATTAACTGTCTGATTTAGAACTTTTTTTAGTTTAGAACTAGGCTATTAAGAACTATACTAAGAAGAAACGATATTTTCCGTAACCATATTATGAGTGTTCATTGTGCACATATTATCATAGACAGAATTCCATTGTTGCCTGGGTGATGTGAACTCAAAACCTCAGGTTCGCCCACTCAGGCCATTAGACCAACACAGCTCAAGTCAAAGATGAGCGAATAGAATATTAATCTTAATAATAGAATAAGCCGAGGAAATCTGTTAACAGGCGTAAGTACTTTCAAGATTAATTTATTGTCGACAATATTGTATCACAACAATAGCTGTGGGTCGAGAAAAGCATTCAAGAAAAAATCTTATTATTTTATCACATCTTCAAATTATTTCCTTTGTTAATTTTTTGTGGTCGTTTGATGTTTAGTAAAATACTTAAGATTGCGATTTGTGTACATCTGAGGGCTCGGTAGAAGAAGCAAAACGTGGTGTTGTAACCATTCGAGCTGGTCCCTTCTATATTATGTGTGTGTATTAATGTGTTCTATATTAATGTGTGTGTAAGTACCAAAATGAATTAAAATGAAGACTTCGTCGCTAGCCGCCCACTGAACTATTTCCGAACCAAATCGACTAAGGGTCCTTCAAGAAAATTGCGGGTTACTGTATGATTTTCATAATTATTTTTTTTAGATTTATGTACTTAAAATTTTTACATAACTTATTACATCTTTAAAATCGAAACCGAACCGAAAGCGTGGAGATTTTTTACTCTTCCTTTCTTAAACGTCTATATATTTTCAGATATCTTTTTCATCAATGAAGCAATTTTCAATTACTTTAGATAAAATCTTTCTTTTTGGTACTCTTTTGACTATTTGTGTTTTTTTGGAATGATTTTTGTTTACTCTTATTTTTACATTCTATTTTTAAATGTCTTGTAAATTTATATTTTCTACTATAATTGAACAATATGTGTTTTAAAACCCATCAAACAAGCACCCTATTTTCATTTTTAAATGCAGTAATGTCCATGTAAAATTTTAAATGTTCCAGTAATAGCAATTACATGCAAAGCCAGGTAATACCTTGTAATTTGAGTTACGTACGCCGCACTTGATAATTTTCCAATTCTCTTTGCATATTTATAAAGTCTAATTCCGCTGCACTTAAGGCAAAATTACACCCTTTGATATTCTAGGCAATTATTTGTTTTAGTTAATAATAATTCCGGGTTAGCGCAGTGGTCAAAGCGTTGAGTTTTACATTTATTAGTTGGTACGGTGAAAGTCAACTTTGGAAAGAACTCACATCATCACTATATAGTATAAAACAAAGTCGCTTTCTCTGTCCCTATGTCCCTTTGTATGCTTAAATCTTTGAAACTATGCAACGGATTTTGATGCGGTTTTTTAAATAGATAGAGTGATTCAAGAGGAAGGTTTATATGTATAATAATATCCATTAAATAGTGGAGAAGTACTGTTATTTTTGAGGTTTCTAATGTGATGTTGTAAATAATTACATTTTTTCCGCTTACATTGCAAACGCAGTCTGAACCCTACGAGTTTTATCAAAATTATATACTAAGTATTGTACACATTGAAAAGGTCTACAGAAAAGTCCGTGATGGTATATGTCTATATGGTATATGTCGCGTATATTATCGGAGCTTTCCAGCGACGGAAATAACAATACATAATAAAAACCTGCTTTTCATCAGCATTGCACGAAGCTGTGCGAAGCTGGGGCGGGTCACTAGTATGACTATAACGTATTTGGTTTGACACAAGAGTGACATACTTAATTAACAGGGTTGATTTTTTATTTTTTAGAGAGAAAATGCTGATCACTTTTTTGGCATAGACACTTCTGTAATCTCTACAATCTAAATAAATAAATAAATTCCACAAGCTGCCCACCGTAGTGACGCCAAATCGATTTGACTTAGGGTCCTTCAAGAAAAAAAACTTACGAAGTCTTATAGGCCGGCAACGCACTCGTAAACTGTCTGACATTGAGTGTCAATTTCACTTATCCTCACGGGAGCCCCCTGCCCGTTTTCCTCCCGTTCTATATGAAAATAGCGACTGTAACATTATGTAACAGAAATATAGGCATTACATTATAAATAAACCCTTACTAATAACCTAATCAGTTTATTATTTGTATGTTATAACCACTGGGACACCTTGTAATTTCTAGGCTCCAAGATGCCCAAGAGAGTAGGGTCAGGAGTCCATTCGTCTAATAGAAAAAATTGGGCATGCCAAACAGTCCAGTGCTTTGATTTGAGCTTTTAAGTTTTAAGAAAAGGATTCCAAAGCTTTTATTAGTATAATGTATTCGTTCATTTGAGTTTTTATTTCATACTAGCTGACCTGGCAAACGTCGTCTTGCCAAACTACTACCTTTAACTCAGCGCCATCTATTAGAATTGTATCAAATAATGAACAAATGTTAATGTTATCGTAATTTTAGTAAGGATGCCTATTTTTTTGAAAATGAAATATAGCCTATGTCACTCAGGAATGATGTAGCTTTCCAACAGTGAAAGAATTTTTCAAATCTGCCAAGTAGTTTCGGAGCCTATTCAATTCATACAAACAAACAAACAAAAAATCAAACCTTTCCTCTTTATACTATTATATTTCATATGAACTAGATTCTAAAGTGCATTATAAATTTTCCTTAATGTAAAATTATGGTATCTACGT
The DNA here is from genome assembly GCF_905147795.1 of Pieris rapae. Lineage (NCBI taxonomy): Eukaryota > Metazoa > Arthropoda > Insecta > Lepidoptera > Pieridae > Pieris > Pieris rapae. The sequence goes on from NC_059527.1 coordinate 7,280,978, forward strand.
ACATTACTCGCTTCAGCTAATACGATTTTAAAACTATAACTTAATTGCTTTCCGAACTAATTTTGTATCATGTTTATTTAGGTCTACCAGTTGTTGCTAGAGCGCATGCTCAAACATGAACGTTCGGCATAAAAAATAAAATACGTTTATTTTGGAAAGTCAAAATCATCAAGGTATCTCTTATTCCACGTCATTAAATTTGAACCTGTAGGCATCCCTGCTCATCGGGAAAGAAGACAGAGGCCGAGAGAAAAAGCCGGCGTAAAAAACTCTCGGTACTCTTTAAAAAAAGCAAATCATCAAACAATACTACAATATTTAAAACATATGTAGCAAAGTAATTAGAAGTAGCCTGCCCAGCACTAGTCCCAGGCCCTTTTATGAACTAGATAATCGCTAACTTTATAGTAAGCCTTTTTACACAGCTTTTATTTATATCATATTAACGACAGAGCCGCGCACTGAGATTGTTCAACTATTTTGTTAAGTAATAGGAGGAAAACGGACAAGAGAATTACCTGAAGATAAGTAAGAACGCCGCCCATGGACACTGACATTGCCAGAATGCTCGCAAGTGATCAGCCTATTGACTGCGCAATATATAAATAAATTATAGAGTGTCAATAAATAAATAAAAACATAAATTTGTTACTTGGTTTGTGTAATTTGACGTTTAGTATACACAACAGCACAACACTATAATAGTATTTGTCGTACGTCGTCATCTTTTCAGCCTGTTGATGTCCACTGCTATAAATTGCCTCTCCCTTAAACTTCCAGTACGATCAGTTCACCGCGCTGTATATCCAACGCCTTCCCTCAATCCTCCCAGGCCTGTCCACCTTAACCGTAACAGACCGTCCATAGCTTCGTCAACTGGTCCTCCAGAGAATAATCGTATTCGTACGGATAATCGTATTCAGCAGGAACAAAAAAATCGTATCTATTTATAAAAAGTTACATGAATCAACAAATTTATATGAATGCCTTATTCTAATTAATATTTTAAAGAATCAAAACTTAATTTAGTTAATTACTTCTACTTCATAATATTATAATTCCAAAAAAATATTATGGTTTCAGATGTATTCGTTATTATTGCTTTAAATAAACTAAAAAACTAAAACTAATTAGGGTTTCCTTGGTGCCTGAAAGTTGTAACTTGCTGCTGTTTGATGTCCGTTGTCTGCTTAACAAAAAATGATCCTAAATACAAAGATGACGAGTGCCGTTCGCGCTCTATAATAATGTATTTAGTATTTACCAAACAAACTCTCATGGGAACTCGTAACGAAATTATTACTTCTGAGAAAATAAGTACAAACATAATTTTTGGGGTTTCAACCCTTGAGAGGTGTTACACGTTAATCGGTGTTAATTGCCTTGTATTTTGAAAAACACAGGCTTCAGTATATTATGTGCGGCGTTCTTTAAATTATCTATCTTATATGACTTAAAAAAAAAATATTTAGGCATCTAAAATCTAACCAAGCTAGCTTATAATAATAGTAAATATTATCTAGTAGTAAATATTATATATGTAGTAGCAAATATTATATAGTATATTATTAATAGTAAATAAAATAGTTATGGGTAAATAATATAGAAAATAAATAAGAATAAGTAGGTATTAAGACCAATTAGTTAAGCGTTAAGATAAGTTAATGTAAAAAATTATCTGTAAAATAAATTTGTAGGAAATAAAAGGCTTTTTTATTTTTTTTTATTTATATGACTTTTTTAACATTGGACCAATTCACTCTAACACTCTATTATTTATTCATATATTGCGCAGTCAAAAGGCCGCCAACGCACTCGTGAGCCCTCTGGCATTGAGAGTCTCCATGGGCGGCGGTATCACTTAACATCAGGTGAGCCCCCTGCCCGTTTGCGCCCTGTTCTGTAAAAATAATCAATTCACGATAGAAAAACAGATGCAGAGATAGACAGACAGCTGAAATAACTCAGTTATTCCTTCTTACTGTTGTTTCGGCCTTTTTTGATAAGTCAACAAATAAAACCAACGGGGTCAGTAACAGGACCGTTACCTGTCAACATCGGGGTTAATTACCCCGTGGATTCTTGTAGTAGAAAGAAAGAAAGAAAGAAAGAAAGAAAGAAAGAAAGAAATAACTTTATTAGACACAAAATACATTAGTGTTTCTATAAAGTAGTATAGTATATATAGTAACTTTATAGATTCAGGGTGCGAAATATAGCTAAAGATAAGATAAAGACGAAATACAGAGAAAGGCGGTGTTGACCAGGCCTAGCTGACTGGTAATAACACAGCTAACTATGGTAATAAAAATAACAGAGTACACAGGTAATAAAAAGAACGAATTTAAAAGAAATAATGTTTAATCTTAATTTGTTGCAAAGATGGTGATCATCTCGTCCGCCGTTCCACAAAATATGTTAAAGAATACAGTCTAAAAAGCTTATGTCGAAAAGATGGCAATTTACTTAATTGCATTTAATTTTCATATTACTGTGCAAACGTTTGCCTATATTTTAGTATCGTTTTTCTATAAATTATCAACATAATATTTTTTTGTCAAAGCTTTCCTGAAATTCCTCTCTCATTTTAAGGGTTTTGTATTTCTCTAACGCCTTATATATAATTAGTAGCAACTCTGCTATTCGTAAAGCTTTTGATATCATGTGTATGTCTATATTAATAAGAAAAATATAAAATTACTTCAAGAAGCCATTTCATGTTGTCGGCACAATCATTTTTATTCAATACAAAGCAATCGATGTTTATATATTGAACGGAATTAGACATCATAACGTAATAACCTTCGACTATTTTTATTCTTATAACTTATTACTTATTTATTATATTACTTTTTTCATACAATGTATTTATAAATTCTTATTATTGTTTCTGTACTGTAGAAGCATTGATCATAGATAGGCGTATTTTATATTATACTGAATATAATATGGTTAGTGTACATAAGTTTGCAAGTGTTTAATTCTGCAGGCAACTCGGACAGGCATCTATTCAACTCCTTCAACTTCTATACTCAATTGTTTTCAATCCTATAACTTATTTAAATTCTTAGGTTCTTATTACTATATTTGAAGCTACTCCAATAGATGCTTTTAGGAAATTTCATATCATATCGTCATTCTTTTTAGGCAAATCGTTTTGGATCTCCGCCATAAAGTAGTAGAATATGCTGCCCAACTCCATACTACCGGCTTTCTCTCTGACCTCTTTAGAACGTCGTGGTCGTCTACATTAAAACTCCTTAACCATACCCTGTCCCGTATTACACTTCAGATTTGCTTTTAGTTTATTTTATTTAAAAAAATGAATGAATGAAATTCTAGATAAAGATTGATTATACAATTTTTCTTTTCTTACAAGGGTTACTTGAAATATATTTTCTTGTGTATTAGATTTACCGTTGCAATCCTTATATTTTTTATGTTATTGTATTTATTTCAATTTAGTGAAGTGTAAATAAATAAATAAAAATAAGTGTACAGTTATGAAAGTCAATATTAAAAAAGGTACATTTAAATTATGTGTGTGTGTTTGTTTGTAATAAATAATATATCTATGTCTATGTCTATATGTCTAAATTTACATTTACTCTTGGCAAGGAACTATCGTCACTCATTGCCAAGTTTTGAACAAGGCCAATGTAAGGAAATGCAACCCACTATGTTTCCTTGTCATAATAAACCAAATGCCATAATTATAAAGTAAAAAACTTTTAGAATCAGGGGAAAAATAGAAGGACGTACTTATATTATTGTGAAAACAAACACACACAAAGGTAGGTATACTAAAAGCCTAAACCTCGCGAAGACTGTTTCATTCAGACTTAAAACAAAGAAAAAAATTACGAAGTAGGTAACAGGTATCTTAGGAATTAAAAGAGAAGCACGGGAAGCAGCTGGGGTAGAAGGTAAAAACTGCGAGAAACATATCAAAATGGCGACATTTGGAGAAAAACATTTTTGAGAGACAAGAATTCAGGAATAAAGGCTTATTTTATTCTTATCATGACTCATGTCCGAACACCTATTATGATATACTTATGGCTAAGTTTTGCTTCTGTCGTACCTTTAGTTAAGCAAAAGTATTTTATTAAATGATAGATATATAAATATAGACTATAAGATATTTCTTATAGTCTCTTGTTTATTTTTCTAGAAAATATGAATAAAGCCATATTCAAATACAAAACATCAAGCACCGCTCAATATAAACGTATTAAGATGAAAATTGTATCTTGAACGAGTTTATCACGATCAAAAGGGTAAATGCCAAAGTAACGCAATCAAGGTGGAATAAGGGAAATCAGAAAATACGTCATTGGTGGTGAAATGAGTTATACAGGAATCTCATTTTCGTACTATAGAGGCTTCGAATGAGTAATAAGAGTGAATGGTCTATTGCGGTGGAGTATTAACATCCGCTTCGAGGGATCACGGCTACTCGTACTATGGAAAATGCTGTCGAGTATCGAGATATTTATGGATTATAATTTTTCAAAGGTTTTTTTGCGCTTAGCTTTTAATATCGTAGAAATAAGTATAGACGTTAAGCCAGTCTACACCACAAGCAATAATTATCATTTTTAAATTGCAATTATTACTATACGGATTCCGAAACTTTATTACTTAGGGAAGTGAAGAGTGTAACACTACCTTAAAGGCTGGTAACTCACTTGTAAACCTCCTTGTGATGGGAGTGTCAATTAGCGGCGATTGTAGGTTTGTCTTCTATTAAAAAAAGTTATGTAGTATAATATAAATAATTATGTGCAAAAAACTCATTACCTAAATCGCGCTAAGGTAGTTAGTAAAGGTAAAAACTAGACAGCGCTAAGTCTGACTCTCATATTATAAAAATCTATTTGATTTTGGGCCTACCTGGGCCACGTGTTGCGCCATGACCGCTACCACCTCCTTCAGCTAATAATAATGGGTAAAATCCAGGGAAAACGGCGTGTTGGCCGAAGGAAGAAGTCATGGCTTCGCAACGTCAGGGAGTGGACAGGTATTGCGAGTGCGGAGGGGTTGCTGCATCTGGCGCAGGATAAGACGCGGTTCAGAGAACTGACGGCCAACCTCCAGTAATGGAGTGGCACTTGAAGAAGAAGATTTGATTTTGACATATGGAAGTCACGGTTCGTCTCGTTTGTGAATTTTGCCACGGGGGATATAAAATAAAATGGTTCTTGAAAATTAGGTCACATACTTTTCTTGGTCGTAAAATAAAATGTTTACCTACGAACGCCCATTACCATGGTAATGTCGTGACTATGCAACTTCTTGGACCTAGCCAGAATATTATAGAAGAAAGAACTGCCAGCATAACATTTGTCACATACATCCTAAATTCAAAACCGCATATAATACAAGTAGTTTTTACATTATGGTAATGATATTTTTTTAGTCTTTATGTTTTTAATAAAAATAAATAAGAAAATAGCAACTAATATTATTTGTCACATAACTTTTATTATGAATACATAAATAACAGTGGTAGGGGTCGCGGTGGCAAGTGAAATACGCCGGGTGAATTTTTAAGGTGCAAAGTTTCGTCTCGGCTCAGTATCATTTCAAAAATCTTAGGCTCTGAATGACACTTTGTACACCTTTTGAGGATTTCACGACTATACGCGACGGTCATTTTAAAAGAAAATGAGATAGGAATTTCACATTTTTTCTCCAAGTATTTTGGCACTAGAGATTTTAATAAGAGCTTGGGGGATCCTATTTGCATACGATGCGGGGGCGCTCCGCAATTTTTCCCCGTGCCAGCACTATCTGGGTCTTTGTTACATGTTATAGCGGGACATTACTATTCATACAATGTTTATTGAAATAAATGGAGAATAATATGTTAGGTAAAGCTTTCTCTTTATTATTTTACTCAGCCGCATTTACCATGGAGAGGACTAATACCAGCAACTGAGGTCTGTTCAGACGTTAAAACAGAATACAAAATATTCGTATCACCTCGACGTCTGTATTTCCACCGCTGAGCGTTTTTCAAAGCAGTTATTGCTGCGCACCGCCACTATCTGGAACTGCCCTCTGACTTAGGGTCCTTCAACGGTGGATAAATTCTTAAAGGCCAGCAACGCACTTCCGAGCCCTCTGGCAATATGTGTGTCAATAGGCGGCGGATGACTTATCATCTCGAGCCTCCTGCTTGCCTTCTAGTATATAAAAAAAGTTCAGGTCTAAGCAACTGAAAGAAAATGTATGCCCGGGTTCTCTATTACCACGGTAGGATTTTCTATACAATTTTACCGATAACAGTATCCTTAACATACTTATACAAAAAACGCTGAAATTATGTTTACAATTTATTACCGAATTGTGAATAGATTTTTTCAACCCACCGCATTAGATGGGTAAACTCATAGGTACTCATTGGGCAATTGACTAAGCCGCATTTTGAATTTAGGTGTTAAAACTTTCCTTAACTATACAGTTACTTGATGTAACTATAAAGAACGACGTACTTCGGTTTACCCGACCTGTTTTTAATATAATAGGGGCAAACGGGCAAGAGGCTCATTAGGTGTTAAGTTTTAATATATGTAGATCAGTAGTATACTAATGCTCATATTTAATAGACATATATCATTGGCATACTCAGTACCTAAGAAGTGCATACCAATATTAATAAGGTACAATATCGCAAGGGCATTGCAAGGTCCCTGAGTCGAATTGATTTAAATTGTATTATTTATATCTATATAGTATATTTAGCTAGATTTTGTGTACATTGTTGTAATTAAAAAAACAGTTCTATATACCAAACTTTATTTGTTCATATCTTCAATTTATACATTAAATAATACAGCCTAAACTCGTCAAATCCTTAATTAACTAACATTAAACATTCAAACGTGGAATCGTATTTTATAAGACTATATTTATTTGTACAAGGTAATTTATACAATTCATATGTTACACAAGAGAAAGAATAAGAATAGGTTATGGTTTTGTAAAATCAGTATCTGTGCGATTAAGTGTGTTAGTAGTCGCTGTATGATGCCTTATTAAATTGACTATTGAATACAGTGCTGGTATTCTGTAGATTCCAACAGCGCCAGCTAACCAACTCCAATGCTGAGCTGAATGAGCAACATGGAGCCACATCAGCGCTTCATATTTTCACAGAAAGACAGCGGAATTAGGATTGCTATCACTATAGAAAGTTACAGAAGTTGATCGCGCATATTTGGGCGCTACTAGTTCGGTTAACATTTATTTTTATAATGTAGTTAAAAATATGAGTTTCTCAGATAGGCTGTAGTCACTAGAATGGGTGAAAGTACGGGCCATTAGTATCTGTATATTAAAGTGAAAAAGTTCCAATGAAAAGTACGGAAAATTTAACCTGCAAAGGACGTAGTTTAAAATAGTTTACAATATTTAGGTGGTAGTCGAGAAACATTTTTCACGTTGACCGTAAACATATTTTCAAGTATGAAATTTTCAATAAGTTGAAACCCAGCCAAATGCGAGTTACAAATATTGAGAGAAAATATATTGCCAATATGAATATAGTTGGCAAGTTCTATTTATAAATGTTATCACTTTTTTAAAGTATGCAAATGGCATTAAATAGCGTACTATTTTTGTACAAAACCTTTTATTATTAAAATAATTTCACTTTTAGAAATTAGTAGTTAAAATAGAGACTGATGTTCTTTAAATGAAATGATATAGAATTGTTGCGCTCTCACTATCATGATACTGGTGTCTGGTGATTCCAATTGGTGCTGGATAACACTAGCTGGATTCCAAACCTACCGATACAAAACGTCAAAAAACGAGTTATTAAAAATCGCAGAGTACCTATACAGTTTTTGTTTCTAAAACAGGCCCCTTTCGCATTTAAAAAAATGGCTTTTGACGTCAATTGGAGAAACATAATAAAAAATATTAAGTTAATATACATACATACTACACACTAATTTAAGCATTATCTTATTAATTTAAATCAAACGTTATTATAAAAATAAATATATTTATACACAACCATAGATTATGCATAAATTTTTCGCTTTAATGTTATATACTATTTACATACTAATTATTAAAAGATGATATCTATTTTCATTTTTGTAGCGAAATATTGGAAAAAAATCCCTTTTCCAAATTATATTTTAGTGTGTTGAGGAAAATATGAATATCGCATTAAAATGTTAAGCCTATTACTTTTATTTACTGAGCAAGATTTAAATATATCCGAAAAACATCCTTCTAAATTCTAAAGACAAAATTCGCTGTCACCAACAGACTACTTCCTACAGAATAATTTAATTAAATATTCTTAACCAGTCTTTTTCCTTACAAAAACAAACGATAAACGAAATAAATAACGTTTAGCTCTTAATGCAGTAATATTGTTAGAACCAATAAGAAGCAGCTCGATATGACTTTAACACTGGAACTTTGCTGCCAATAATTTTCGTCCTTTGAAGACAGCATCAATGAATCTTCCCCATTGTGACCCAACTGCCCTGGACATGGTAGTGTCTCTGATGGCATATCCACTAGAACTACTTGATTCTCTGATTTGTCGTCTTCATTTTTAGCATCATAGGTTTCATCATTTTCATCCTGTTGAAGTGAATCCTCGGAATCGGTATCAAACGAATCAGTCTGAAGTTTATCATTCGTATTCATCCCATTATCGACATTTTCCGGAATATTTGGTATACAAGTGACTTCGTCGAGCGCCTGTCTAAGGGGTTCACTTTTCGTTTCATTACGCAACACTTGAATCCAGGATAGCCGACAATCACATCTTAATTTGTTACCTGCGAATAAATATTTATGATTACAAATAAATTTATGCAGCGTGAAGGAATATTTGAAGGCGAAATGAGATCGTAAATTACAGATTCCACATGGAATCCGCCTACGTAATCTAATAAAGCAGGGCTTATACTGAATATCGACGCCCAACAAAAGTCATAATAAAATTATCATGGGAACAAACCAGTAATGTTTGTTGATTTTAAATAATTCATATTTCTTTGTGACTAAATCGTGTTATAACGCCATTGTTGACTTCGTATGGGGAACTGTTACACTCATTAATTGTGCTTAACACGAGAGGGGTGCTTTTCTAAGGGCTTTAAGCCCTATAGGGAGCGTGCCATTGTTTGCTGAAAATATAGTTATTTATCTTCTCATGACCGTACTTGAAATGCGTCTGGTGTGTTATTTACTGCTAAATGACATGTCTACATGTTCAGTTTAATACATTTGAAAATGTAATTTAGTGAATTCGGGCACTGAATGGCATTTAATACGATAAATAACTGAAGTGTTATTGAATAAAGAGAGAGCGAGCTACATTGCTTTGCACTGATTATATTTTTTGTATTATATCGCTATTAGCTATCCATGAATCCTTAGGATTAGCTTTTTAGTTTTTAGTTAGTTATTAATTGCCAATTTTTGTTTTTCTCTAGATTAAGGTTCTATAGATATATTTTATTGGATATTTAAAAACTTACGCTACGTCATGCCCGCGTCATTGCTTAATAAAGTTTATCTAGCCCTGGCTCAATCTATTATAATATACTGTATTCCCGTATGGGGAGGAGCAACTAAAACTAAGTTTTTAGATTTAGAGAGATCTCAAAGGGCCCTTATTAAAGTAATGAACTACAAACCATATAGATACTCTACCGATGACCTTTACAGAAATAGTGGCTTATTGAGCGTTAGAAAATTATACATTTTGCATATCACCCTACGTATGCACAAAACACTACCATTTAGTCCAGGTAAACTAAAGAAGAGACGTAAAGATATTGTAGCATACGCCCCACGCGTGCACACAGTTTTTGCTCAACGTCAATATACTACACAGGCTGCCTACATCTATAATAAACTGAATCAGAAATTAAATATATATCCGATGTTATTATATAATTGTAAGAATACCGTAATTGGGTGGTTGAAAACTATCACATATGAAGAAACAGAATTAATTTTGACGAGAATCAGATAAACACACACACACACACACACACACACGCACGCACACACACACACACACGCACGCACACACAAACACACACACACACACACACACAAACACACATGCACGCACTCACACGCACGCACGCAAAGACCGTGCGTTATTATTTGTTTAATTTAGTTAGTTTTTAATTCAAAAATAAATAAATAGAAAAATAATATATTTTGTAACTAAGTTGTCAAGTCATATTTCAGTCGTTTTGGTCCAAACATTGTAATCTATAATTTAAGGGAAGTTGCGAGGTTGCTCCATCACAAGTATTATTTAACTTACTGGGGCTACCTCAATTTTACATGTATGTTAATGTTTGTGATTCAATAAAATACTTTTTTTTTTTTTTTTTTTTTGATTCAATTTTATATAAATTCTGGTTATGCACTTCTTGCACTCATCATTATTATTTATTTTTTCTTTTCGTACTAGCCTGCCTGGAAGAAATCGCTTGTTAGCGATAAGGCCGCCCGTTGCATCCTTTGTAATTTTTATGTATTGTGTTATTTGTGTTTCTTTGCAAGGAAGTGTGAATAAATAAATAATTTATTATAGTAATAGAGTAAATAATTCCGCTATATATTAATTTTGGCTTTGGTTTTTCGGTATAATCTATGACTACTACTCTATTAATTGAGGTGTGTAAAGAAAATATAAAATTTAGAAAAAGCATTGTTGGGTGCCTTTCTCAAACCTGTAGGTACGCTAACTAGCTACGTACGTAATTCGCTGTTTTGCTGATGATTTCTTTTTTATTCTCTATTTTAAGTACCAACATTCTTTGTAATTTTATTTTATTTTATTGTGTAATTATCTTATCTTGTTTATGTTTTTAATTGTATTTTTTTTAATTCCTATTTTTGGCATAACTTATGTTTACATGTATTGTCGTACATATTAGATATAAGATTTTATAAAATTACCAGTGGATTTCATAATATGTATGATGTTGTAAACTTAATAAATAAATAAAATGAATACTCACCACTTAAATATAAAACAGAGGTTTTCAGTTTTAGATTCTCTAAAATAGGCTTTATCGTTTCATAGGAAAATTGTGTAATTTCATTATTTCTTAAATCCAGCAATTCGAGTCCTCTGACACCCTCCAAAAGCACTTCGTTAATGGTCTGTAATTTGTTGCCAGTCATAGATAATTTTTGAAGCATCGTCAAACCATCAAAGGCCCTTTCCGATAAATATTTCAACTCATTATTGTCTAAAAGGAGCTCATTCAAGTTCCACAATTCAATAAATGTCAAGTCTCCTATCATTGATAACTTGTTTGATCTCAAATCCAATCTCGTCAAATTAGCGAGACCTCTAAAAGTGTCTCTAGTTAAAACCGAAATTAAATTAGCTTCCAATACGAGATCGGTGAGTAGGTTCAGATGTTCGAAGCATCCATCGTGAGCTAGATTAATACTGTTAAACGATAAATCGAGATATCTGAGACTCGGTAAATCGACGAAAACATCCCTCTGGATCTCGGTCACTTTATTTCCTTTAATAGTCAAGTTTACAAGCGACGGGAGGTTTGCGAACGCGGAAAAGTCCAGCTCCATTATTTTGTTGTTCATTAACGTTATCTCTCTTACCGTCGACATGTTAGTGAACGTCTTTTTCTCGATTTTGTTTAACGTCGCATAATGTATTTGCAATTTTTGCAATCGCTTTAACTTATGAATCACGTTGAGTGGAACGAATTTTAGAGCTCCGTCCGAGCGTATATTAAATGTAAGCTTTTCCAGGAAGGGTTGCGAGTTAAAACTTGTCCATATAGGATCTGTGTCGTCTATGCCACCGTTAAACACCCAACAGTCCGCGCGTGTTGCTGTTTTTATTTCTGTGTTCTCACAGTAACAATGGACTTTGGAATCTCTGTTTGCTATTTCACACATGTTGTCTTTTGCCTGAACGGAGTGGTATCTCCTTTCAGTTTTATCTCGACGTTTTTCATTTAGACGACTCTCAGTGTAGGATATTTGAACTGAGGTCAATGCGAGAGTTAAAAGTAAATATTGAATGAGGGTCTCCATGCTTCGAGCTTTCTCAGTATGCCTGAAACAAGTAAAACAGATAATTAAAAAATGTTCTATTTTCAAATTGATTAAGTTGAGGTGGGGTTTTATGCATGTGTTTTGTTTTTTTTATTAAGCTCGAAATTGTGATATTTAATTGCATTTTTTAGTATTTACTTTGTTTACTGTTAAGTAATTAACGAGTGCCATAAATTTAAAAGGCTGTAAATAGCGGACTTTAGTGGCGGTCGCGTCGCATGCACTCGGACTAATTATTGTACAGCAGGGGGAGGTCGGTTGAATCATGCACTTCTATTGTTTGACTGATATTGTGTCCTTTGATCCTGGTGATGTATTGTGGTGACAAGCGAGTCTATTATTGCTCACCGTATTTCCTTTGTATGTTTTCAACGTTATTTTAACTATGTGCAGAGATACAGACATTTTACTAATGATAAGCATCTCCAGCCGTGAGCCGGTGGTAAATGAAAATCTAGAATATTTTTAAAATTATTAAGACAGATTTTCAACGTCTATCTTATAGTAAATTATGTTTCTTTTAAATCGCGATTTTTCGCAATTTATAATTGAATTGAAAATAATAATACAAAATCTTGAATTTCAGACCAACCTTATTCTTTTCGGTTTCATAGGAAAAGGTTGCCATTTAATTAAGTCTACTTTTAATTACTTCCTTTCATTCCCGAAGGCTTAATAAGAGACAAAAAAGGCCGTAAGATGTGCTTTGTTTCATCAAATGATTATTACGTATTGGATTTTTTGAACCCTTCACAGAATTCGACTTTTTTAATTAAGGCCACCGCTTTGTTAACTACGGTATTAAAGAAATATTTTAATGAAATAAATACATTTTTGTTTTCGTAATGTTTTTGAAAATATTTTCTGAATTTGAACAAATCATAATACACAATTTTAATTTAGGTATGGTACAGAAGCTAAAACTGTTCTAATTACTTATCAATATTAATGAATGTGTCTGTGGGAAGAAACTGGCTTCCGTTATGAAGTTTTTCTCGTCGCCAGACCCCTTTGGTACACTTACTCATTGCTAAATTAATTTTTAAAATATAAAAATTATTAAATTCTACTTACAAGACACAAATACTACCAAAACAATATTTTAAATCTTACAATACTTTATTTATTAACACTTCGTTAGAGAAACATAATACAATTGACATAACTTTATTAAAGTGAGGGCAAGGGGGGACCTAATCGAGCGATCACTTCCAGGCAAAAAATATTAAATTAAATAAGGTAAGTAAGAAGTAAAAATAATAATAAATTATATTTCATAATAGGTATTTTACTGACATCGGCGGTTTATCGGGTACCGGAGGATTATCATTATCAGAATTAGCGGTATGTGTAAATGTGTTTAAATTTAAGCTTTCTTCTTAATGAGAAAAAATTAACGACTACCCACCATGTTAGTGGTTATGCTGCCGCCCTATTTTCCTATACCATTTCAAATTGATGATAGTTGTCTAATCTAACATTAATACCAACCAAAACGATATTAGTTAACGATATTTTATTTATAGACATTTAATAGCCACTGTCAATCATGTTAAGCTTTGGGGCCACTTTTCTTACTTCTTACTTATTTTTCATAATAAATCGACATAACAATTACACAGTTAACAAGAGGTAAAACAACCAGTGCTGACAAAGAAATGACAGTCAAAGTATAAGAGTGTAAAAGAGTTTGTTATAAGAGCAGTATTGGGTCTAGTGGCTCCATAATTGTCTCTCAACCCTAAGATTGGAGATTCAACTTTCGTTCGTAGAAACAACCCAGATGTACCACAACTTTCTATATGCACATGTAATACACGGTCGAACGGTGAAAACATCGTGAGCAAACCAAAAAGTTGACGCCGTTTCAGCACATGAGAATTATCACCTACTATGCTTGCTACTAAAATGATAGAGTAATATGACCCAGATCTTATAGGGTATTTGTTCAAGTTCAAGTTATTTGCTGCATATAATACATTTTATAACATTTTTACAAGTGAAGATAAGCCGCGGAAGTTGAAACACAAAAGATTTGATGTTAATTCGCCCCAAAGGAATTAGTTCGTGAAAGAACAACTTCTTTGTTCCTTACATTTATTTTGTCAAAGAACCGTATACATTTAAATATTGAAAAGGCTTTGTATCGATGCTCTTTGGATGTTAAAGTTCGACTCTTTGAGCGAGACAGGAGATTTCGATTGCTAAACATAAAAGTTGAACCAAGTAAAATTGTTACCTATTTTCGACTTACAACGATTTCGACGTTTACTTTGCCGTTTACCTGCTATGTGAAATGGAAAGAGCAATATATTTAAGTATCTTATCGCTTGTTTTTTACTTGGGGACCGCATTGCGCATGCCCTGGCGCGATTGCTTAGTGCGGAAGGATTTTGTGGGACTCGCGATTGTTCCCACTGAAACCCAAAGGTGTCATGATTAACAATATTTTATCTATTTATAAAATACTGTTTAGAATAGACACTGACCAAACAGAGAACATACAACCAACACAATACTTGCATGAATATCAGTGACGTGAGTAACATATCAATTATAAAAGGAAAATATTACAATAGCAATCAATGATAATAAGCTAGAATAAAGAAATACTAGTTGATGAAATATCTAATTTAACTATTGAATATATTTTTATTCGCAATTGTTATTGATTTGTGACAGTGATACCTTGATGATAGCATTACATGCTTGAGACGAACAGAACGGGAAAAGGAAAATATAATATATACCTCTCGTTATATCTTTTATTTAATTTTACTCTTTGATTAATGTTATTTTGTGTGTTTATGTGTTTTTGTTTGTAATAAATGATTTGTCGTTGTCTATGATCTTATGTTGCAAAATAACCTAATATTTTGGTTTTATTAGCAATTTGATATACTTTTTGATAGTTGTATATAATGTATAAATAAATGCATTGATGTCATAACAAATTATTAATGAAACACAAGTAGATTCGTTTTATGTAAATAAATGTGGTAAGATCATTAATTCGCGAGTATATATAACATAACAACGATTAATTTACATATTATTTATTAATAGCCTTATAGCAGAATACAAAATATGTACATTATAGCTATTGTTTTTGTTAATCTACAATAACTGATACAGTGTGCCCACGGGCAAAGGCCTCCCCCATTTTTCCTTAAGTTTTATATATATTTTAGTAAATAATAATCGCTTACAGAATAGTAGCAATCATCGCACACTTGTAGCGAAAATGGACACAATCATAAATTGTTATAGAACATTCTCGTTTCCAATAATGTTCAATAGGTCTACTACACTTATATTATTTAGAAGTAATATCAATTAGATTTAAGAATCCTTAAAAAAGTTAGTTATTTATTAATCCAGCCTCGAACACAACTACCCCTAATTGTATGTTAGTTACAAACTTATGCTTCGTTTAATAGTTGACATTGAGTTTCAAATAAAAAAAAACCTCCAAAAACCGTCATCAAACTTTACTCGTAATTTTGAAAATACAGTCTTCAAAGTCTAGTACTGATTCCTAACTGGTTTAAATACAAACTTTTCAAAGTTAATGTACAGCTGAAATAAACGTTGAAAAGCAAATTTGGAAGCTATTGTGGAAATACCTTTACAATTTCCGCCGTCATTAATTCCAGGATGACCGATTAATCCATAAAAGCTATTCATCCGGGACCAGCGCAAAGTTAACTTGTTTAAACTTTTCTTACATTAACGCTGAATAACAGCCAAAATTTTAATTGATTCAAATTCGTTGGAGTAACATGCAAAATGATTTAAATTATTCTAATCATATGTTTCTTCTATTATATATAATGTTGTTTTCCGAGTACCGCTTAGAGATTTTGTGATCCAACATGGCCTTTTTTTTCTTGTCTGCCCATGGCCATGCCACATAGGAAATATTTAATATTAAAAATTCAATTTATTATTAAAAAATATATATAGGTTATAGAAAGATATCGCTAGTAAATGGTCAAAACATTTAATGAAAATCATCGAGTTCATTTTCGTTTTGCCCCCTTTAGTTAAATTGCCCCATGATGGGGCGTGCGCCCCAAGTTTAGAAACACTGGTGTAGATAATCTTAAAGTATTTGAAATAGTTATATATACCTAATATCTATAAAACATTAAACTACACTTCTTAGAAAAGAAATCTAGAAACCTAAAGTATAATTGTAAAAAACATTAAAAAGAAATTGAATCCTGTGGATCTTTTTGACTTACCAGTCAAGAAACATGGATAAATTTAAATAATCCAGACACAACTGTTTTTATAAATTTGGTTAATAAGCGTATTTTAAATTCAGCCACTTAGGATTAAAATATTATTTTAGCCAGCACTGTGCGGTCGTGCCATTTTAAAAATTCATTATTATAACAGTCTTCGCTCAGTCTAGAGAATTTTCTCATTTAGCTTAAAAGACAATACTCTTATAGCACTATTTTCCATTTCATGATAAAAACAGCAAAAATTCTTTATAAAAATATATTCTATTCTTTATTCAGGGGCGTAATTATATTTGTTGGGGCCTGTGACATGGCCAGAGAGTCTTTCTATTTAGAAGTCATTTAGGGGCCTCTTAGTGGGACGTAACTCTCCATTGTTACGGTACTGGCAACGTAGGATCGGGAACAAAGAATATTTTAAATAAAAATATTTATTACCTGCCCGTAATTACGTTGTAAGGCGCTTAAAAGCGCTCTAGTAATGGGTTTTTATTTTAGACTGCAAATTGTAATAAGCTTTTGTAATAAATGCACTTAGAGTTTAATGTAAAATGAAACACTGGTAATGCCGCAGGTCAGTTAGCCTTTTGTTTTATAGGTTTGTATCAAGAAATGTATGGGACATAAATTTTTTTATTAATTTTTTTTTTAATTTGTGTAATGGTGCTGTCTTTTTAAAACTATGTTCAGCTTTAACGTTTTGTGTTTATGTTTTTTTATTTTGTTATCGTTGTTGTATTATGAGGAAGAAACTGCTCTCAGCAGTAAGATCACACTTTATCATATTTTGTCGATTTCTATTTTCGTTATCTGTTACTTCTATTGTTGGTTGGACATAGCGCGCATGGACAAGACGCGATGGGCTAAAAGGCTCCTTGAATAGAGACCTTGGTAAAACAAAAGACCGTCAACCGTTAAGATGGACTGACTTCGGCTGTCTCACTTTTAAGAAGGCCTACATCCAAAGATGGACCTTAAAGTCTGATGATGATGATTTAGTAATTCATATTTCGCATCTTGTTCGTGCATCCAGGCAGGTTACCAATATTTCTCACGGTTTATCCGATAAAGATTAGTTTTAATCAGTTAGATCTTATATAATATAGAACTCACGTACACCAGAGAGTACTAATTTATTATAATATTGTATTGTATATATAATTCACGTGTCACCGTGTTTGTAATTAAACTCATACGACATGGCTCGACCAACTTTCGTGAAATTTTGTGTGCATATCGGTTAGGTCTGTGAAGTGGACGACGCTATTTATCATCACCCAAATGTTAAAAATGGTCCATCCCTAAATATTGCTTTATATTATTTTTACGATACACCATACAAAAATACATACAATTCTTATTTTTCACACCGCTACGATACGACGACCCCTATTTAGTAGATAGTTATTTTTATTGACCTAGAAAAATGTTTCCTAGAAACAATATAGGTAGATGGCAAAATGACGTTCACCGGTTTAGCTAGTATAGAATATATTATTTAATAGCTGTCCCTTTATAAGACTCATATTTAGTTCTACCTTCATTATTATCCCGAATAGCTCACGTTTAACATTTAGTGTGGACGTGAAATAGCTTTGCAAATACGGAGCCTTCATTAAGCTTTCATTGCGCAAATTAAATAATGACTTCGCATGCAGTAGGTTTAGACAACAAATTGTTTACTTCCTGGACGTATATTGTTTTTACCAACATCATATAAGAGTAGTCTCATTCATAATGATATTGGTAATAATAAAACTATACCATTGAAATCTAAACAAAATATAAAAGAATATGTCCCATATTTAGGACAAGTCTTCAAATTCTTTTCCTGATACAAACCTAATATACCAAACAAATAGAATTGACCTGCGGCGTTGGAGACGCTGTTTTATTTTTTCATTGAATCCTAAGTGCATTTATTACAAAAGGTTATTACAGTTTTGATCGAAAAAGCGGGAATCACAATTTTATTAGAATTTAGACATGTTGATTAAGGTAAATATATAATAGTAACCTGGTAAGTCTTGGACTCAAATTTTGATAATGTAGTTATTATTATTAAAGCGGTTTGGGCTAAGGTCCACATCGATAAAGGGTCGAGTTAGTTGATTATAATTACATTTATATATGGCGTGCTGTGCTACTATATATGTATACCATAAGCAATAACTGCCGATTTCTGAGTAAGAGAAAAAAGAATGAATGTTGTCATTATGGTATATATCAAAATACTCCCTTGGACTAAAAGACGGACGTCATAGCAGTGTTTAAAATATGTAATTAAAACTAATTACTATCAGTTTGTTAAATAGCCTATTTTCTACTATAAAGTAAATAATAGTGACTATTTTCAGCCAACCATAACACTCCATTTAAATTTAGAACATAACAAAGCTTCTATTATGGTCTGATTGGTAGCTGATAAATTCGGAATATCGATATATTTTATTAAAATTCCTCAATCATTTAAATTTATTTTGAATAATAAAATTATAGTCAAAGCGAATTATTTTGTGAATCAAGCATATTTGACTCTATTGTTTGTCTTATATTAAGCTAATTAATGTTTTTCAAAGCAACATCTATTTTTGTTGGTAAATCAAACAATGTGCATCTAACATTCGCTCGGTAAATGTAATATTGTTTGGAATCCGGATTGCCGACGAAAAAGTCGACGGCGAGTGGCACAGGAGGTTGATCTACTTGCCTACTAGATTGACTTATTGATATATTGATCTTGAAACAGATACAGTGAGGATGGTTCGTTTTTGAATATAAAAAAGGAGAAACAATTATGTTAGGTTTGTGATATTTAAAAGGCTTTACAGTATGACACTTCGTAACTCAAGTCGTAATCTCGTCTTAAGCGCCGTCCTGTCAAACGTTATTTAATTATTTTATTTATTTATTCAGAAGATTCACAGCATAATACAGAAGTAGATGTATATATATAACATTGTGGGCTAATTACAAATCTTCACAAATAGTTCTTTTTTTTTAAACCAGAAGGTAAACATTCCAAAAAAATTTAAAAAGCTGAATAATGTAAAAATTTAAAAATAACTTAACACCTTACATATAGTGAATACTCATCCTAATTTTACCTTTTTTTAAATTGTAACAAACTTATTCACAAAGAAAATTATCTCCACGAAAGTGTGGTACTACTCAAAAGGCTTACTAACTTACCTACGTAAGTGAAAAGTACCTATCACGAAGCAAGTTAATCCCCCCACTCAAAAACTTCTAAGACACATCTCAAACATTTTGTTGGATATTCAACTTTGACAAATTAACGTAACTCGACTTAATCTTTAGCGAGTGAAAAGTTTCAATACAGGTTTTCACTTAAGTCAATTAGCTGTGTTCATGGTACATTTGATTGATTGCCTTTTACAAGTTTATATAAAGGCTTTACAGATGTATGAAGACGATAACTGAGACCCGGGAATCACATTAAACGTTTTTGGTATAGAAGAGATCTGTCTTTGCTATGTTAATGTATTTTAAACATAGACATGTATATTTTAATGTTATATATTCGAAAGGTTTGGTTATTGGGATGCAGACGGGAGATCAATCGACTCTCACGGTCTGATGATTGAAAACAATCTGAGATTGAGGATTAATTATTGGGTACGGGCGTAGGTCAACAAGCTGTATAGTTGCCGAAGTAGTTGCAGCGATTGTAAAAATAGACACGCTTAGTAATCTTAAAAGATATGTTTTAAAGTTATTTGTAAGATAATAGGATTATATAACGGTAATAACAATAAATTGATACAAACAAACTTAAAACGTTTTAATAACGTTACAGCGGTAAGCGCTAATACAAGTTAAATCCTTTTTTATTAAAACTCACATGTAACGTTTAGTTTGTAATAAATATTGTGTAACATCACCCGATAAAACATGGCAACTTAACTAAGTCTGAACTATTTAGAGACGAACTTTACTAAACAAATATGATTTACAAATGTGATATACAATACGATCAAAAGAAATGAATCAAGTCTCATTAATTCTGGTAAAGACCTGTGATAAAGGTCTTTTCCAAATCCCGCCTCAATAATGGTTACCAATTAAATATAATTATCTGAAGTATTTTTTTGAGTACCTCTAAAATCTTTTAACATATGAATGTACTACTTACTATGTAGTATGTATGTAAAACATCCCGTGAATTTAAAGTAATTTACAATTATGAGAGAAAGATTGATCTAACGTTCCGCAAGTTTGCTTTTACAGTAATGTGTGTTTGATCTTCTTCACTTTACATTTATCTGCCTCATAAAAAATAAATCCTTTACATCGACTCGCACGCTGAAGTCATTAGGCCAACACTGCTCTTATCATCTGCCTCATGGCAAAGACAAAAAGATAAAACATTAATGACACAATGTAGCGTATTATTAAAAGAAATAAACTATATTTATCGCACCGTATAATGCAATAAATTATAGTTTATATGGGACTTCACGCCGAGAATATATTTGTATTTGACTTTTGGTAAAAAGTTGTTCTGTTATTTGATACCTCATTCGATGGTTCAAGCACTTCGTTCCTTGGTTTAGTGGTTAACAATTAACCTGTGTAGTTTACTATTAGGCATACAATTTCTATGTATGTTTATAGCTTAAGTATTAACTAATAATATTCTAACTGAGACAAGACCTTACCTTTCAAGTCTTTACCTTAAAAATTCATGTTCAAACTTGCACCATGCCAGGTATGCTTTATTGCGTGGGGTGACAATTTATCTATAGATCAACAAAAAATAAGCAGGTAGAAAGCAGGTATGTGGGGCTCAACAAATTTGAGTGAAAAGGATCTCGGAATGTCTTTTATTCCGGATTCGTGGTATGGAATTGAAATACAATAATCTTATAGCGTTTTGTTTGGTCAGCCCACAATTTATTTCGAACGCAAATGCTCGAAAGTTTAAGAAGGATTACATTTTAATTTTTTTAGGGATATTATGAAGTTAGTAAAGCTTACTTTAGTGAATGTAAAGCTTATAGATCAAAGTGTTAGTCATTTTACAATTTTAGGTCCTGTTGAAATAATATATTTCATATTCCCAATACCTAAATATTTGAGAGGTTTTCCTTAATTCACGTATCTAATAGTATAAATAAAAATATACAAGCTAGCTATATATTTATATGTTAAAACTATCACATACTTTGTATCCTTGATAATATTTTAAAACCCTTAGATATATTTAAGTCTTTGTATAAAGTTTAAATTAGCTTGTATGGATTTAAACTTCATTCCTATGTATGTTGAAACTATAACATAGTTTGTATCCTTATCAATATTTTTTAATCCTCTGAAAGGTATATTAAGATCTTTATATAATTTTTTTTAAGTTAAAATAAAACATTAATTTTTAGTAGAAATGATTAAAGTTATTAGTAAAGTACGTTTTAACAACATTTTCTTTTAAAAATGTCTTTTAGCCTAGAAGCCTTTTATTAAGGAGACAATTTGCGTTTGCCTCTAGTTAGAATGAGAAAATATGGCGGCAATAAGGTAATATAAATGGGTGGGGCGGAGACTTAAATTACCAGGGACCGTTCGAAGTGATTTTTTAACGAGCTCTTTCTATTGTTTTTACCTGTCTCAAGAATGTTTAGGGCTTAATAGCCTACTTATGTTTGAAATGATATTTAAACGTCTAATCAAAAGTTTTTTCTCCGACCTTTTTTTATCGGTAACGATGACATTGTTTAAATGTTTTAAAATATTGAATTTGAGTGCGTTGTTCAAATTTTCAATTACCATTTAGTACTAAATCGTCGCAATTTTCTGGAATACCGTTTGCTCCCTGTTTAATAAATATATTAAAATACCCTTCTTAAAAGCCTGTTACTTTACAAATTATCTTAGATCATATAGCGGTGTATTAATTTGACATTTAAATATGACATACAAAGCTCACGTTAGCACAAAGGAATACTAAAGGAAATTAAGTATATTATTGTATTTCATTACTTTTATATATATTATCAGAAATCACCTTTGTTACAAGTCCTACAGGAAGCAATGGATAAAACCGTTTAATATTCTTAGATAAAAAGCTTTTTAGATATCGATAAATTATCTTTTATTTAAAGATGATAAGATAGGACATTTATCTTTATCTAAGTTTAAAAGCTTTACCTGTCCCAATCTTTATACAATATTAACGTAGTGTTATTTTGATATAAGGTCACTTATAAGATATAATACATATCACCTTTAAGATTTTGCGTAATAAAATCAAAGACAAATTGAATTAACAATCAGTTGTATTATTTATCTGTAACATGTCCGTTATATATTTACCATAATAAGTGCAATGGTTAAGGGATTTTCTGCTAAAAGTACATATGCAATCTAAAAACCTTGAAATGTCTAGCCAGGTTATGTTCCGTGTAGCAAAAACACAATATTAATATAATATTATAGTTCGAAGTAATTCAAAGCCTCCGTACTAAAGTAAACTTAACTTAATTGTATATACTTTACAGTTAAAACCCTTATTTGCTGCGTCCGGTTTTATTATTAGGTGAAAAAAAAATTATTTTGATGAATACGTGTGACATTGCCACGATTATATAGAAATATCCTTTCTAATATTATTATATTATGATATAGAAACACTTGCCCGGGCAAGTGTTTATAATATAGAAAGAATATTAGGACACACAAATCCAAATGCGCAATTGTACTAACTAATGTTTAAGGGAATTGCAGATTTCAGTTTACGCCTGGTAGGTAGATAGCACCGGTGACCTTGCTTTCCTCACTTACCGAACAAGTATCGCAATACAGCAGGGAAATTCTGCAGTTAAATAGCTAAAGGACATAACATTTTGAATTTGTTTTAATTTTTTATTAATAAAACGACCTTATATAATTTGTTGTTCCATGTGCTTTCCGGCTATCGTTGTCAAAGAAAGATTGACACAACATAGTAACTGTTTATTATTTGCGGATGACGAACCGCCGTGGAATTTGATTTCGCACCACAGAGCTGAAAAAGCTGTTTTATTGATAACATATGATGTCATCATAGTTAGAAAAAAAAAAGTATATTTTTTTATTTATTTATTAAAAAAGAATTATATAACTGCCGCGATGATGATGTTTGAAAAGACTTTACGATAACTATAATGTTTCCAGATTAATATCACATATTGTAGTAGCAATTGCAATATACTTATAGATTTTTAATTCAGACTTATAATTTTTAACAATATTCTTCCTTAAAAACTGTTGCTGTACCTATCGTTATTATATAACTGCCGCGATGATGATGTTTGAAAAGACTTTACGATAACTATAATGTTTCCAGATTAATATCACCTATTGTAGTAGCAATTGCAATATACTTATAGATTTTTAATTCAGACTTATAATTTTTAACAATATTCTTCCTTAAAAACTGTTGCTGTACCTATCGTTAACATATTACATAACATTAATTTAAAGTCTGCAGAGTATTCAGGAAAATAAAGAGAGGAGAATAAATGCGTTTTTACAATTTTATAGGAGCATTTAGATAAAGTGAAATGGCTTCATTTTTGTACCAACACCGCAGGAAATTCGTACCACGCTTTTCCGGTTTCAACCGGAAAATGTAGGTATAAAAATAGTTCACGTTAGTGTTTTCATAAAAATATTTTTTTAAAAGCCACTCTTATAAATGGGAACGATTTCAATTAAATAAAATTGCGAGTGATGAAATGTCACGTGTAAGGGTAATTTGCTGTATGTGTTATCTGTTCATTTTGCGATGGGTTTTTATTTATTTATTTATTTATTAACACTTCGTTACATAAAAGGAAAAAAAAATTAAACATAATTTGAGTGAAAAGCAACTGCCGGCCTTATCGCTTTAGAGCGATTTCTTCCAGACAACCACGGTTTTATCATCTTTATCCATATAACAATATTTTGTAAAGAAGTCAAGACTGCGTTTAGTAACAAAATATAAGTAAAAGTTATATTTCTATCAAATAAACAGTTGTTCGCATATCAATCTTAATTAATAAATAAAACCAATCCTTATTCGGGAATGCCTGGTTTTTGTTTTTTAATTAACATGAGGCAGATGGACAGGAGGATCACGTGATTTTAAGTGATACCGCCGCCCATGGACACTCATTGCTAGAAGGCTCGCAAGCGCACAGCCGGCCTTTTAACTATTGGCACGCTGTTTTCTTGAAGGACCCTAAGTCGAATTGATTCAGAAATACTTCAGTTGGGAGCGAACCAATTCGACTTAGGGTCGTTCAAGAAAACAGCGTGCCAATACTTAAAAGGCCGGCTGCGCGCTTGCGAGCCTCCTGGCTGTGCGAGTGTCCATGGGCGGCGGTGTCAATTAACATCAGGTGAGCTTCCTGTCCATCTGCCTCATGTTAATTAAAAAACAAAAATATGGCATTCCTGAATAAGAATTGGTTTTATTTATTAATTAAGATTGATATAACGTTTTGTGATAATCTGTGCGAACAAAAAATATCTAAGAGTTAACGTTTAAGAATAACTATGTTAGATAATGGTCCCATTTAAAAGTTTTTGAACGCTCAGCCATTTTGGCGGCAAAACTACATGGTTTGTTAAAAAGTTTTCACAAGTTTTAATGGTTTTGTAGAGGTGGCTGTTTTAGTGAGACATTTTGTCTCCCCATTTAGTATATCTTTACATAGTATAAAACAAATTTACTCGCCTTTCAAATTTTTGACGATTTACTTCAATACTTAGAATTTTTACTGAAAAAGTATTTATGATTTGCATTTGCTTTTATAGATGATTTGTAGCCTTTCTGTGTCCTGAATGAAGCATTTTTTACATACATTTAACAACTAAGATGTTGGAGGTACCGCAGTTCGAACTGCCTGCAACCTTATACGTTGGTATCAAAAAGAAAAACACTCCGTATATGTTGCAAGGCGAAATATACTAACAGGATCAGAACCTGGTTTAAAATAATATGCATAGATTTCAAATATTCCCTTTGAAAGTTCAATACCATGCTTATATAATAAGTAATCATTATAAAATGGAATAGAGTTTGTGTGTGGGTGGTCAACGTCTAGGCCAAAGACGTTTTAAATTTCTGGTTTGTTAACTATAGATAATATATACATATTGTTTGTAATATAACATTTACTCATATAGCTACGAAAGTGGAAAATGAATGCTACGTAATCCTAGCTCGTCGCATCGTAGCTATATTCAAACGCTGCTACCGATGCTTTTGTTATTAATTGAATGAAAATTTTGATATTTATTTCAAACAACAATATTTGACTTTATAAAATTATTTCCGAGCCGAGGGATATAATTAGATCGCTATTAATTGCATTATAGCATCCAAATCATTTCAAAACGGTTTTGTTTATTTGCAACGAAAATGTTATTCAAATTCACCGTATTTAACATTTTGATAATAATAAGTTTTAATAGAAGAAATGGTTTGAATAACATTTAGTTTACCCTTTTATATTCAGAAAGAAAGCTTTAATGAAAATAAATAGATAAAAAATTAGGATTGAGCTAGATTATTCATAACTATAATTTTA
The DNA here is from genome assembly GCF_905147795.1 of Pieris rapae. Lineage (NCBI taxonomy): Eukaryota > Metazoa > Arthropoda > Insecta > Lepidoptera > Pieridae > Pieris > Pieris rapae. The sequence goes on from NC_059527.1 coordinate 7,306,905, forward strand.
TTATATGTTGAAAAGGTTATAACCTTTATACACTATACTATTACTAATAATATTTAAATTGAATTAAGAAAAGGTTTTGAAAATAGTTACAAGAAAACAAAAGAAATAAACTATAAATTGCTAAATCTCAAATTAACCGAATATTAGAAATTAATCATTAAGAATGAAGATATTAAACTAAACTAAAAAAAATACAGAGTTAAGACGTATTAAAATAAAATAATAAATTTAGAAAGATTACGAAATACAAATCCAACAACAAAACTAAAACGCTAACAACGTGAAAAACAAGCCGAAATAATGAACTTACCTTTGAGGATTCCAACTTTCGGCACGCACAGCACAAATTAGGTTCGCACAAACTTTAACACCAATGCTCTGATTTGAATTTCGGCACACGTTCGTTTTGCGCGACTCTGCTGCGACTACTGAACTAAACGGATAAGGGGATGGACTGGGGCGAGTTTCTGACAGATTAGGAACTACTTTTGGCTTTATCTATTATCTATGGCTTATCTACGCTTTGTTTAGGATGTTATGTTTGACTTGTATGGTCTTGGGTGAGGTTGATTTTTTTCAAGAAAATCATGAATTCATTTTTATGTTTGAACTTAAATATCCTTTAACGTTTTATATGTTTTAATGTATAATAAAGTAATGATTTCCCTGTAATGTAAAGCAACCCTACACAATTTTCATTTTGATTGGATTTTGTTTATCGGCTATTTTGTAATGTAAAAACTTATATACGTACCTACATCTGTGCGTTCTATTACTAATAATTATTAATCTTAGTTTATAAGGTTTTCTTAGTAAGCGAATTTTTGTACATAATGCATAGTTTTTCTTAACCTAACCTAAAAACTTAACACAACTAACTTAATAGCATTTGAGTTTATCGCGTTCATACAGACTGATTCAGGTACTGCTATTTATATGTAAAGATTTTGTTTTTGAGTTTCGCACTTCTGGAATTTCATTAATGTGATGTTTATTTTCTATTCTAAAACCCTGAGACATATAAGCGTGTGCTATTGGATTACCGTAATTATTATTATCAACGTGAAATAGAAACATTATTTTATCTTTATAATTATTATCTACATCCCCTACATATACGGTTGATAACTATACCGATAAGGCACCCTAATGTGTATTGTTTTGGAAAATGGCCACCCCAGCAATTATATGAGTCATCACCTGCCCGATTTAATGGTATTGGAATTCCAAATTTGATTGAATTTCCATCAAACTTACCTATTATCGTACAGTTTGGATAAAATATTTCGTATTAAATCGCTACATATTAGTGGTATTGCTGTTTTGAATTGAGTAAGTGGTGGTATTGAAACATTTGAATTTCGAATAATGTTGATGATGCTTCGTTTTTAAATTTCAGTGTTGGTAAACTTTAAATTTTTTTTGTTGCTCTAAATATTTGTAGATAAACTTTGGTGCTTGATAAAGTTTGCTAACATAATAAGATTCAGACAACGTCAACTTAATGGCTTGTGTACCGCTGAAATATTTAAATATTGAGACAAGCGAATGATAAATGACATAGACATAATGTCCATTGGTGCAGTCGGAGATCGAACCTATGACCTCAGGGACAAGAGTCTGCTGTAGCCACTACACTGCTACTATTAAGCACATATAATAACATATACAGCCTTAAATTTTGTATATAAGGAGGAAACTCAAGAATTACTGCGATAAAGCTGCATTATAACTAAGTAACTAACAAATAAATTTCCTTAACATTAAAATTATAATTGTTCAGCCGTGTGCTAATAGGGGTCGCTAATAGCCGTCCCACAATCGATATAATGACTTAATATCTTCTCTAAGTAACTCTTCAGTAGTTTATTAATTTAAGCAAATTGTACATATAAAGTAAGTAAGTAATTCTAATATACCTAATAACTAACCTTAAAATTTAATATTTAAAATATATTTTTTATTTTTTACTTTTAGGAAAACTCTTAAACTCTTCAATTATTTTAATAACAATAACATCAAAGCCATACAAATAGTCTAAAGCGAGAGCTCATTTTCTTAAAATTCTTACCTTTAAAGATATTACCTGCTTAACAATAGCACTACAAACTTTTGTTACATTCGCTATTGTTTTATTCATAAGTGTTATATTATGAGTTAGTTTTAAGTTCTACAACTTAACACTTCTATTGTAATTTTATATCTAATTGGAGATGTTAAGTGTCTTGAGTGGATAATTTATTGTACACTTGGGAATTTAAAAGTTTTTGGTAACATTATTTGGAATTCTTACACGTGTATTTAAAAATATTAAATACCATTGGAATTATAAGATTAACTAATTATTGGAGAAATATATCAAAATAATTATATCCTTTACATGATTACATCGCGTTTATTGATACTTAATGTAAGAGAAATACATGCATGTCTTGCAGAATGGGATATACATTGTTAATCTTCTTTTGGAATCGAAAAAAATATCTTTTTCTCAGAAATATAATTTACATTACATATTTCCTTATTTAGCTAACTTAAAAATAAAAAAAATAACAATTATACTATTGATGGAATATATAATATATAAAAAAAAAACCTTTACGAAACTTGGAATCGAAATATAAATGAATATAGATTTTAAAAAAGTATACCTACTTCATTCTGATATGTTGTGTGATGATGTGTAAATTATTTTTTATAGTGTAACCTAAATCAGAATGATATTTATTATAATTAAATATATCCCAAATAACATAAGCAATCTCTCAAAGAAGAAAAACTGATTCTGATTAATCGCCTAGGTTTTTTAGGCGCTGCAACCATTCACGCTTCATATGTCACAGTAGAAACGGTTATTTTAAATTACTTTGTCAATAAAAGGCATTCCCAATGCGTGCGTCCACATCAATGGGAAACATGAATCCATATTGTTGAAAGGGCTGCAAAAAATCAAAATACGTGCTATATTAGAAATATTGCACCCCTCGTTATGAAATTATGATAATGCGGCAATATTTTGTTAGTATCAATAGACTGAAGTCTCTATTTGTATGTCACTAAGGTATTATTTCGAGTGAATAAAATTACGGTCCCGCTCGTCCCTCTAAAAGAGATTATTATAAAAATCTTCTATACTTATTGTCAAAAGCGTATTATATTCAAGGACTGTTTGGTTCATATTTTTATTAAAGAAATGAATTATGGTGTGTAATTTTTCTTGTTTATTGGAGCGTTTCTGAATACACACTTAATATATTTTGGTTGACCTATTTTTAATAATATAATTAAGTGTGGCATTTTTATATGAAATATTTTTTAAAGTGGCCATTTGTTCTGCTTGATTTATATAATAATGTATGCTGGGTATAGCTTTTCAATTTATTTATTTATTTTATTAAAGTATTTCTACAGTTACTCATTAAACAATATTCAAACAATTATATTATACACAAAAGCCAAAAACGGAATACACATTGAAACATAAACATAAATAACAGTTTTACCTATTTAAACAAAAAATATAATAAAGCACAAATTCATTCTTAATTATAAATTCTAAGATTTATCGATCATTATAATAAATATATAATATAAAGGAAGAATAACAAAGCCACTATTAATAAAAGATACCAGTTTTTTTAATATTTTTTGAAGCATTTTTTAGTCACATTTAATATATCGATCTAGTAATTTATGCTGTATTCTGTAGGTATACGTATACATAACTGAGTCTCGTAAATATTTGGACTTAGATCGAGAAATTCGGAATAATTTGTTTGCCTTGTAATGTTATATAAATGTTTAATCGTATGAAATTTTAATATATTATAAGCTATTTCTATAATATTAAATAAAATTAATATATTATAATTGAACCAATATACTTTTAATTTAATACAAAAGAGTATTAATTAGTTTTAGACTTAATTACGCTTAAGGCTTTTATTAAACGCTCGATTTCACAAAACTGAATTAAAACACTTCATTTAAGCAATAAATTATCAATTACAAGAAAAATGATACAATATGATTTGAACTGAGACTACTAAACCTGAGGTCATAAATAGAGGCATTTTAATTATTTTTTAAATTTTGTCGTGTTTATTTGAAAAGAAATATGAGGATTTTTATTATTAAATAATCTACCAATAAGCCATAAAAAATAGGCATGCAAACATCATATTAATTATCATAATAATAAATTAAGTTATTTATTTATAATTGATGCCAATATGGTCTAAATACTCTCCCACACTATAATGCCATGCCACCTTGCCTTTAATAGTTACTGTCTAAACACCGCATACTAAATGTTACCTAGAAATAATGGTTAAAATAAATACTATTCCAGTGGACAAAACATTGAGTCTAAATGTACCAAAATCACATCATAGATCATAATAGCGGAAATCCCACACGCACCGACGGACACGCTTAAACTAACATAAATAATCCTGACTGATCTACCAGGGGATCATAAATTGTATAGAGATTGGGCCGTGTCAGAGTGATTATTCTATTTCTACTTTTTGTTACGCGAATAGGAGGCTTCAGATATGACATTAATTAATAAATCATCAATCTAAGAAGATTTTCGGGTTTATATGCGGCTTTTCTTATATAATTTTCGAATAAGCTGACCGACAATGGTTTAATGAAGTCTTTAAGGTGATTTAATGAAGGTTAATGAAGGTTCTTTACTGGGCCCAACTACTTTTAAGCAGATAAGTTTATAATAAGTTTGTTCGAGGATTTGTTTAAAAAATTGAATAAATCTAGTGCCGTATTGCAAAAACCAACTTTGCACAATAGATGGCGTTATTATCATTAAATCATTTTCAAATTGTTTTTATCAATTCCGTGACCAAAGGTAAAGTTATTTGCCAAACGTCGAGTTACATCAATAATAATTAAATTCGCGCTTATGTTGGGCAAAAGTTTTATTTAATATGAACATTTTTGCAATGGCATATTTGCCGAATTTCAACATAATACTCTCTGCGGGTTTTCTATGAATTCCCTTAAATAAACACAGATTAATGTCTGTGTTTAGTAGAACTGTAGGCAGGTCCAGATTTAAAAAGTCACTTACAATTTATAAGTAGTGTGATTCCGTTATTTCTCCGAAAAATTTAAAATAAAAGAACTCTTTTGACTTATATCCAATGACTCATTGGACCTTTTAGAAAAATGATGTGTTTAATATCAGCTATGCATTTATTCGTGATATAATTACTGTTTAATCGACATTTTATACTTAACCTCGCAGAATCGTGCCCTGTGAAATGTCACAAGTATTGACTCTATAAAAATCTTTACAATTGCTAAATTTAGCCATATTTTTTTTTTTTTTTTATAGAACAGGGGGCAAACGGGCAGGAGGCTCACCTGATGTTAAGTGATACCGCCGCCCATGGACACTCTCAATGCCAGAGGGCTCGCGAGTGCGTTGCCGGAACCTACGGTTTCAATTTTTATAAAGTGCATGGCATTGTTCAATCACTCAATGTAATAGACCGAACAAAAATACTAGTATTTTTCAAATAAACGAATTCCGAATACAATGAATCTTCACATAATATTTTTAAACGAATAAATGTAAGTAACAATAGTGTATAGTGATGGGTCTAAGATATATTATAAAATTTAATTCTGGTAAAAATTTATCAGTAATTTTTCCTTTAATAACATTATTTTTGATGTAAATAAATGAAATTTATCTGTCATTAATAAATTAAATACATACATACAATTTGTATTTTATTAGATGATTTTAAATAGAAATGAAATGATCGATGTTACAAATTTTAAACCCGTCAAAGTATATGGCTGAATAGCATTTAAATTTGAATAAATATTTTATGTTTGGCCTATTTATTGTTCTGCCGAATTGCCATTTTATCCTTATCTTTTGCTTGAATTTTAAAATCAAAAGCAGTATAACAATATTAAAACTCGATTTATAACCCATTATAAGTTGGTTAATCTAGATATCTAAAGTAAAACAATAGGCCATGTTAAAATTAATTTAAGCCGTTTAACAAAATGTATATAAAAATATTAATGAATTAAAAATACTTAAACATCGATATTTAAACTAGCAACATCACTACCCAAAATGACAGTGTTGACAATGGACAATAGTATCAGAATTGTAATCTGATGCTCATGATCAATCTTCGCGCCGACAATTGGTGGTTGAATGCAGTACAGATGGCGAGATTATCCTCACTGTTGTACTATAGACTCGTTAAATCTCTTGGAACCTGTCTCGGTTAAGCCTTTTATCTGTCTGGTCTATTACTGCAATAAAATAAAATGTAAAATCTGCTCTAAATTACGTTAACTATGCCTACAAGTAACACAAAATAAAGTCATACGTAAACTGGCGGGAGATTTGACATGTGTCAATGATAATGGACTGAATGTTCATAGAGTGCATTCTTTTAGACTTTATTTCATACCTTGAATAAACTTAAACCGGCATTGAATAGTTTCGCAATTAACGCACTTATATCTCACAATTACAATAAATTAGAGCAGACATTGAAATCGATACAATACATTGACAGGACGACATTGAAAATTAATAATTACACCTGCCGATTAAATAATTGTTTTCCATTCGTTATAGAAGATTTCTATTCTATTTAGGCTTTACTTAATAATACTAAATTTGTTTTCACATTTTCTTTAAATGGCTAATATTGCTTTCTCGATAGTTGGCTTACTTTCTATTTGGAAAAAATCGCTAATATATAAGCTATCTAATATATATATATATTCCAGGTATATATAATATATTCCAGGTGTTTCTGAACATCTTGGTAATGTAAGACTCCTTAGGCAGTGGTTAGCACTGAGTTACCCGCTTGACATATTAAATAATATATTTTCTACTTCTTTAAGTTTTTCTAGTTGCACAGAAATTGCGCATACGCAAAAATTACATACGCACAATAGTTTACTTATAAAATAAACTAATTATAAATGTTAATATAATTAATTTTAAATAAATAAATTAAATAAAGCATTAGTGTATTATTGTAACACAACAAATAACGGTACTTATATAATACACAAAAAAGATGCTCGAATTTCACATTTGTTACCAATACAACGTATTATACGGGCGAACAATATTTTTTCAACCCGAAACTATGATCACTGGAAATTAGCCTAGTCTTAACTTATGGTAAATTAAAAAAAATACTACATAACATCTAGTTAATACAAAATTACATAGCTGTATGTGGCTTTAGAATGCGAAGACGGATCCGACGTATGAGGCATACAGGTCGATGAAGACAGATGAACTGGAGCGATTTCATATATTTATTTTATTTTATTTTATTTATTTAAGTATTCCTACAGCTAATACATTAAACAATAACCAAACAATTACATTACACACAAAAGCCAAAACGGAATACACATATAAACAGAAACATAACATAACAGTTTTACAAAGCACAGAATCGAGATGGTAAATCAAAACATATATTCAACATGAAACAACAAACAAAGCCATTATTGGTAAAAGTTACCTGAATTTTTTAAAATATTTTTTTAAGAATTTTTTAGTTACATTAAATATATCGATTTGCTGGTAATTTATGTTGTAATCTGTAGGTATGCGATACATAACCGAGTTTCGTAAATAGTTGGTCTTAGAACGAGGAATCTCGAATAATTGGATTTGCCTTGTATTGGGTGATGAAGGGGTCTTATATAATTAGCGTTTTCTAGTTTTGGAGGTCTACTTGGGATATGCAATTAATTAAATTTTATAAAGATATTTAAAATGTAATATTAGAAGTTTATGAGACACAAAGCAGTGCCTATTCAAGGGATATAAATCATTTTGATCGATGCCGTTGAGTTACTCACGCGCGAAATGCGAACGTATTGTTACAAACATTATTATAAAGTAGTAAGTCATAAGATGAAGCGATTTCTTAGTTTTTTTTTGATGAATTTTAAGTATAAATTATAATATAATTTATAATATATATATTTAAAACAGTATTTGTCATTATTACAATAATGACGTCAGTGTCAGTTTTTATATCATTTGTATCAAATTATTCATTGAGACTTTTACAAGAACATTTATAGTTTGGTATTTAATAAAAATCCCGTGAAATAAATATTTTATTTTATTTTAAGAGCGGGTAGAGAAGGTACTTTGCCTGTTGTACTAATTAATGAAGTATATTCACTTTACTTGCTACTTTTGTTGTATATTATCTATTTACCGCATTAAGACGCTATATATATAATATTATAAAATAAATCAGTGGCGCTACAACCTCTTTAGTCTTGGCCTCAAATTTCAAGCAAGTAGGTGATCAGCCTCCAGTGCCTGACACACGTCGACTTTTTGGGTCTAAGACATGTTGGTTTCCTCACGATATTTTCCTTCACCGTTAGAGCAAATGTTAAATGCACACAGAAAGAAACTCCATTGATTCAGAGCCGGGGAACGAACCTACCACCGCAGGTATGAGAGTCGCACACTGAAGCCACTAGGCCAACACTGCTCACATTAATTTATACCGATTATAAAAAAGCTTCTTTCTTATGACTTGAAGGTTACGCAAAGCAACCGTCATCCATTTGGAAGAGGAGAGCCTTTGTTAGACCATACGCCGTCCCGATCTAACTTATAATAACGAAATACCCTCGGATTAATTGTGTGATTTTTACACTGCCTTTGAAACTCATCGAAACGTTATAATTTGTTTCTAAAATCGTTTTTAAAACACACTTTCTTTTGTTGCAGTACTGGTAAACATTGTCGATTGTAATTGAAATATAATGATGTGAAAAGTTTTTTTTAATAATGTTTATTTTACTTGTATCTTACGGAAATGAAGGTCTTAACCAGGAATCATAGAGGCGTAAGGGCTTGATTGTGCCACATAGGTTCGAACCCCATCTGTGCCCTTATGGGGATCTTTCTGTAAATGTACGCATGCAACACTCGCTCGGTGCGTTTTAACCCAAAAAGTGATCGGCATACGTCAGAGACAAAAAGCTGATCACCTACTTGCTTGTTATTTAAAAAAGGTTAAAAAGGCGGAGTACAGTTAGTACCTATATGTAAATATATATATATATATAAATCAGTAAAATTGAAGTTGAGTTTTCGACGCTGCTTTATTTAAATCAAAGTGCTAGCGACTTGTTTGATTATCAATCTTTAATTAACTGCATAGATATTCAATTAATTCTCTGATTTAACTACTTTACTGCGACATATATGTCTCCATACAAGGTTGCTACTCAATTTAAAGCCCCCTTAGTTAAAGACTTAAGGAAACAGAATACAAGATTGGATCACTCGTAGCTATGAGATGAACTGAAGATTAGTATATAGTTTAATTTTAGTTAATATAATATCATTCATCGTTCTCCGAGTTCAGGTAGAAAAGTGCATTTGGTACTCATTTCAGAAGCTTCGTTTATTTTATCTGATTAAAATTGAATCTATGTGTTATCGACATTTTGTAATCATAATTATGATCTATCATCTAAGCTTTTATCTTTATACTCTCTTTTAAGGTGCCTCATGTGTTTTTTGTGTATTCGATAGGAATGGAAAACATTCAAATTCAAGCATTCAAAATAAAACATAATAATGTTTTAAAGTTGACATCTTAATCTATTATGTTAAGTGAAACTGACGTTTTCAACAAATATAAAATCCAACAAGCATGCTAGCTTACTCCCTTAATCATAAAACAGTATTCTTTTCAGTTAAAACTCTTTCGACTTTTTTACTCAAATTATGCTTATGTTGTGCAGAGCAGTGTTGGCCTAGTGGCTTCATACCTGAGGTCGTAGGTTCGATCCCGGGATGTGCAACAATGGACTTTCTTTCTATGCGCGCATTCAACATTTGCTCGAATGGTGAATGAAACGATGATGAATGATGAATGATGTCGACGACGTGTGTCAGGCACTGGAGGCTGATCAGCTACTTGCCTATTAGATTTAGGCCAAGACCTAAAGTGGTTGTATCGCCACTGATTTATTTATTTTTTATGCTTATGTTGTGATAAAAAGACACATGAAAGCGGTGAAATTGTTTTTAATCAAGATCTTGAAGTAATCTTAAAACTTTTCTAGATGAAACATTCACAGCTAATAAAATTTTAATATACTGTATTTACAACATTCGTGAAAAATAAAATACAGAAGTACCTGTGTTAATGTACTTTAATGCTATCAATACCTCGCTGTATTGCCATGCTCATCCATTGACCGAAGAAAACACCAACTCAAGTTATACCACTAATTTCATATTCGCAAACTATTTTAACCACTGAAATTTCTATGCATTATGTGCGTGAGTTAACATCATAAACGTTATATTTAAGCGTATTACCAGACAATAACTCATAGCTGCTCACAGCGATAGCTGAATCGTGATAAACAGCCTTGCGGAAAGGAAACAGAAATAGAATGGTGCACACCTCGCGGTGGTTTTATTAATTATACCGCCTTACTTAGAATATACTTTGTATTGATATTATAATAATGTATCGTTTATTTACAATGAAAGTGGTACTACATAGTATAAAACAAAGTCGCTTTCTCTGTCCCTATGTCCCTTTGTATGCTTAAATATTTGAAACTACGCAACGGATTTTGATGCGGTTTTTTTAATAGATAGAGTGATTCAAGAGAAAGGTTTATATGTATAATAAGATCCATTAAATAGTGGAGAAGTACTGTTATTTTTGAGGTTTCTAATGTGATGTCGTAAATAATTACATTTTTTCCGCTTACATTGCAAACGCAGGCTGAACCCTACGAGTTTTATCAAAATAATGTACTAAGTATTGTACACATCGAAAAGGTCTACAGAAAAGTCCGTGATGGTATATGTCTATCTCTTATGGATAACCCACATTTTTATATACAACGTTCACAGATTTTCTGTAGTGTATTTAGTATCAGCATTGCACCCGTGCGAAGCCGGGGCGGGTCGTTAGTTAGACATATAACAATAAATATCATGATGTCATAATAATAAATAAATAAATAAAAAGTGATTTAGGTAACTTAATGTACACTTATGAACGTCAAAAAATTTTTTACATTTACTGCCAGTTCTCAAGTCAAGGGCGTATAACGGAAGAGCAGAACTCTGCTACTCTTTTTAATCGAATTTAAATAAGAACAGTTTATTTATTATAATTGTTGTCAGAACTTATGATTTAAATACTTATAAAGAGATTGCGGCTGCAGGTCGCTAATATACACGCGTCTCGTTTGTCCGCTGTGCACACTAAACTACTAAACCGATTTCAATCAAATTTGCACACCGTGTGCAGTTTGATCTAACATAAACGATATAATTTCACATATATGTAGCGACGTGTGTATGTCCTCTTAAATGGCTAGACCGATTTAAATGATTTTATTTGTATGCGTTTGGGTTCCGGATGGCTTAGATTCGCAAATCAGCCCGGCAGATGGCGCTACATTTGGTACTTTCATACTTGTTTAATATCCTAAGGAATTTTAGCTGGACAACGTCTCTCGGGTCCGGTATTATGTTTATAAATTGAAGGATTAATTAATTATATGTAATAACTATTTCAATAAAAGGTACTGTTAGTAAAAAGATACCGAAGGAGGAGTTCAAGTATACCTCTTCCATCTGCGGGTCGATCTGAATGAAATATAATTAAATTATTGGAATTTGTAGCGAATAGGAATTCTGAAAAATCCCTAATTGGATCTTCATATTTTTATATAAATAAACTAAACCCTGAATACATATCCTTGTAAATTTAAATCGTCATAATTTCCGTTAAGAAAGTTGTGAATTATTATTTAAGAAAAGTGGATTTTTGATTTAAAAACATAATATCACACCCTGTCGTATACATACATTTTTGATGAAAAAAAAGTATTTATACGACAGGGTGTCTGAAAACAAACTTGTTTAAAAATGAATATAAAATAGTGAGTCGTCTTTATAGTTGTACCTACTTGGACGACCTAATGAGGTTGACCCTCAACAAAGACTTCCTACAAATGTCGCTATTTTGATCTGCTCTACGCTATTCGATACCATTTTACACCGGCTATCGTTCGTATGTCGCCCTCGCAACTCCTTACCAGTTAATGTTATCTCTGTCTTCAGTCGGTCATGTCCGCGTCGTGGTCAGCAGGAAAACATCTGGAGCGGACAATCTGTTTCCACCGGTTTCTTGCACCTCTCTTATAACAGTGTACCTACGATTTTTATGTGGTTGGTAAACGGCTACGCGATCTGAAAGTTGTAGGTGTTATAAAATAATTAATATGAAGAAACAAAATCGAAGAAAAAATCTAGCCAAGATAACAACGGAAGCTTCTTGATAAAAACATTAATTTGTTATGTATAGGCATTGATGTGCTTTATAAAATATTTTGTCTATATTACATTTATCGTAATAATTACATATGTATCTCAAACTTTTTTCTTTCTTGTTTTATCGATATTCCACTGTTCAAAAGTTGTAGGTCAAGTGAAATGAAGTTCAGTTAAACAGCGCCTGATCCGTTGATACTATGTTTTAAGTATCTCAATGTAAAGTAAATACTATATTCATTAAATTTTTGTTTAGTTTCTTAAGTTTATTTTTTTTACTAGTGATTTTTTGTTTTGTTTGATATTAGATCTCTTCGTGTATGTCATGTTTGCCTATAAGTGCTGTTACATTTAAAATATTATTTAGTGATTTTTTTTAGCAATGTAACAGTGTGCCAAACGTTGGCAAGCTTTTTGTCAAGAAATTTAAATAAAATTAAATCTTCATTAGGTATAGAGTTGATAACAATAACATCATATAATGTATCCTTATAAAATGAACCGCATTCGATCTCAGAGGTATTTTAGGAAAGGCTTTAAATTAATACAACTCAACATTTATTGTAAATTGGATTTCAACAGAGCATAGAGCTTTGTAGGACTTATGTTTCTGGTATTTCACGATAACAAGGTACTTAAAGTAGTTTTAATATATATTTCGAACTTCTACTTACTGTTTATATGGGGAAGTTGCGGGCAGTCTTAATTTTTAATATATATATTATTATTAAACGTTGAGCGTGTTTTAACCTGTATGAATAAATAAAGAAGGTTGGAAACTCGGTGTGATTCAAGTGAAACTTCTTGAGGCGCATGAGAGTAAAATTTTTACGGATGAAACGTCACGAATGTGCCGCGTTATTGTCGAAGAAACGAGAGAGAGTGACTAAGACCGACACAAAGAAAGTGAAGTAAAGTAAAAGTAAAGTCGTTTAATTTACACATTAGAACTTTAGATTGCAATTCCGTCGCATAATGTCTTGTGCAATAAGCGCAGATTTATTTCTATTTATTTATATTATCATTAGCTATCTTATCTATATCGTATACAGTGTGAATATACTTAGATATACAAATACATGGAGTAATTAATTATAAAGAAACTAGCGGATCCGACAGACGTTGTCCTGTCTACACGTCTTTAATTTCAAAATTTCAATTTTTAATAAGCCATTTTGATGAAAATTATTATTCAAATGTTATGACAATATCTAATGATCCAGCACATGGTCACACACGATATAACACAATGATAAAAAAACTTTTTTTAAATTTCGGGACAGACTAAAATTAAAATTCGAATATTATTTAAAATTTGACACTGCGATGGTAGCGCCGCGCCGTCTGTCGGATCCAATGTAAAACATTCCAAAATCAACAACAACTAATAAATTGAAAATTAATTAAAAAAACATTGTCCAGCGGACAAAATTGTGAATCTAAACCATTCCCAGATCCCCTTGAACACACACAAAAAATTTCGTCTAAATCGGTCCAGTCGTTAGTTCAGTCACATACACACGCACACAAGAAATATATATATTAAGATTTCACTTCTGACAATTATTAATGTGTTCTTAGAAACTTTCTTTTTCTAAATATTATTTTGAGTACATTAGGTTTTTTTTTACTTAGTCTTAAGTTAGGCTAGATTAGTAAGACAATTTATAAAAAAAAGGTTAAGCATCGCGCGCTCGTGATCTGATCTAGATGACTGATGGGTCAAAACTTGCGCCACCCTGTCATGATTAGTCGCTTACAATTCGCCGGTTTATTAATTTATATTAAGAAATGAATCACATATTTGAGAAAACTTCTAAAATAAATTAAATTTTATGTTAGACATTCGGCCTCTTGGTGCTTGCGTCAGTAAGTCAAGTTAGTAAAACATTTCATTTAAAAATGATGCTAATAATAATTTAAAATTTATATACAGGAAATAGACAATAGCACACACCACATCCATACACACATAGCCACAAGATAGTGAAGGAAATACTTGTAAATACTGTGTACAATAGATTGTCCAAGTTGGTACAATACTACTTATATTGTCTCGAGTCAACAATGGTTCACAATGAATTGAATCTGAACAAAGCCGTGTTCATTAACTTCTAACTTAACACACAGCAATTATATCATTTTCTCAATTAAGAAATAGATTCTTTCGCCAGTCTTCCTAGGCCGTGACCTATTTATACTAGAAGCATTTTATTGAAACTGAATATAATGAGAGAGCCATACAATTTTCAATTGGAGCATTTCGTATTAGAATGCAAGATCTTAACAATATGTTACCATAATCTAATTAGATTATGGTCCCAATTGGGACGGAGAAAATTTTCCAGATCGCTTTTGGGAACTTACAGCCTTCTGTACCTTGCTATTCCATTTTCGCCAAAATCGCCAGTAATTTTTTTTATAGAACATGGGACAAAAGGGCAGGAGGCTCACCTGATGTTAAGTGATACCGCCGCCCATGGACACTCTCAATACCAGAGGGCTCGCGAGTGCGTTGCCGGCCTTTTAAGAATTTGTACGCTCTTTATTTTTATAGATAAGTAGCTGATCATCCTTCTGAACCTCACAAAGACTGCCCTGGCTGAGCTGTCTGCTGACTGCTCAGGAGACACATGTTCCTCTCGACAGTGTTCATAGTGCCCATAGAAAGATTGATGCATTGGTGTAGAGCTGTGATTCAAACACACGAGCTCACGAGAGAAGAGTTGCAAGCTTAAATAAATTTATAAATTGTGTGACTTTTGTCTCAACTCTAAACACAGTGGATACTAACCGTATCGATGTTAGTTTTCTTAGAGGATCCCGTTTTATGAGTGTACCCCATAAAACGAACATTGTAAAATACGCTATTTTTACAGTTCAATATGAAGATATTGGGTACAAGGTTTATTTGTGAGATTTTTATTGGATACGTGATTTCTGACGTCGACCCACTTTCATAGGATAATAATGTGTGTGGTTTTAAATTTTTCTTCATCGTGCATTGGATATCTGCATTGTCTTCCGCGTATACCATGGAGAGTGTTGAGAGGAGTTATTCAGACTAATACCTGCAAAGGGCCTCATAGCCTAGCGGTCTTTGTATGTGGCCGCTGTGGTGAGGGGTACTGGGTTCGATTCCCGGTTCGAGGATAAGTTTTCAATTTATCCTCGGCCTTTGGTAGGGTTGTACGGTACCGGGCGAGTGCTTAAACCGTACATGGTGGGCACGGTTGAATTTCTATAGTATGCAGAGGGCATGGAACTATAGAAAGGAAACTGTGTAGGTTTAGAACGTAGCAATACGTTCTAGGCCGAGAGTGGTAATTACAAGTGGTCTAGTAATTCAACATTCTTTTTCCTTGGGTAGAATGCCTAGCGAACCCCGAGGGCCCATCTTAAGGGCGTGTGATGGGCTGAGGTGGTTTTAGTGGGTAGGGTCTCGCTACCCCTCTGAATAGCAGAGGGTTTTGAGTGTAGATCCAGCCCCACAGTCCCCGCGTTAAGTTCGTTTCTTGATGCGGGCCTGCAGAAGTGCATTTCCACCTCATAAAAAAAAAAAAAAAAAAAGACTAATACCTGCAGATGAGTTTCATGAGAACGTCGAGGCAGGTTACGAAATTCCACCCGTATCACCTTGATGTTCGCCGTTCCACAACTAAGCGTTTTTCAAGGTAATTTTTACCGCGCACCACCACTTTGTGGAGCCAGCTGAAGTATTTCCGAACCAATTCCCACATCTCTACGCAACGCCAAAGGATCAAGCCGCTCGGATAGGAATTGGTCGTCGACGAATCGACCCGCTCTTCGTTGAATACGAATGATAATTCTATTTTATTTATCTATAAACAAAATAAAGTGCGCAGTTATTAAACCACATTTCTCACAGAACGCAACGCATACAGTAACGAGTACTTAATTAGTATTTGTAATTTATATATTTCCTTTTTTGTACAATCGTTTAATGTTTTTTTTATTTTCTTAATATAATATAACCATTTACGATTAAATATGTTCCAAGTTGGTATCTAATACAATTGTCTCTAGCATAGAAACCATGTGTTTTTGTTTTCTAAAATAAAAACATTTTAAAGATTTATAGTTTTCATTATTAGAATGCTACGTAATCTTTGAGTACATTTTATAAATAAATGTCACCGTGGGAAGCCGTGCCAAGTTCACGTGTATTGAAAGCTCGGGAAAATGTTAAGCTTTCGGACGGTCTTGAAGATCTTTACGGAGAAATCATACTCAGCTCCATGGATTACACCTGGAAGTATATACCAATATATTATATTATTTCCGCACTGGATTCCGACTCATAAATGCTGCCAGCGTTAATGGTATACTGCCACACGGACCTTACTTTTTAAAGTTGTTTTAATTGTCTCTTAATTAATTATTTTTCGTATGTAAGTTAAGAAATTATTAGTATTTTGTTTGTAAAAAATATACAGTGTAAATCTAAGCTTCTAGTCTATAATCTCGGCTAAGGGACGACACATTTGTACTCCGGTTGAGCACCAAAGAATTTTGGTATATATTTAAAAAAAATCAGTGGCGCTACAACCTCCTTAGGTCTTGACCTCAGATTTTTGAACCTGCCTCATGATCATTTTTAAATCTAATAGGCAAGTAGGTGATCAGCCTCCAGTGTCTGACACACGCCGTCGACTTTTTGGATCTACGGCATGTCGATTTCCTCATGAAGTTTTCCTTTACCGTTCGAGCAAATGTTAAATGCGCACACAAAAAGTATACTCCATTGGTGCACAATCGGGGATCGAACCTACGACCTCAGGTATGAGAGTCGCACGCTGAAGCAACCATGTAAAAAGAGGAAAGGAAAAAAACCTTGTATTTTAAAAGCTAAACCACGTAGGACTTTATTCAGAGGTTAATAAATTTAACGATGAAGAAAAGTATTGGCCTAGTGGCTGGGGAATGCGAGGTCTTGCGTTCCAATCACGGCTGAGCATAATATTTTTCTATTTATGTTTATCACTTGCTCGTACTGTGAAAAATATTATTAAGAAACATGTCTGAGTTATAAAAGGTAGGGTCAGTTATGGGTTTTTAATTAAGAATACTTTAATTACACTTTTAAAGCCTTTTAAAAGTGCAGAACTATGTTTTCGCTTTTCAATTATTATAATAACTACGTACTTAATAGATAACTGAAACAATTTCTTCAGTAATTGAATTAAATTTAAATTTTATTTTATTTTACTTAAATTTTATAAATAAAAACAATTTGCAAAAATTGTTCCTAATGCTGATGTAGAGGTAATGTTAGAATTTTATGATTTTCTAGTTCATACATTGAACGCTACTGAATTGGTCAGGCCAAGAAGACTTAAGAAGTAAAAGAATACCTTCATCGATGGCGCTATAAATTTCTGGTCGGCGATATCTCTATGCCTAATATACAGCATGCTATTCCTGTTTTAGAGCTGGCATTGTCTGTAACTGAGAGAAAAATATTTTTACATACATAATAAACCTTTAAGGTACAGCTGATGAGCATGACGTGAAAGTGGAAGAAGGGTATGTCAGGTCTGTAGCAAGATTCATATTTTCTACGCCCTACGAGAGAAATTGGATTAATATATCCTTAAACTTTTAGCAAACACGCGGCAAAGAATCTATAACACATTAGAAATACCTGATTGTGCAATAAATATTCAGATCTTGGAACTAATAGCGCACTGTGTAATCTTTTGCGATACCGCCGCCATACACACAATTAATCCTTCGAACCGTTTCTTCAGCACTGGTGTGGCACCATCGGATGGAGGAACTCGTACTCGGAAATAACGCGATATTTTATAAACAGAGTGACGCAAAATTAGGGAAAATGAAATAAATCATGGTTTTCGAAAAGCAATTGCGTTTCCGTTTTTCATTTTCTAAATATTTCCAGTGTCACCTATGTATTAAATATAATGTCGGTAATTATGTGAAAATATCTTTAAATAATCACGTAGCACATAATTCTATAGAAGTCAAACATAATAAAAACTCGAATTCAATTATATATATTAAAAGCGTGCTAGTACTACAATTATGTTTATTTTACCCGAGTGGGAGTGAAATACATGTGCCCCTAAAGCCAAAGTATGTATAAAAAGGTAAGGTGTGTATTTCCTTTGGCTGGCTTAATTATCTACGCCAAAATAAGCCGATCACTCACCGTAGGATCTTCACGCTAAGTAAACAGGGTGAGGGTAAACTTTAAAAACATAGATTACTAGATGTGACTTATAATGAACGTGCAAAAATGTTGATAAAGATATTTTAGGCCCTGTCTGGTCCAAGTCCTGCTCATTAGACTTATAAATATGTTAATTATTATATAATCTTTTTACTAAACAGATATGCAGTATTTACAATATCAACCTACATGGTAATAATAATAATCATAAAAAATATATGTAGAAAATAAATATAGATGTTAAAAGTTTGGTCCCTGTGACAGTGACATCTTTAATGCTGGCATCCATTCCTCGCTGTGTTGCGATACTTATGCGTTAATTAATTTATTTTATTTTTAATTACTATTATGTAAGATTTTATATATTTTATAGAACACGGGTAAATTGCTTGATGGAACGTGTATTTGTTAATAGTTGGTAGGTTGGTGTGCATTCATTTGTCTAAATGATGAGGATAAAAATAATAAATTAAATCATCTAGTAATCTTACATCGGTATTTGTCTAGGTAAAGGCAGTTGTTTAATTTGCCCATTGATTGCTCATTGTTGAGGGTCCTAGGGCCACTCTATAATATAGATTAAGGGTGAGTTATATAGGGGATCAGTGTTTACAGAGTATGTTTATTTAAGGGGTGCATTATTTAAGATAATTTAAATTAAATTATATCCTAGAAATCATTCGGATAAATACGTTTCTTATGAATATGTTAATTTTATTCGTTGTTGTGATTGAAGGGTGAAGAGATATTGGAATTATTGTATCGCCCACGTTTAAGTTAAATATAACTTCAAATAAGTAATAAACTAAAAAATATTCATCAGTATTGGCATAAACGTGCGACCCTCGTCTTTGAGGTCGTAGGTTCGACCCGGCTGATCACATGTCGTACAGTAAACGCATCCAGAGGAAACTGTTATACTAATTCTCGTCTCTATCTCTTTTTATCACAGCGTTATCAATTTTATAGAAAGAGACGAAATATTTGGGTTCAAACTCAAGCCCGAAGTTGTGCATTCGAAATTATTGTAGCTATATATATTTTTCTTTATATATGCGCAATGAATACTATGCAATGATATCTCTGAATATCTCTTGACCTGCTTTAATAAGCTGCATACAGGTGAATTTCCGGATTCTCTAAAGAGACAAAGTAACAGCTATCAAGTAAAAATTAAATCAGGTAGTAAAACCGACCCCGACAATTACATACCAATATCTATCCTACCCTGAATCTCGAAAAATATATGAAAAAAATATTAATTCAAGACTTGATACTTACAAACTAACAATTTTATTTTTAAACACCAATACGGTTTAAAAATCCGCAACAGTAAAATATATAACTAAAATGAATACAAATTAAATCATTAGGACGCCAACAAAACACTATCATTCTACGTCAAATTAAGCATTCTTACGAGCTCGTCTCAAAGTCAAACGAACAACGGAAGGGCTAATTCCACCCCTTGCTAAAACGGTTATCTGACACCGTAGATCTCACGCATCCCTTTTAGCAGTTTATTCTGGATATAAAACATAAAATCCGTGACGAAATTCTTTCTCATTGTTCTATAACCATCCCTTAACATAAACAGCAGGTATTAAAGAAGATCTCCGCTCCCCATGGTAGCTATAATGCATTTTGTATGGTATGAGTTAGGAGATATCTATCGTGTTATGTGTGGCACAATATTTGATCATTCAACCTATATATTTTCTGGTTAACACTAAAAAGACTTATGGGATTAAGTGATGCATTGGATTTTGCTTGATTTAATTCCAATCCAGGTTCAGATAATTTTAATTTGAATGGATTTTATACTCAATAAACAATGTAATGTAATGGTTGTCTAATTTGGTGAAAGAAACTGATTTAGTAATGGGACGGCGCTATTTTCCAAAGATAACGACAACAAAACACAATTATATCCAAGAACACTAAATACAAACTAATGTATGGGATATGCTACTAGGTTCTTCTTATACTCCTTGCGTATACTTTAAGTAGGAGTATAAAAGAATCGCTATGATTGGAGACTAGACACAGAGGTTTAAATGATTAAATATAGAACCTTCTTTGTTAATCAGCTGAAATTACGTTTCATTAACATTCATAGTTAAGTTCAAAGCAAAAAATTACGTGTCATGTAAGCTAATAGTTTTTTTATGAACCAATAGCTTTGCCTGATTTGCCACCTGTCAAAACAATTTCAATATATTGATTAGTATTAAAAAATCTTTAAGAACAGATTGTACCAGCTCTACGGAATTGTGTTTACAAAAAAGCGAAATCGCTTAAGCTTATAACTTAAGCGGATAAGGGGAGCTTACATAGTGCCTACAGCATAATTTTCCGGACCGCAGCGTAGACGTAATAAGCACTGTTTACAAGTCTCCTATATACTCAGTGGACCCATCTCTGGACGCTACATATTGCCCCTAAAGAACCAAGGACTTATATGAAAACTTTATTGGCTTTTTAATGATAAGGTCTTCTTTGAGAGTACATAAAGATGAGTCTTTATATTCTATCTTCTTTTCTTTATGTCCAATAACCCCTAGGTGGGGCAGAGGGCGTCCACAGCGAGCCCTTCTCGCTGTTTCAGTTTCTTGAATCGTTAAATCTTTATATTCTATAGGTACGTAAAATATATTACGAATTTTTTTTATAGTTGCGATTACAAAAATAAAAATTGATTTTTTTTTCGGCATGCAGTTTCCCGTTAAACATATACGTTTTTTTTTTAATTTTTGCTCGCTTCACTATACTATTGACACATACGTCATGTGCTTACGTTTTCTAAATATGTGTTAATTAGACGCTGTTGCGTCGCCGGCCATCAGCGGTGGCACGCCGGTGGGACAGCGTCTCTCATGATTGTTATTATACGAGTTGTAAATCTTAATTAATCTATTGCTTTGATTTTAATCGTAAAACATTCTTAAATAGGAGAATCTCGCGAAGGCACTGTACTCTGCTGCCCAATAAGTGCCCAATTTTTTTAAGTGGGTACGGGGTCATCGACCTTTCTGATCTTGTCAGACAATCCCAATGCCATTCTACTATACGTGGCGTGGGCGTCCGTGGGTTTCACAAGGTGAAAAATTGATTTGCCAAAAAGAAAGTAATTTAACAGGTACAAAAACCTTGCATAATATACTTCAGTGTAAAACAAAACCTACCAATACGCAAAACAATTAAGACAATTCCGAACGTCGTCTACGTACGAATCAGAATATCGATTTCACGTCAATTACACTTGAACTTGAGATTTATTTATTCCTCTTATTTTAATATATGCACGAAGAAAATCGTAAACCTTTCGCGATAAAAATTGAGAGCTTCAATGTTATCGGGTTGCTCATTCTTAGCTTTTCACATTTGTTCGTGATTGATGCTCTTCGATTTCTCTACGTATGAAACGGAAGGTTTTCTTATAAACGACTTTTATGAGATAGAAATTTAGGCCATATTTTGTTTATTGCAAAAATGTTATGTTTTTCGTATTAACACTGTAAATTAGTAACGTTTATAGTGTATATTATAAATACACGCTATTTTAAAGTAATAATACAGCAGTTATTATCTTTGACACGAAATCTCTGCTCCAATGAAAAATTAATATGAAATTAACAATAGCTATCTGTTAAAAGGACTTCATTTATAACGAGTCTTGAATTTCTTATGGATGCTTATGCTCGCTAAATCTTGGCAAGAGCTCCAACATATTCATGCGACCCTGTTACTATGCATTCTTATTAAAACGAAATTTTGTATTATGTAATAAGGAAAACATTCTATTTTATTGTCACTTAATTAAATTTTCTTATGTTTTTCCCTTGTCAAACTTGGCGATTAAAAGGCGGAGAGTTTATTGCCAGTTCTTGTCTTTCATTCTACGCCCTTAATTTGAGAAATGGCAGTAAATATAAAATTAGAATTAGGTCTTTCTTTTTTGAAGTAGATAATTGTACATTGTGTTACTATATGAATAAAAGATTTTTGATTTTGACTTATATATTTTCAATTAATATCCAATCATAAACGACAGGTTTACTCAGTCGTCTATGAGCAGCGGAAAGATTAGTGGCACATTTACACATAAAATAGGATAAGATACGGGAGTCAAACTTACTGCTAAGTGCCCACTCTGGATCTAGCTTTAAATATTATTAAAATGTCATTAACCGTTAACATAATCTATCTCATTATTGGAAATCTTTCTCATTGCAGAGTCCAAAATACTTTTTGGGTCGCTGAGCCAACGGACTGAGTTAACATAATACAGACCAATTATGCAAATCAGACCAGTATTATTGTATACCAAAAACATATGACTCTCAACCAATACTCCGCGACTTTCAATAGCGACAGCGATTTTTTTGTCTATGGAATCTCGTTGTTTGTCTGTTGTACAGCAATAACAATTACCTATTAACTACGTACCATTTTGTATGTAACTTTGATATTATTCTGTCAATATTCATAGCGCTGAGGTCGCAAACTTGGGATCGGTACAAAAAAACATTATTTATATTGGTATCGGCGGTCGGTATCCCGTTCGGAAGTTACAGGCTCTAATCGACAGCTTTGTATAATAAACATATACTGCGTGTTACTGAGAGGCTAAGAGCGCTTGTAGACGTCCGTTTTTTTCACCGGATAACGGACCGTGTTTTTTGCCGGATTCGCAGTGGTGTATGAATTATAATGAATGTGTGTAGATGCACCGGACATCGGTCCGGCGAACACTGACTTGTAATTGACTTGTAATTGTTACATCCTCCCTCGCAAGGGGGATGCTTAAACCCGTTCGAGCATGGGTCTCTATCGGGTGGTTTGTTTGTTCGCGCCCTGCTGATACAGGGCGGTACGGGGGCGGGCTAATAGCCCTTGGTGGGGGCTGCTGCGCGCGAGGAACAATGGCTCGACTCGCTGCGCGCAGCCGATGGGGTCTTGTCCGGGGTGTCAATCCGGTGGTAGTGTGGGGTCAAGGAGTAATCTCGACTTGACCCTGGTGTCGTGGTCGGTGGTATCGGGCAGCGCGCTGCGCGGCTCGCGGTCAAGCTCCGCCGGGTGAGACCCCCGGTAGCCCCGGGGGAGGCCCAGCGAGGCGACCAGCGGTCGAAGCCGCGGCTGCTGCCCTGGTGTCATGTCCGGTGGTATCGGCATCCGCGGAGAGTAGCTCACGCACAATTTACGCCGGATGCACCACCGCTTCCCCTAGGCGCGACGGACACCGGTCCGGTGTAAGAAAGGGCGGTCATCTACGCCAGTGTATTGGTGCGTGTTGACGCTGCCGGATGTATTGCCTGTTTTCTGTTTAATTAGTTGTAATTGAGTGCCGTCTACCTGCGTTCTTTGAAAATAGGCCTGTACTGTGGGACAAAACCCAAGAGTGCTATAAAAATAGACAGTCGAGTTTTGCCGCTTGGAGAGAAATTTGTCTTGCGTTAAATGAAGGTTTTGAAACGATGTCCGAGAAAGAAAAAAATGATTTTGGTTCAAAACTAACGCATATAGACGGCAATCCATCCATCCGGTAAAAAAATATGTATACAAGGATAGCCGTTTATTGACGGTCCGTTATCCGGTGAAAAAAACGGACGTCTACAAGCGCTCTAAGAGGCTATTCCAGGCTCATGCATGTCGCTTAAAAGACGAGAACTTTGCAGAGATTTGGCAAATATTCTATATTTGTTAATTATTAAATACAATAAGTATATATGAACTATGTCGATAAACTAATGATTAATAGAAATACTTCCTATGGTAGATATTGTAGGGTGATTTAAAACTTTGTTTTAAATATCGAAAAGTATCAGACAGAATGTGTTTACTTATAAACAAAATCAAAGAGATTGACGTGTTTGTACGGTGTTGTGTTGATTTGTAGTGACGAAAACTCACACACAAGAATTACTTCGACAAAATCGTATTCCATCAACGCATTCGTCACGATAAGCACTACACTAGGTGATGATCAATCAATCAACCAAATTTCTCATTAGCTCAATTTAATAGGAGAATACAGTGCACCATTATCTGATTTTGATAATTAACGTTGTTACGCGATTAACATTTGTATTCAAGAGCCAATAGGAACTATAATTGATTGTATGTTTTTGATAGTTACATGTCTATAGCAGTCAGCGCTCAAGGGACGCGAATGACAAATGACAGTGATCGTTTATCTTCTTAACTGTCACGAAAGCCAATCAACACATAGAGAATGCTCTTGCACAATCGAGGGTAGTTTTAAAATTAGCACTAATTCATCATAATCGATCATACCTTTTGTAATAAATTACATGGGACGTTTGAAAACGTCTTCAGTACCTTATTTGCACATCAAGGAGTGTTACAACGAAAATGAATATTTTTTTTAGATTGCAATCTACTATTGGCTGTTAGGGTCAGTTATAGGAGGGTAGGTATGGAAGCATGTATTCACCCGATGGTGTATTTTTAAAAAACCTTTTACGAATATTTGTAATAAAAATACCTCCTTAAATTAATGAGTAAAATATAGGGTAAACGGCGTGTTCGTAGAAGGAATAAAAACGTTAGGCAGTAGTTGAACATTTTGGGATAACAACGAATAGAAATTTCCCACATGACCGTATTAAAACTGAGTTTATATATTATTATTTCTTCTTAAACTTGAGCGATTTAACTGATCCACCAGTGAATAAAATTTTCCTAGTCAATATAACTAAAAAAAGAAATAGGACCACACCAATCATTTAGATATATTTTATATGCATTTAATATATATAAAGCTTATGTGCCAAGACTAAATAACGAGTTTAAATAAAAAATTTAAACCTTTTTGTATATTGTTGTAATTTACAGCAATGAATCCCATATCGAAAATTTATAGAGAACTATATATCAAACTATGATGGTAGTGCAAAGATTGCACTACCATCATATTGCGACAAGTGACTGGTCAAGCGTTTGTGGAGTGATCAATCAGTTGGCTCTAATCGTATATTGATTGAACATCTTCCAACAGCCGACTTTGAAGTTTCGAACGATTTAATTGATTACTTCGATATTTATATGAACATTATATGCATATATATATATATATAAAACGAAACTCCTCCTAAACGACTGGACCAATTTTGATGAAATTTTTTGTGTGTGTTCGTGGAGATTCGAGAATGGTTTAGATTTACAATTTTGTCCGCTGGACAATGTTTTTTTTAATTTATTAGTAGTTGTTGATTTTGGAATGTTTTACATTGGATCCGACAGACGGCGCTACCATCGCACTGTCAAATTTTAAATAATATTCGAATTTTAATTTTAGTCTGTCCCGACAGTTAGCGCTGCGATCAAATTAAAAAAAAGTTTTGTTATCATTGTGTTATTGTAGACCATGTGCTGGATCGTTAGATATTGTCATAACATTTGAATAATAATTTTCATCAAAATGGTCCAGAATGTTTTAGCTTATTAAAAAAAGTTTGAAATTTTCAAATTAAAGACGTATAGACAGGACAACGTCTGTCGGATCCGCTAGTATATATATATATATATAACATGAGAAAGAGCAGTATGAGCCGGGAACCAATCCTACGAGCTCTGGTATGAGTCATGTTCAAAAATGCTTTTTTGTAGAACACGACAACAGACTTTTTTAAATTGTATATTCATTATAAGAAGATATATTTTCACTCCTAGGTGTAAGATTTGGAAATCCTTTTGAGTAAACAATACCTGTGTCAGGGTTCCCAGCTGTTCCATAAACAAACTTAATTCTATATTACATTATTTAAACTTATTTTATTTATCTTTTTTCAACTGTTATCAACACGCCTGAGTGCAACCTCTTTAAGTCTTGGCCTCAGATTTCTGAACTTGTTTCATGATTATTTTTAAATCTAGCAAGTAGCTGATCAGCCTCCAGTGCCTGACACACGTCGTCGACTTTTTGAGTCTAATACATGTCGGTTTCCTCACGATGTTTACCTTCACCGTTCGAGCAAATGTTAAAGGCGCACATAGAAAGAAACTCCATTGGTGCACAGCCGGGGATCGAACCTATGACCCCAGGTACGAGAGTCGCACGCTGAAGCCACTAGGCCAACACTGTTCTGTAAACTTAACTTTTAATATTTCAATTTATTATAAGTTCCTTGTATAAATAATAATAATAATCTTAAATTTCCAAATGTAATGTGAATTAATTCTAAAACTTACTTAATGACAAAAACGCATTTATTGCTCGTAAATAGCGAGACGAAAATGAAAATTTCGCTTTATTATTTTTATGAGAAAATAAAAGATAAGTAAGTTTAAAAATATAATTTCATTAAAGCCACTTCAGAGTTACGGCTTAAGGCAATTTGTGGAAGCGAAGTCTAATAAAATTCTCTCTTCATAAAGTTGAATA
This sequence comes from Pieris rapae, assembly GCF_905147795.1. Taxonomy (NCBI): domain Eukaryota; kingdom Metazoa; phylum Arthropoda; class Insecta; order Lepidoptera; family Pieridae; genus Pieris; species Pieris rapae. The sequence continues at coordinate 7,333,899 of NC_059527.1, forward strand.
TAGTCACTGTCGTTAGACGATGTCGGTCAAATATTTTTACGCTTGAATTGCTTCTAATACGTAGTTTATTACAAAACTTGGCTTTTTTTTAAATATTTTCTAGACAATTTCCCGACTATGCAGTCGTCGGAGGCAGTATCTTACATAAGTAGTATTGGTAACTCCAATGACAATGCACCACTACCTATTTCTTTCAACCACCCTTTGTATAACCACTACAGCAAATCCCAAAAATATCAATTTTCGTCTTATATCGTCAATCTCTCAATTTGACGTTGAACATTATTTCCTTTAAATTTGTCTCCGATACTTTTATGACTTGGCTTAACATCAACAGTCTAATATTTTTAACTAGCTGACCTGGCAAACGTCGTCTTGCCAAACTACTACCTTTAACTCAGCGCCATCTGTTAGAATTGTATCAAATAATAAACAAATGTTAATGTTATCGTAATTTTAGTAAGGATGCCTATTTTTTTGAAAATGAAATATAGCCTATGTCACTCAGGAATGATGTAGCTTTCCAACAGTGAAAGAATTTTTCAAATCTGCCAAGTAGTTTCGGAGCCTATTCAATTCATACAAACAAACAAACAAAAAATCAAACCTTTCCTCTTTATAATATTAGTATAGATGATGTAGCTTTCCAACAGTGAAAGAATTTTTCAAATCTGCCAAGTAGTTTCGGAGCCTATTCAATTCATACAAACAAACAAACAAAAAATCAAACCTTTCCTCTTTATAATATTAGTATAGATAAATATAATAGGAAAGTAAATAAATCTCAAAAAAACTTATGCAGCACATTTGACAACGGAAAGTTGCGTACTTGGGCCACGCGTTGCGCCATGGCTAGCACCTCCTTCAATTAATTATGTGTAAAATCCAGGGTAAACGGCGTGTTAGTGGAAGGAATAAAAATGTTAGGGAATGGACGAGTTGCTGCAAATTGCAGTACCTAGTTGAAAATTTTGGGAAAAAGATACAATGAATCAAAATTTTGCACATGAAACCAATCCACTTTTAACGTATTTTGTATTTTGTTCTTAGAATTGTTTAAAAATGAAATGTGGGCCATCCTAATCATTTAGATATAATTTTATTTTTAAATGTACATAAAATATTTTTAATTATATAAAAATATATATAAGGCTCATGTACTAGTACTTAATTATGTGTTCAAACAATTTTAAACGTGTAGTTCTAAGTATCTAGAGCAGTGTTGGGCTTCAGCCTTCGACTCTCATACCTGAGGTCGGAGGTTCGATTCCCGGCTGTGCACCAATGGACTATTTTTCTATATGCGCATTTAGCATTTGCTTGAACGGTAAAGAAAAACATCGTGAGGAAAGCGACATGTCTTAGACCCAAAAAGTCCACGACGTATGTCAGGGACTAGAGGCTGATCATCTACTTGCCTATTAGATTTAGAAAGAAAGATTTTATTAGATTTAGATCATGGAACAGATTCAGAAATCAGAGGCCAAGACCTAAAGAGGTTGTAGCGCCACAGATTTATTTTAATTCTTAGTATCTTGCTTAGATATAAAGATTTATACACATCATATTAGCCTGTTATAAGAAAAAAATGACTTATAAATCCTGAATTTAGAAGTCTGACGTCTACGACTGTTATAACAAGTGTTTCGTTTGTATGACGACTTGTACCATGCTTAAACAATGCAGAGGCATAGTTTAAGGGATGTCCAAGACAAAATGAAGAGGCCTAGTCTAAGATAAAAACGGCGTCATGATCTCATTTTTATAAAGGTTCTTAAATTTTAGTAGGTAGGCTTTTATATGGACTAGGTATAAAGTGTTATATATTTATGAGATCAAACATTGTAACAAGAATCTATTGTTAGCCGCCGGTGTCTATAACGCTTTTTCTGGAAGGCTATTTTTATTCAAAAGGGCGTTTGTATTTTGTATAATCTTATAAGTTAAACAATAGCGTTACACAGAAGCTGTTGGGTATAGAGTTTAAATATGTATACACATTTAGCAAACCCGCTAAACCCTATGACCGCCGCCCAAAGACACTCTCAGTTCCAAAGGGCTCGTTGGAACTGCTTTTTAAGAACTGGTACGCTCTTTTCTTAAATCGAATTGGTTCAGTGGGCAGCTAGTTCCACATATTTAACTTATATAAGTACACAGAATACTTTGAATAAATCAGTTAGCAAACTCCATCAGGCACTACGTTATTTTATTTTGTGTGTTATGAGCTATTAAATGTTACTAATAACAAACAAATGTACTACATTTGTAGTCATTGAGTGAAAATTAGCATTCATTATGTTAGTTATTGAACCAAATGTGGGGTGTATTTAGTATTCTAGTACCGGGTAAGGTTAGAATGCTAATCAATGTTAATATTACATTTTAGTATCTAATAAATATTATGTAGTATTAAGTAATATTAGATCAGATATCTATAAGGAGTTACTCTAGTCTATTTAGTTTTGTTAACTGTTATTTATATTTAGATACAGGTTTTGAAAATATTTATTGCTGATATTCAAAAAAAAATCCTTTGATTTTTTTGTTTGACAATATAATAGGCAAGTAGGTTATCAGGCTTCTATGCCTAACGAACGCAGTGGACTTTTTGGGTCTAAGACATGCCGGTTTCCTCAGGATGTTTTCTTTCACCGTTCGAGCGAATTTTAAATGCGCACATAGAAAGGAAGTCTATTGGTGCATAGCCGGGGTTTCGAACCTATGACCTCTGTATGAGAGCCGTACGATGAAGCAACTTGGCCAATACTGCTCTTATAACTGATTTTTAATGTGAATATAATATAATATTATATCTAAGTTAATATGATACTATATTATATTCACATTAAAAATACCTCTTTTCGATGCTAATACATCCTAAACAAAGTATGTAAATGAGCTGCGAACAAGTGTAGCAGTGCAATGTTTAATTTATAATATACATGAAATCTTGTATTGAAAAATAATTGTTTTAATAAAGACAACTACCCGAGGAATAATAAAAAACAAATAAAAACATTGTAAATAAAAACTTCTTTGTTATTATGTATTACGTTAGTATAATGATGGTAATAATTATGCCTTAAACAAAACAACAACATTATTCAATGACAAAGAAAAACTTTATTCAATGCAAACGCAAACGTCGATATTTCTTGAGCTTTACAACAGATGTTGTCAGTGAGAATTCGTCTTTATCAGACTAAGAATTATTAAGTTTATGAAAAAGTTCAGCAATATAATTTCATTTATATGGTTTTATTTTAAAGAACGAATTCAAACGTATTTTGATGGGAACCAACCGTCTGTTAATGTCTATATTAGCTATTTAATATCTTATTCCATTTTAACAATTCTTCAGACTTTTATTTTTCGTGAGATCCCGAGTTTTATTTTTTCACCCTATTGAGGTGGTAATATTTGTGAAATACGAGAGTTGTATACAGTAAAGTATACTACGCGTGTATTATAAATGTTGAATATAAATATGATATAGTCAAAAAATAATATTTATCTTTTAACTATTTCATATATTTTCATAATTTTCTTTGAATAATTTTTTTATACTTATATTAAATTTTAGTTAACTTAAAATGTTTTAATAAAATATATATAAAAAATAACAATCGTATATAGTTATTGAAATTATTATTAATTAAATCACTTTAATTAATAATAATTTGTTTTTTTTATTTCTTTCAATAAACAAAAATTCAAATGTCTATTACGAATATCAAATGAAAAAAGTACTTTAGCCATTATTTTTTTTTAAACTACATTCTGTAAGTTAAATATCTTTTAAATTGCCAATTAAGCTACAAATTTTTAAAAGAATGGAGATAATAGAAAACGTACTAATATTTTTTTAAATTTATTTATTTATGATATCTCTGTATCTTTTCAAAAGACAGGAGAGAATTACTCTGGTTAGTTGTAACTGACGTTTATAAGTGGAGAATACTAGAATTACTGAAAGACAAGCTAGTAAGTCGTAAGTAGTAGCCGAATTCAGAAGTTTATTTTTAGAAGTTTCAAAAAGTTCCTGATTTGTCGAACGCTATGACGTCGACCACAAAACAATTGATACTTCTAAAGAAGTTTATTGTAGATGACCTTTAAAAATTACATTGAGCAATCTCGTATCCAGTCTTTAATTAAAAACACAATGTTGTCGTCATATTATTATACTCGAATTGCTAAAGGAAATGGGGAAAATGTAAAAACGTGGGTAATTACCGCCGGAGGGGAGTTTCGAGACACCGTAGATTTTTATGTTTTTTAAGGACTCGTATCTTTCATTTGAAATTGTTCTTATATTTTGCTTTTACTTTGAAGGATATAAGTGACTTGACATAGTTAATAATTAAATCTGGTATTGCTCAGGGAATTTTGATTTGATGTTGGAGACATCAAAAGACAAAATCATCCATCTAAGGTCCATCCTAAGGTCGATCGCAATCGTAAATGTATTCCATATTATTTGACAAGAAGTTTGCTTATGTAAAAAAAAAGGCGGAGACTTTAGTGCCAGTTCTTCTCTTCCGTTCTACGCCCTTGATTTGAGAACTGGCAGTAAATGTAAAATTAGAATCATTTAATGTATATTTCTTTTTTTTTGATGTTCATAAGTGTACATTAAGTTACCTATATGAATAAATGATTTTTGATTGATTAATTGATTGAAGGAATCCGATATAGAAATACACTTCCTATGACATAAGTACGTATTGAAATTGCTGCAACAAGTTTGAGTATAATTTTTATAATTAAAGTATATACGATATATTTTTTTATAGAAGTTTGCCCCCTGAAACGGGCATCAGGCTCACCTGATGTTAAGTGATACCACCGCCCATGGACACTCTCAATGCCAGAGGGCTCGCAAGTGCATTGCCGGCCTTTTAAGAATTGGTACGCTCTTTTCTTGAAGGACCTAAGTCGAATTGGTTCGGAAATACTTCAGTGGGCAGCTGGTGCCACAAAATATAATATATAGGTACATATAGCTTAATGACGTTAATTACTAGAACACTTTAAAGTATTTAAACAACGTACTAATTGAGTAACAAGTTACATAATGTTACGAGCTTTCATACCTAGAATATTAAATGTAACAAATTTTGATGTAATAGAAAATGTAAAAGCCTGTAGTGTGAATATGAACACGCTGCAAATTATCGGCGGCTGTATGCACCGCCCACCCAATTTTCGCCCTTCTATGGCACGCCTATTTTAATTTCCTGTCTGATCTCATACTAAACGAAAGCTTAGATATCGTTTGCACATATGAAATTACAAAGCTTAATTGGTACCACATCATCGTGTAATATTAGTGATTAAAACTTGTTTATTTATGTTTAACCAAACAGTTCAGTGCCTTGAGCAGCCTTGGATAATTATATAAACGGGTGAGAATATAGGTAGGGCGTTCGAGTCCCTGACAAATCATAAAACATCCATCGATGCATATCTTTAGCTGGTAATAAACAAAAAAGTAAGTTGTAGTGTTCAATAAAAAATTGAAGATCAAAATTTCAAGTATATTTTCACAAAATTTGCTGTTAAATTTTCATATATTTTAATCTGATAAAAACTGTTTGTAAATCATAAATAAACTATTCTGACAAATTTTGAATATTTTTGTTTTTGTATATAATACGATAAAGCTTGAATCTTACTTAAACTGATATCTTACATATTTAATTAATATAAGTAACGACCAATTTTATTATAAATTATTTTTTGCAGTGTAATAGTTTTTTATAGAACAGGGACAGATGAGAAGGCTTACAAGATGATAAGTGGTACTCACATTGTCAGGAAGCTGGCAAATTATTTTTCGGTCTATTGAGAATTCGATACGCTCTCTTCTTAAAGGACTTAAATTCGAATGGGAATACTTTGGAGGCCATCTTGACCAACAAACTGGTGGTCTATGACAAAGTGATACTGAAAGTGCACAGCTAAGACCTTAACAGTTGATACTCGTAAATCCATAGACTGAAGTAAGAAGATATAAGAAATCGCTTCAATTATCATTACCTTTTTTTTAATAATTAAAAAGCTACTACAATGTTCTTTTTTATTTTACTTCATAGTAAATCAAACCGTACAATAGTAAAATAACCAATTTACAATATATTGTAAACACGAATTCCTTTCCTATTGTTTATTTTCAAATCGGAGAGTATTGTAAATGACGTTTCATTTCCTACGCTTTCAATTAACATTTTGATTATTCAAAGGTATTCCTATAACGTAAACTAAAGAAAATTAAATTTCATTTTAGTGAAGCTTCATAAAAGGTTTGAATATTTAGAATTATCTGTAATGAATAGTATATCATACTAATATTATCCAAATTTTATTTTATTTGGATTATGAAATAGAGATCTCACATGGTCAAAAATGGATTGTGACAGGTTTGGGCGTAAGTAGATTAAGTTCAGAGGATAGCTGATTCCACAGTGATACGTTCTGGAACGACGGATGTATAGCAGTCATTGGTCTCTTTTCATTATAGTATAAATATGATTTATCAGAAAGAAACAATATAATACTTTAATAGAAAGATTGTCAACAAAGGTTCAGTTTTTAACAGAATTAAAAAATACTAAAATTTCACAACATCAAATTAGTTACTTACGGTTCGATTCGAAAACCCTTTTATGTAAAATATACATGTACCTTTTCTATAATAAACATACAATAAAAAACATAAAACCGGGCCAATGTGTGTGTAATATAATTGAAACGTATCAAAATTTATAAAATAAAGTAGGATTAGTTTGAATAACTGGTGAAATAACTGGTTTGGGTAACAGTTGGATCGATTTCTGGTTTTTGAATTGTTGTACTAGTATTTGTCTCCATCCCAAATAACAGAAACAATATTAAAAATATTACAAAGTTTACACAAATTCGGATGTCTATTAAATGCAGAATTGACATATATTATGTTGGTTGAGAATATAAATCAATCATCACTTCACTGATTTGTACTTCAATCATCATTGAAGTACAAATATAGGACAGACATAAAGCTAGATGATGTTATGATGGTGGTCAGCCATCCCTTCCATGCCATAAAATACCAATAAATCACTGGTGCTACAATATTTTAGGTATGTTCGCAAGATTTCTGAATCAATTTAGTAATCTGGACAAGGAGGTGATCAGCCTCATGTGCCTGACACTTGCCGTCGACTTTTTGGGTCTAAGGCCGGTTTTTTCAAAGTTTTCCTTCACCGTATGAGCCAGTGTCAAATGCGCAGATAGAATGAAAGTTCATAGATGCCGGGGATCGAACCTACGACCTCATGGACGAGACTGACACGCTGAAGCCTAGTAGGACGGCACTACTCTTATCCGATTTTACTTTATGTAAATTAATCAATAACTATATACTACCTATCTACAACAAATCAAGGCACATTATACCGTTGAATATTGCAAGTCAGTCATAGTAATGAACTCTATACTTATTTTGTTCTTATTGTCTTACTTTTATAAAAACATAAATTAAGTTCAGCTTATCAAAAGCACGACATACATCAAATTTTAGGCGATACGAAGGTCGCCAGATCAGCTAGTAAAAGTATAATTGAATTATATCTAAAGTAACAAGTTTATGTATAGGGAAGACACAGGTGTTTTATTGAACTTCCATACAAATAGTCGTTAGTCAAATTGTAATTGTTTTACTGGGTTATATATAATCCTGTCAACTAATTAAGCCTTTATTAACACGACCAAATTTGTACGAACCTTAATTTACTGAAGGCAACGCGACTAAAACTTTTATAAATAAACATTCATTTAAATTCACAAATCTCAGTAGTCATGATAAAAAATAAGTTTGAAATAAATAAATCCTTTTTAATCTGACTTGCAAGTATTTTTATAGCTAGGATTAATAATACTACAGTAGAAAAACATGTCATGTAATAAGGTTTTATAATGAACATTTTATTATTTCACTTTCTCACATTGAAACTCTAAAGGAATATTAATGAGATAAAAATATTGCTTCATCGTTTGAGTGAATTTATAATATAAATCGCGTCTAGACCTGATGGGCGTATGAGGAAGGGAATAATTGAAACGGTAGTGCGGTTACGCCTCAAATCAAAAATCCATCAGTGGCAGAACAGTGCCGGGGCCCGTTTAGATGAGATTTTATTCGTTCACTGAGCTTTTAATGTGTGTTTTATTTATCAACGTTGTAATCGCTTTCTTTGCGTTCTGATCAATATCCTGTAACTAGTTCCTATTTTAGTGGACGAAGTCTACTAGCCTTGAATTATCAAGAAAAGGATGAAAAACAAACATTGCACTCTGTTAAAAATGTGTATTTATATATATTTTTGTAAATGTTATCGAATATTTTTTTAAACAATTTATCGTTGTCTAAGTATTAAGTAAAATTATGCATTACATTCAGGTTTTGTTTACTATGAGCAAATGTGATTTTAAACGGGACGTATATTGTATAGGAATTACGATGTTTTTATAATAGGGGGGCAACGAGCTTGCAGGATGCCCAAAAAGGCAGTCATTGCAGCCGTTGCGTTGCCGGCCTTTAAGGGAGAAGTACGCTCGAATTTTGAATTGTTGGAGGTCGTATCTCTCAGGGAAGAGACCCGCCGGTAGTCGATTCCACAGTTCGCTAGTTCGCATAAGAAGATCCCTTGTGAAATGGACTGTGGAAGATTTCCAGCCATGAGCCAGTAATGTTGGTGAAATTTAGTATTCATGCGGCTCATACGATAATTAATTGAAAAAAAAAGTAACCGAACTTTTATGTTTGGGTTTTAAGTATAACATATTTATTCCAATATTTCTTTTTTAATATTAAACTAGTTAACCCAGCGAACCTCGTGCCGCCAGTCTAATAATATCGTTTTAACATAAGTAAAACTTAATTTAGGATTTCATAAAAGTAAGAACAGTAATACAACTTTTAGCAAATACAGTTTTTTTTTTGTCCAGAGATGGCACCACATGCTGTTTGCATTCGTAAAATTAAATAATTTATTTATTGTTATTCGATAACTTTTCTAATATTTTATTACTGTTAGCAAGTGTAATACACTCTTTTATTTTTAACACTTACTTTATTTGGAGCGGAGAAGAATCCACCAAAATGGAGATAACTTACATCAGGTCAGCCGATATTGAGTTATAAACTGGTTTTATATATTTAGATTATTAATACTTTATATATACATCACATAACATTTCAATATGAATGAAACTCAATATTGAAACTAACAAAAGAAAATGCATGCCCATTGTATTGATATTCTACTTCATTACCAGGTAGCAATACCCTTGCCCGCGGCGAAGCCTCAATTTTCATCTCTATGGCTCGTTAGTGTCAAGTTTACTTACCTACAGAAAGGTTTTTATATACAGCACGTAGCACTGAATAAAAATCCAACTTTTCTCTGTGAAATATAGAATGAAAGCGAACTACGTAATTTTTAAATAAAAGCCTTTATTCTGAAGGTATTATGTTTTCGTTACAATCTTTTGTAATCATTTTTTAGTTATTGCGAGTAGTAGAGCAGTGTTGACCAAGTGGCTTCAGCGTGCGAATCTCATTCTGAGGTTGAGGTTGAGGTGGGTTCAATCCCCGGCTGTGTACCAATGGACGTTTTTTCTATGTGCACAGTCAGTTCACATCCAACATATGAAACATAAATAAACAACACGCATTCATATTTAAATTTAAATATATAAATATATAGACAATAATTTTTATAAACAAAGCTTTACCCAAAACTTTACCCCAAAATTAAATTTAATAGACCCAAATAGACAATATGTTTTGTTTAAATAGAAAATCCGGTCGTGTTGGGCAAAACGGGGATTAAATTTAGTCCGAAGCCTTGCGAAAAACTTGTCCATAGGTGCTTCAAGTATTAATTGGGTTTGGGCCCAACAAGGGTCGGACCTGCCATTCTACGCTCAATTTAAATTCGTCTTACCTCTATAGAATAGGCTTAGTCGATTTAGCATTCGGTGTGAAAGACATGTTTTAGAATATTTTGGAATAGATTCATTTGTAAAAGTAAATCGCTTGGCAAAGTATTTATTAGGTTATTGCATATTTAACATCACACAATAGACTGACAGACATAACATTTATTACAAATAAAACACACACACATAACCACACAAAATAATAGTAATCAAAGAAAAAAAAATTAAAATGAGAGATCAAAAACAAAATAAATAATGTTATAAAATTTATTTTCTCATTCGGCTCGTTTTAAATGTGTATTGCGTGTGTGAACTAAATTTAATTGTTATTTTAATAAATAAAAACGCATTATTATGATCGTTGAACATACTTTGTATAAACCCAAATGCACTGTTTTGTTCTATTTAAAGAAAGCTATCACAAAAGTTCTGATTTTAAAAGTAATGAACGAACTGTAGCAAATACAGTATTGACGACACATTTACGAGACAAACATTGTATGATATTTGTAACATAGTGCCACAACAAAATGCTTTTAAAAGCTTTCTTACTTTAAAAATATTTTCACAAGTATCACCTTTAAAATACTTCAAACGGGTAATACGATATATTGAGAGTATACCAAACAGTTCTGCATGTTTCAAGAGCAAATAACAAATTAAAATGAATTTTTTATTTCAGAATAAAATACTAATACGTTGATATTTTCTGTGTTCAGTGAAGTAATAATTTTTTAATATTTAAAACTTTTATACGTTTTGATTTTGTTCTGCATGTGTATATAAGCTTTTGTGTGATTTGTTACAAAACCAATTTATTGAAGTTATACTTCTTTTGGCGCGATGGAGAAAAATGATGAGAGTGAATTTTTACGATACCAACACCTAAATTCGACATCGTAAAGTTAAGTCTAGGGGGCATGGAAATCGATAACTGTGTTCAAGTTGTATATTCTAGTATTTTTATAATTAGGACACGTGTTTCGTAACAGTACAATTAAACAGTGTGAATAAATAAATATTATTTTTGTGTTTTTTTTTTAAATCATTTTTGTATACGACGGTGATAGTATTTACTGATAATTTATTAATTGAAATAAAATCTTTATGATTAATTTTAATATTTATCGTTAATCACTTCTGCATTTTAGTTATTTTTTTCCATACGCCAAAGAAGACGCGTGTACTTAAGTACACACACTCTTTTTTTAAGTTCTTAGGTATAGTTATTGTATGTAGTTATATATAATAAGTAATTCTTTCAGTTGGAAATATGTAAGTAAAAAAACGGGACTCAACTTAGTTTTTTGTTTATGCAAAACGCACCACCTTTTATTTTATCTTTGCTAAAAGCTCAAGTCTTAAACACTTTAAGCCATTTGTTACCAAGCTTCAATCAAAGTGAATTTAACATACATTTGAACGATACGGTTATTATGAAACATACAACTGCCACCGAAATTAAAAATAAAAACGATTCCAGCCAACAACTATAAAAAAATGATATTTGTTACTGTTGGAATTAATAAGTTATAACAATTCTATGTTAAGTAAAAGATTTCATCTTTAAAAGATATTGATACACTGCTTCCGCTGATAGTGATATACTCCATATTTTAAAATATTATGTAGTTCGTAAAAAGAAAATCATTTTCAATTTCTTGAAAAGTTTGATTCAAACTTTAACATTATTATTTTGAAGCACTACGAAGATGTATTTCTAGATTTAGGTCACTCAATGAAATTGACATTTCCAGCCACAGGTACTGTGAAACTTATCTCATAAAATGTGTTGTCATCATAAATTCAAATCAAATTTGAAGTGAGTTTCTCCTCTCGGGAAAGCTAGACTATGGAAATCCTAGTCTAGATAAAATATAAGTATTCGCATTGAGAGTTACAATGTGTTTTTAGATATATATCGTTTGTGCGGTAATTGTAAGTTTAGTTGATTTTTTTTAATCAATACATCAAAATCAGTAATACCAATAACAAGAAGGATCAAAATTTATACATTTTTAAAGGAAATAAATAGTGATTATTGTCGGAAAGTTTTTTCAAGTATATAAATATACATAAAATTTAATTAATATAGGTAAAATTTTCAACTCATACTTTACAATCTCTAATGATAATTTACTTATTTAGAAACATACTAGATTAAGGTATATTTTCAAATTTCAAAGCCTTTATTTTAACCTACACAGGAGAAAGTTTACAAAAAGTAAACATATATATATACTGTCCATCTCTATTTAAGCCTTTCGGCTATGTTCATTGCATTTTCCCAGTTGGTGATCCTTCGGAGCCGGACAGCAAGCTATATTATTAGCTCAAATTTTAAAAAATAGTATTTAGCTATTATATAATTTCAATCGGCGATATAATAAGTGAAGCGTCGATAGTTTATCTCATCTTCTCTAGTTTTAAAAAATATATATGAGATCTATATATTATGTAACTGAAATTTATTGTTATTAATAAACTACCACCAATGTTTAATATAGCTGGCATGCTGATTTTTGTATTAAAACTTGGAATATGTTTAGATTCAGCCTGTACATAATTAGTATTCGATGAATGCAGTTTGATGTCCATCCATCCATCGAAAACTTAGAATAAGCCACACTAAAATTAATAAATAGAAACTAGGTTAGTTAAATAAATTTCAAACTGACCTATTTGTATAATACTATATCAATTTTGGCTAATATTCATTAAGGAATAATGACTTTCCAATCTTAGAGGGATTGTATTTCGAGTTATTTGATGAGGAAATACTAAGCAAACAATGGTAAAATCGATTTAATAGCCCGCAGCTGTTATATTATATAGGCAATCACTTTAATTACTTCGCTATTATCGATATATACCATTTAACTCATTTATTTGCTCAGAACCAAAACTTTTAGATTTCTTTGCCGTAAAGGGACGATAATACAATATTATGATTTCGATTGTTTCATTGTATTTTTTTTATGACATATTGCGCTCAAAACTACTATGTATGCTATGAAATTATTTTAAAGCGGTTGCTAAATACGCAGTTAGTAACTAAAATAATATCGTAAGTAATAAATCAAAGTGAACAAAGTTAAAAACGATGTTTGACCTGTGACCTCTAAAACACAGTAATTTGACAATGAAAACCATGAAAACTTAATGTACCCACAAAAATGTAACACGGCCCGTTTTAATTTTTATCCACGAGTTCAAGTAACAACTGTACACAATTATTTTACAAGAGCTATTTTGTAAACATTTTTCACTTTAGAAATTCTTTTGTCCTCGCCTCAGCATAATTAAAATTTAAATGCTGGAATGGGTTAGAAAAATTCAGCCTTGATGAGAATTTAACTGCGAGAGAATTTAAAGGTGATACCTTAATTCTAAGCATTAATTAGTTTTTAAATAAATTAATTGCGCCGGTATGTAAAAGTTATGTAGATTATGATGCCTATCTTTATGAGTTTTTATTTTTAATCACGCTTTTTGATATTTATACATATTACCGAGTTTCTGAATTAAATTAGAATGTTTTTTAATAAAAAAGTTGTAAAATTCGTACTATTAGAAGTTGGTTTTGGTCGATTGGATTTTAATTTTTGTTTTTATATTTCGGTGGGGTGGATGGTATGAGTTATATGGACACAACTCACTGTCAATTTTAAGGTCTGGTAAATACCAACCTTGTAATATTTTCTATTACTTTAGGAACAACATTGACAGCTGGAAGTCTTCCAAAGTCTGCTTCTCAAGATTTTTTTTTTAAATTAGTGAACAGTTCGACAGAACCGACTTCCGGTGGGGGTGTTTCCGTTTCTCTCATCTGCGAAACGAGCCTACAGGATAGGCTCGTTTGCCCTCTATCCTATAAAAAATAAATATATCTTACATTTATTGGCGCAGCAACACAAGCAAACTCGTAAAAATCTAAAAAAATATAAAAACTATGTTGATGACTAAGAGCGAGTGATAAAAGTGCACACAGAAACTCCTTTGTGCACAACCGGGATTCGAACCTACGACCTCGAACTTTGCTCTAATTTTATAATAAATTATTTATGGCAAAATAATAAATGATTAGTTTATAATAGATATTATAGTAATGGATTAAACAATTAATAAAACACGTCAAAGTTCACTCATATGAAGGATTAGTAGTCAGCCGTTAGCTAATGATACGCAACACGCGACGACGAAATCTTTCACAACCCAAAAACAAAAAAATACCTTTTATTTGATTATTAGTATACGAAAATTGTTTACCAGAATTTTCACGAAAATGAAACGGAACTAGGTAGGGACTTTTAATTTGGCGAGATCAATAAATTCGAATAACACATGCATTCTTTAATACACTGTGGTTTTTTGTTAGTATTTGTGTAGCTCTTTGCATCTTTATTAAGTTTAAAAAAATGGTTTATCTATCTGTTTTTTTTTATTCTACGTGATACTGCCTTTTTCCATCACTCACATTGCCAAAAAGCTCGGATGTAAGTTACCAAACTCTTCAGAGCTTTGTGTTTGTTGTCTTTATTAACATAACTTTTACACATTAAAAGAAAACACTTTTTTAACGGATTGAAGTTATGTATTATTGTAAACTTATAATTATTTAGACATAATTTTAAATTTATATTTTCTTAAAATAGTTTGTGGATAGTTGGAGGATGGAATAGTTTGTTCTACATCTACGGAAATCTAAATCTAATCAAATGTAAGGAAAGTAGAAATGTTCCATCAAAATGAGAGTACTAGATTTTTACCCTTTACCCTTCTTAGAAATATGTTGTATACAATTTATTCTCATTTCTTGGAAGTGGTCATATGAGAATCTCATTAGGCGTCAGGGTTATATGTAACGTAATATAAAAGTAGCCTCTTTTCACTACATATGTATAAAAAATCTCTGTATTCACATACATCTGGCACGGTTATCATACAACTTTTATTTAGTATGAAGTTGAATTACTTGTCTTGTCTTAAAGTCCTGTGTTGCCCAGGGAAAAGGCATCCTGCGTTTACTCATTTGGTCTTTGGTATCTCCTTTAACCCTCACTCTACGTCGTTCTTTCGCCTCTGCCATAATGCTTTATTGCGTTTTGGGCGGTGATAGTATCGTATGGCTTACTTAGACTGTCTGCGTTTTTTTAGTTCTGTCAATGGGCACCACATTGTATATCTCACATAGTTTATGATTGTAGAATCTCTGGACTATGCCGATGATTTCACGAATATAATATGAGGGAAATATTGATGACGACCTAGAGTTGCTCCCTGTAACTTTTCGCACCACGTTTCGCAAACATACAAATAAAAAAAATGGACTTAATCCGAATTATGTTATCCGTCGGTTCTTCCGCATCAGCACGTTCATGACTGATCACACGTCGTCCACATAATCTAGGTCTTCTCAAAAACTGCTCAGTGCCCATTAAATGCTTTGAAAGATTTTAGTGCATCGAGCGTAATTTTATTCAGAACATCAAGGAATAAAAGCGGTGACAGAAGGCTTGCCAGATTCGTTACTCTTTTGTTTGTTTGTTTTTTTCATAACACTTTAACAGCGTAGAGAAAAGGGTGATCCCTCTTCAGTTTTAGCATTAGCTAAAATGTTAGGAGCAGTGTTGGCCTAGTGGCTTCAGCGTGCGACTTTCAAACCTGCGGTCGTAGGTTCGATCCCCAGCTATGCACCAATGGACTTTCTTTCTGTGTGCATTTAACATTTGCTCAAACGGTGAAGGAAAACATCGTGAGGAAACCGACATGTCTGTGACCTAAAAAGTAGACGATGTGTATCAGGCACTGGAGCCTGATCACTTGCCTATTAGATTTAAAAATTATCATGGAACAGATTCAGAAATCTGAGGCCAAGACCTAAAGAGGTTATAGCGCCACTGATTTATTTTATTTAAAATGTTAGGAGCCCTCTATTCCAGTCTTCCGAAATTCTTCCGAATCCCATCTTAAGAGTGGGTTTCATCAGCCTGGTAGCAGCTGTAAATATTTAAGTAAGCTCCATTAGCATCTTCTTTTAGTATTTCGGCTGTGATAAGAGCAATGCCAGGTGCTTATCAGATTTGATAGCAGAAGTCACGTTTTTCTTCCTCCGTCTTCGCCTATCTTATCATTGTCCGTAAATACCTGTTGAATTCTTTACCATAAAAGCGATTCGCAACACTCTGATGCCTCCAATTAAGTTAACAAAGTCAGGATTCAGACCATTTTAATTAAATCGTTATTGATAACAGAATTTTCGCATTGTTCGGTCAACTTAATGAACTAGCGTTGAATTTAACAATCCTTGGATATATCAGTTGCCGAATAAAAGTTACTATTATTTAAAAATGTTTAACCTGAAATGGTATATGATGGGTACACAATGATATGACCCATATTATTCGTTATTACAGCCTGTATATAATTTGTAATCACTAGAACCGTGAGTATTATTTAAAGATCCAAGCATAAAACAAAAATAACTCTGTTAAAAACATGAAAATATTTAAATATAAAAGTTGCGCGTTTTGCTACTAAAACATCGTTTGTTACTACTACTACTCTATTCAAAGACACAGTTCTTAAAACAAATGCCAGCATCAGAATACTCGTTGTTGACATTACAAACGACGTTCAGTTTTGCAGACCATGTCGAAGGTAAAGGGTAAATAAATTCAAGTGAAGCTTGGTGTGATCATCGTTTTTAAGGCAGTTTTTGTCTATAATCACTATGTGAAACCAATTGTACTGAGATAAGAACGTACTTATTCTTAAAAGGCCAGCCACGCACTCGCGAGCTTTCTGGCATTGAGATTGTCTATCGGTGGCGTTTTCATCAGGTAAGCCTGCCAATTACCGCACTGTTTTATCTATACTAATATTATAAAGAGGAAAGGTTTGATTTTTTGTTTGTTTGTATGAATTGAATAGGCTCCGAAACTACTTGGCAGATTTGAAAAATTCTTTCACTGTTGGAAAGCTACATCATTCCTGAGTAACATAGGCTATATTTCATTTTCAAAAAAAATAGGCATCCTTACTAAAATTACGATAACATTAACATTTGTTTATTATTTGATACAATTCTAACAGATGGCGCTGAGTTAAAGGTAGTTTAGTTTAGGTCCGTGTCGTGGTACCAACGTTTCACATAAGTTCTCCTACGGTTTCCCTTGATTAATTTACTACTATGTAATATAACAAAAACCTTAGCCACAGCAACGCTTGGCCGAGTCTGCTAGTAAATAATAAAGTAACATCTCTTAGGGCCTGTTTCACAATGTATGGATAAAGTGCCAAATAGCTATGCAACACATAAATTATTCGAAAGATAAAAATTCCTAATAAGATACTTCGAATTTCATGACGCACAGCGCTATCTGACAGTCGTGAAACGCAAAAATACTATTTATCCTACCAATAAGTAATAAATAGCTTATTTGGAACTTATCCGGACATTGTGAAACAGGCCCTTAATATGGTAATATCAATTATGTGAATGAAGAATTCTGAATGAATGAATGAATAATCTGTATAGCTTTTAAATTTAATAATACTTGTGACATATATACCAAAGTATTAAGAAAAGTAGTGCGGCAACAGACCTACGCTGTCGTCTTGGTGCGATGCGTCGCCCTTTTAACACAAAAATTGCTCTTTCCTCGTATCGCAGTGAGCGTCCCGTTCACTCTTTTAAACTTCCATCCCTAGCTCTCGGATCCGAGTATTCCGTAACCAATGTGCTGTATGCAAAAAAATAATAATATACATTCATACATATTTTTAAAAATTCATATTAACTAAATCGCAATTCGCCATAAAAAAATTTAGATTCCGGCTATTACTTTGAATCAATTGTTCAAAACATGCATTTATTAGGTTACTTATGAAATTAACGTTTTGTCGCAATGGCAATTCAACCTTTAATTTCCTCCTCACTGCTAAACAACTGGCTGCTTCACAACAACGATAGACCACACACTGAACAACATAATGGTACCAAATTAGAGGAGCTTCATTTGAAAGTCAAAGGGATCCACCATACTTCCAGGACCTTGCTCCAACAGATTACAATTTTTTGACATGACAACGTCTTATAATTCGATGGATTCGGCTATACGCACGAAAAAAACATGACGCATGCGGCGTTACCTCGCTCTGTGTTCCAATTAAGGCTTGAAGTGCGAGATCGCGGAACGAGCGACAAAGAGACACAATCGCCCTTCGCGTTCGATAGTGTTCGTTCGTTAAAAATTGACATAATTGTATTTATGCGTACAAATAAATGTAACTTGATTAATTTCATTGTGATTACCATTTACGTCCTTCTCTATATCCATACAAAATATCGTTCAAACAAATAAAATTAAAATTTTCTTTTGATAAATGCAACCATTCCATCAGTATTTTCTTATGATGTTGCCACGTTCAACTATCGTCAGTAAACCGACTATACAGGCAACTGATTTTTTTAAATATTTGTTTAACCCTTGCAGCCGAAACGAAAGCAGTCGAAACCACCTTCAATAAATTTTATTGATTTCCTTCCGAATGCTTTTTTAAAGGGATTAACTATACCTATAAGATTACAAAAGTGCAGTAGTACATACTTTGGTTAATTAAATGTACTGTTTGTTTCATACAAAACTCCAATTTCATATGTAAAAACTGTTTCTTATGAATCGATATTTAGCAGTTTTTAAAAAGGCTTATCTAACTGGCATACCAGTAAAAATTATTTATTAAAATGTTAAAAGCATTCACCCGCAAAAAAAACATAATAAATATTGTGTGCTCACATTTTATTCATATTTTGAAAAATATTTTCTAAACGAAGTATCGGGTACAGTAGAGTGGGAGTATAATTAAATGAAACTCAATTTTATTCTACCTATTCCACTGTTGAGCTGCATCGACGGTATAAAAATGCATCCGTTTATTTACCCCGGGAAAACACTAAAATGTTGTTTTCGTGTTTCCAATTTACACATGATAGATTTCAGGGTTCGGTTGACTTCGAATAAATATTTTCATTCCTTAAATTATGTATTATATATTATTAGGCATAAGTAGGACCTTTAGTCGTAAGTAATACTTCAGTGGGCAGCTGGTTCCACATAGTTATGGTGCGCGGCAAAAACTGCCTTAAAAAACGTAAAATCTCTTAATCTATTTTAAAAAGTATGAAAAATCTTGATATTTGGCAAGTCTGTTTTTAATAGGATCTCCTTCTCAGAAAAGGAAGTAAATTTATACGTTTAATAGGTATGCTTAGATGAGACTGTAACGGTCTAATCTGCATTAAGAACAAGATGTTGTTGCATATGTACGTAGGAGCATCGTAGCGGAACGTAGAGATCTTACGTGCGATGCAGTTTATAATATCACAGGTAGCGCATAGCATGTAGCAGTAAACGCATAGTGCATTGATATCAGCATCGTTCTATGTGTATAAAACTCTTCTACTATTAACTTCGTTCTAGCTTACAGTATTAAAAAAAGAAAAAATCTTATTCAGTCTAAACAATTAAAAAAAAACATGTATTAGTTTTCAAAAATATGAAACTACATAGTTTAGTTTTTAAACAGTTTTTACAGATTTTTGGCAAAATAAAACACGTTTATTAAGACGACTTAAACTTTGCGGAACCCAACGAACCTCATTGAGTAGTTTCATCGATTATTTACGGTTTATTGCTGACCATAAATTTATATTTACGACGCCTAATGCTGGCCTGCATTGGTCAATGGTTGCTGAGCGGTATTGGCTACCGATACCATCTAAAACTAATAAATATTATATTCACAGGAGACATTATTTTACCAACAACAGCTTTACAATTGTTTATCCTGTTACTCATAAAACGGACTGAAATAGATTTATAGTCTTATAAAGTGTAATTTCGATTTAAATTTATAATAGAGAACATCAAGACTTCCACTTAAAATTAAAAACTATTACATTTAATAATAAACTTATTGCAACTCTTTTAACTATATTAACAAAATTTTATTTAAACTCCGATAAAAAGTAGTTTTTTTAATGTTACAGGGCGGGAGCTTGGAGCACACTTGATACTAAGTGACACCGCCGCCCATGGACAATCGCACTGCCACAGGGCTCGCAAGCGCGCTGCCGGCCTTTAAAGAATTGGTAAAAAGTTCAAAGTGTCTAAAAATGTGTGAAAGATTAGTGCGAAGGATTAATAATAATGATTTAAATTTATAATAGTAATTAATTGGTGCCAACTAGAATGTTAAACTCAGTCATCATGTTGAGTTTACTATTAATAAAATAAAACGATTTATTGCACTCTTCTACGTTTTCGGATTTGATTATTAAGTAACTAAAACGTAATAATTTTTAGAAGTGGTGTGAGTGCGTGTTTGACATTGTGACATTGTGACATTGTTGACATTGTGAAGGCGAAGGAAAATTTCGCTAGGAAATCCGCATTGGTCCAAGATTCGACATGTATCAGACTCATCAACTGATCACCTGGACATAACAAATGATTAAACGAAATACATTATAGTATATTTATATATTATTATATGATACATTCTTAATTTAATACTATGCAATAAATTATAAACATATTCTTTAACACTTACTTAAAGTGCATATACAATGTATGTGTGTATTTGATGTGTATAGAGGAAATGGTGAGGACCGTAAACTCAATTTGCTATGAAACGAATTGCATTCTCAAACCAATTGGTCGTTTCATTTTTCCAAAGAGTAACTTTTATTTCATTTTAAGTATGTTTCGAATAAAATGGAGGTTTCACTCGTGTTATTAACGTCATATTTTATGCATTGCCTGAAGACTTACCTCTTTATTCATGAATCTTAATCAGCCTCATTTCAACTAACTCTCCCTTTTCATCACCGTGTAAACTAATTTGACAGAGAGAGATGAGAGATTACTTCAGTCAAAAGAGTGCAATACTGATTAAGCTATGAATAATTTTGTAAAACAAAAAGATGGTGTCATACTTTACCTAATTAGGACAAGTATGACACCGAGAGGTGTGTGTCTTAGTCACGTGAATTTAATAAAGTCCTTTAACACATTCGTCTCCATTACTGGAGGTTAGCCGTCAGTTTCCAAAAACGCGCCCCGTCCTGCGCCAGATATAGCACCTTTTCTGTATTTGCAATACCCGTCCACTTGCGAAGCCATGACTTCTTTCTTCGACCAACACGCCGTTTACCCTGGATTTTACCCATTATAATTAGTTGAAGGGGGAGCGGTCATGGCGCAACACGTGGCCCAGTTACGCAACTTTCCGCTTTTTAATGATTAATTGTATTGAGTTATAATTATTGTGTATGCATTTCGTTAAGAATATTTACGATTCATACCAAATATCAATTCAAGTCAACAACTTAAGTTTTTATCATAGTTATCTCAGTTTTTATTCATTTATAAATTATAAGATAACAATCCCATTCCAATAAAGTTTCTTGTTTTAAAAACCGATAATAATTATCTAAAGTTTTTTATTAGTCCAACGTCTCAAACTTACCTCTTTTTTAAATAAGTTGTAAGGTTGTTCTCTAATATTAAAGAAAGTTTTCATTTGTTTAAATATTCCTCCTACAACCACCACCAAACCTTACTCTATTTTAATAATAATAATACAAATTTATGCAAGACATAATTATATTGTGACAAAACTTATCTAACGCGAATCCTACAACAATACAACACATTACTACAAACAACATTACTACATTACACTCACATACACACACCTTTATAAACATCCATACAACTTTATTTCTACTAACTTCTAACTAGTTGACTGCATTGTTTTGCTTTTCTTTCCTCATTAAAACGTTAAATTCGTTTGCCTACCTATTTAATAACGTCCAGTCTCCCAATAACGTCACAACTGTAATCTTATTTATTGTTGTAAATGCTATATGGAAAAAAAAAAAAAAATATTATTATTATTGTTATTTAAATGTATATACGTTGTAATACGGAGTAGACATACAATAGAATTCCTTTTGTTTGGTCTGATTGACCATTTAGTTCACTATGTTTTATAAGGTGGTAGTAATTATACACATTGCAGCTTGCTATTTATGCAAACATGATTATTAGAACTAACCAACAAATTGTGATTTGTATGCATCTGTATCTCGTTAACATTTTATATTAAGTCCTGTCGCATCCAATAGAGAATAAAATAAAAGTTTACTCAGTAATTTTTTTATATTATTTTTATCGTATAATCCAGCATCATCGTGAAATTTTATTGTTCAAAAGTGTTAATTGGTTATTTTATTTTATTTTTTATTTTTACATTTAGGTACATACAGAAAACAGATTTATTAGACACATATAGTTACTACACACTAAACAACATTTGAAAATCTGAAACCCAATTACATCTGTACATAGCATTTTACACTAAATATCAACCACACAACATACACATATTAAACTTAATGTCAAAAAGGAAAAAAATCATTACATTAGAAAACATATATATAGTTATATATTAATTAATTAAAATTAGTAATTTAGGTTCCAAGTTTTTACCGTGAATTATCTTTTTAAATTTACAAATACAATTGTGAAAAATATCAACTTTAAAACACACAGAATTATAATATGTATTTTCACATTCTAATGAGCATTCCATTCTGCGATACATTATTGTTAGTTGTAGGTACCATAAATAGTTACATAGATATAATGTTAAAATATATATCATAGTCGTTTTTCTACTTGACCTACTAGTTTGCGTTATAAAGCATCGTTTTTCTTTCTGAACCACACAAATGTGCGTGTTTGTCGCAATATAAAATGTGTTCTTATTTCACAGTGGGTGAGCGAATAACTTCTCAAATATAAACATAAATTTTTCACTTGTTTGCGTGTTGTGAACAAAATGTTGTTAATTACTTTGCACTGTTTATATTTTTAACTCTACCAGCTCATATTATTATTCAGCTAACATTGACCCGTAGGGCTAGCACCTAACTGGATATTTCATATTTAATCATATTATAAAGATAGAATAGTTTTATATAAAAAAAATACGTAATTTTGGAATATAAGATCATCAAGGTATCACTGTTTCTACGTCATTAAATTCGAACCTGTAGGCATCCCTACTCATCGGCAAAGAAGACAGAGAGTGTAGGCCGAGAGAAAAAGCCGGGGTAACATATATTTTGTAATAAATACACTTAAACATAACTTCAGTGTCCATACAGCTGCCTTGTATAGCTGTCATTTCAACTTAGATATAGGAAACCTTCTGTGCATCTGGGTATTCGAGTTAAACACAGTGCATCTCCAACCACGAAGATGAAATCAATTGGTAATTTATCAATATCACCCAATTTGCAAATATCGATTGTGCAAACTGAATAGTTGGATGTTGGCAAACTTATAATGTTTGCAATAAGGAGCGGTATCTCTCAACATTTACCAACGGTGATTACACTTTGGAACTTCTCGAATACATTAATTATTCACTAACTCAACTCTGAAACCTAAATACTGTTATTTAATTGAACCGAGCTTCACACGAGCTGGAAAAGATGTTACAAAAAGAAGTGTAATTATGTATAGTGAAAAAGAAATCAACTTCAACACACACTACCAGTATGTTCATTATGAGGAATAACATAACTATTTTACATTATTTTTTTATAAAAAAAATAATTTACGTTATTTATATAGAGAATAATTTAAACATTTTGTATAAACTATTTTTAATAAGTAAGTATTGAGTTTCTTGCCCATTTATCTCCACTTTAAACTACCTTATTTTATAACATAAATAAAATACCTAATATAAATATATTTAACTTGTAATTTTAAATTTCAAAGTACCTTTATTTCAGGCCTAATTGAAGTAAATGATTGGACTTTAACTAATAGTTTTGAGAGTATGTAGATAATTATTATATAGTAACTTGAAATATTATTTTTGTTTAAATCGTGACGTCACACCCTCAATCGCTCTTACAAAGTTATCCAACCGCTAAGGATATAACTTCTCGCCCTTAACCTCTGGGGTCTTCAGGCTAGACAGAGGTTAGACTGGTGGTTGATCCTCCTTGTAGGTCTACCTGGAATGGCAGCCAGTGAAACTGTTCGTTGAAGATCACATAATATATATTTTGATTTATACGAATGTGTGAATTTATTTGAATTGTTTTGCTGGACTTTTTCATATACTAATTGTATTTTTGAAGTTATGCTTGTTTTGGCGCGATAGGGAAAAAGGATGAGAGTAAATTTTTACGATATGTACACACAGAGTCTCAAAACCCGACACTCTAAGTTAGCTATAGTCAACATTTTAGTTTCTTATATTGTTAGTGTTGTTTTTTCTACAAAAGTAGAACAAGACGAAAGATAAAAATTTTAAAACGACTTTTATTTTGACACGCCAATGAAGTATAAATTCTAACGCGACATATACGATTTTAAGAGTACGTTTTGTTAGATGAGTTCATATAAACTATTTTTGTCTTTTTATTATTAGATTTGCAATCTTACTACATTGAACTATTTATCACTTTCGATGCTATTTGCATTTTGCATTTGGCATTTGACATGTTATGAATAAAATAGCTAGCTTTTAATGATTAATGACATATATATAAACTAGCTGACCTGGCAAACGTCGTCTTGCCAAACTACTACCTTTAACTCAGCGCCATCTGTTAGAATTGTATCAAATAATAAACAAATGTTAATGTTATCGTAATTTTAGTAAGGATGCCTATTTTTTTGAAAATGAAATATAGCCTATGTCACTCAGGAATGATGTAGCTTTCCAACAGTGAAAGAATTTTTCAAATCTGCCAAGTAGTTTCGGAGCCTATTCAATTCATACAAACAAACAAACAAAAAATCAAACCTTTCCTCTTTATAATATTAGTATAGATGTCTACAAAGCCTTTTGAACTCAATAAGCGCCACCCGCGGCTACGTCTAATTGGCTTTCGTTAATAAATAACATTTTTAGATCTTTAGTTGCAAAGAACCGCCTCGGGGTATATAATAATTATTAAATCATATAATTATATCAAATACGCATATTACCATATTATATTACAAGTATTAAGTAACATTTTCAAGCAATTCATTGGTAAATAATATATCTAGATAATTCGATGAACTTCTTTTCACATAAATATTGGTTTAAATGTGGCCAAAATTTACCACAATTTTTTTATCTACTAAATGCAACACAGCATACAAGTAGGCATGATAAAACAGCCAAAATTTTAAACAAATATTGAAAGCTATGAAGTTTGTTTGTAAAACTGATCAAAAAGATCGGATTCCATACCACAAAAACTGCTGTAAAACCGACACATTTCCAAAGGCCATTTCAAATGTCTAACTGAGAACAATTTTTATTATAAAAAGATGATAGGAGGAAAATCTCCTTCACTAATTATAAATGTTACCCATTAAAATCGGTCTAGCTATTCTCGAGTTTTAGCGAGACAAACGAACTGCATTAATTTTTATATATAAATTACTCATTAAAAGTTTTACAAAATACATTCTTAATAACATATTAATGAACAGTTTTCATAGGAGAATAAGCCCTATTTATCAATGGGATCACGATTCTATTAAGTTACGACAAACAAATCAATCAGTGATGCTGCTTGAATATTCCTAACACTTACAATATAATAATAATAACCTTTATTTCCAAAAAAAAAACTTTAAAATTTAGGAATGTTTTATCATTTAGTTAAGTTTTGGTTTGGATGCACATCGTCACAAAAATCCGACATATTATGTATTGTTACTGTCGCTTTACTACAAACGGAGAAAACAATATTAGAAAAGATTTTAATCTTTTTACGCCAAAGAAGTATAACTTATAACGCGTGTACATAAGTACACACAGGTTTTTTTAAGTTTCACACATTGTACGTGAAGAGAGGCTTTGGAACGATGCCATTTGTTCACCAAATAGGAAGTAAACTTGTTTACTCCTTTCTCTTTTGAGCTCCAACTAGAAACTTTTCTTTTAGTTTTACAGCGCATTGGAACTTCCACAGTTTCGGTGCAATTTTACAGGGCCGCATTGTACATTTAAATTATATAATAAATGTTTCGAATTCACAAGATATATATACACAATATGCGAATGAAGGCTTATTTTAGATTAAAAATAGTAGATTACAATTAATCTAGAGTAATGTTAGCAATGAAAAGAGATTGATAGATATTGTTTGTGAAAAAAAAAAAAAACAAATGAACAAACAACCTTGGACATAGAATTAGTCTAGCTATTCAAAGGGGAACGCAAAGAAATCTTCTGAGCCATGACTTAACGGACTCCTTCTAATAAAATATATTTAATTATATATTTTAAGGTAAGTTAGTGTTTTTAATTATTTTGTTGGTCCGCCCCATATGTTTTTATGGTACAGCATACAAAAATACACACAGTCAATAATTTACAACCCTCTACAGTTATAACCTATATTTTATTTGTTGATTAAAAACTTATGACTTAATTCTTGAGGTTTATATAGAGAAAATGCTCGGAAAAACCTAAAAAGTTTTTTATCCGGAAAAACGAACCGAACAAGCTCTGAGGTAGCATAGTACATATATAGTATAGTTATAGTGGTACTTAAATGGTAGGCTAAATAAAATCACAATCACACAGTACAATATAAAATCATAATATCAATACAAATCAAATTTACTCAATTACTAAAATCGAGGCATCTAAACTCAAACAATCTAAATCAAAGTGTATCATAAAAGTTCCATAAATAACAACAGATTTTTACACAAGAATTTTAATATAATGTATTATCTTTTCAATACATCCCTGTAGTATTTCAATAAACTAGTGTCTCTAGATTTTTAGACACCAGGAAACGTTGGAAAGAAGTTATATAAAGCTTGGTTTTAACTTTTCATTGTGCTATTGAATTAAAATTCGAACTTCGAATATATTTTCTATGCCACTTCCGTTTCCGCACGTCTTTAGATCACGTCGCACGAGTTAAGAACGTTTCTTTTTACCTATGCTAATTTGTTTTAGTTGCGATTTTATAGATTACTGTTAGGTACCAGAAAATGTTAAATAACACTATCTATACAAAGAGTAAGGGTGAGATCGTAGATTCAAACCCCGGTTGTACACTAATAGATTTTTACGTGCGCAATTAACACTTGCTCATAGAGTCTAGTAAAATATCGAGAAAAAAACAGGCATACCTTATGGTCAGGCGTTGAAGGCTGATCATCTTGTAGCCTATTACGATTTTCCTATTAATTAAAAATATTATTGTCTTTCCTAATTTTCATTTTAGAAATTGCCACGACCAATAAATATGCAACTAATTAACAATGAGTTTTACAGTACGGCAACGCACTCGCGCGCCCCATTTAGCTATTTGGAGTATCAATTGGCGGCGCTATCCCTAAATATCAGATGATCCATAGAAACAGATAGAATCTATTTGAAGGAATGTTTTTGGAGATGGAGCGAAAGAAGTTTCACTTCAGTCGTGTGGTCATAAGCACACTCGGTTTTTTTTGACATTAGCATTCTGAAGGTCAAACTCACCGTGGAAGTAAATTTCCCTATTTAATTTGAATTGACATATCCTTATACTATGATCATATAACACATCGTAAGTTGAGTATCATTTAAAACGGAACATATGAATAGTATGTAATGGAATATTAAACAAAAGGCAACCCAGGCCGGGTAACAAAGGGTGGATTTAATTTCTCAAAGATCGGATACGACATCCACTTGTCACTTATCCCGATTTTCGTTTAAACAATAGCCTTAAAGGACCCTTGACAAATGAATGTGAGTTTCCGTAATACTCAGTTGCGAAGGATAGTGTTTTGTGTATTGTTTTGTTCTGTGAGGCCTATGTGTAAGCAAGATATGATTTGTGGATTATTTTGTAACACTAAAGTAAAATAAATCAGTGGCAGTGCAACCTCCTCAGACAAGATCTAAGATTTCTGAATCTGTTTCATGATAATTTTTTAAATCTAATAGGTATGTAGGTGATCAGCTTCCAGTGCCTGACACACGTCGTCGATTTTTTGGGTCTAAGACATGTCGGGAAACCGACGGTGTTTTCCTTCACCGTTCGAGCAAATGTTAAATGCGCACACAGATGAAAGTCCATTGGTATCGAATCTACGACCTCAGGTATGAGAGTCGTACGCTGGAGTCACTAGGCCAACACTGCTCTATCATTACTTTCGGGTCTAATTCGGCGGGAGGTTGAGTCATACTTTTGTGATGAATTTATAAAAAGCTATGCCAATCTTTGGGGTCTTTTTTTTGAAGTAGAAACAAACTTGTCTCATTTTTCATATTATTATCTTATTAAGCTTAATATAGAAGTTTCAGGTAGTATGTAAAGGTGAATGTATGTGTAATACTGGCGTGTATCCAATACCATATTTTAGTTAAATTATTAATCCCATACTAATAATAAAACAATATAAGCAAAATTAATACAGAATGTTCAAAGTCAAAAAGTCAAAGTGAAAATCATTTATGCAAATAATAATGTACACCTATGAACGTAAAAAAAATATATGCATTAAATGCTTGTAATTTTACATTTACTGCACAATTCTCAAATCAAGGGTGCAGAACGGAAGAGAAGAATTGGCAATAAACTCTCCGCCACTCTTTTTAATCCCCAAGTTTTTAGTTGTTTTTGGTAGATTTTGTAGGTTAGAATTTCAACTCCCATTACTCTCACGGCCATTATAGTATTTTTGTGTATTAAAATTTAATTATTTATTAAAAAGAGTTACACTTCACAAAGTAATAATGATGTCGGACGTTGAACAAAAGCACATCAATCAACGTTAAAAAATTTCTACACTATGTCAATTACCTGTATATCTCAACTCTCCGTGATAACACCTTAAAAACTGATAAAATTACCCTATACCCACAAATCACTAGAAAGAAACCGTAAGGGTAAAAGTAGAAGAAATTTTTCTTATATATCATTCGCGAGTCACTGAATTCTGGACCGGATTTCGGAGGACGTAAGTACTTGTACTTATTTATTCCTTAATAGCTAAATCGTGACTTTGTCTGCATAACATTTTCTAAAAATATACAAACTTTCTTTACCCAAAATAGAAACTGTTTTGCGTATCCTCCTACAATTGGGTATTACCAACAAGGTTGTATTTGTATTTGCCTTTAGATCTCATGGAAGCCATAAAAGTCCAAAGTCGTCCTAATGATTAAAGTGTTTTCATTGTATTGTTTTTGTTAAGCTAGTTGCATTCAACAAAGTTGACCGAAACATAAGAAGAAACATACTAATTGGTTCATTCTATATAGTAATTTTCTAAAACAGATTTCAGATTTAAAGAATACAAAAGATTTAATCTCAATAGATTTAAGGTAAACATATATTGAACTCATTAGTACAGGACAAGCAAGTTACTATAAGCTGTCAAAAAATGAAAAGAATACTTTTTCAAACACTTCTCGTAAATTTACTCTACTTATTTCTTGTTAACGATGAGGTGATTATACGCGGCGTATGGTATGGTCAGTGACCTCAGGCGAATGACTGCGAAGTCAGAACACGCTCGCCCAGAAATCTAAAGCCAGATCTCCAAATAAAAAAAAATTATATAGTTAAATAAACGCAGTGAAAATCATAGGGTGCAAACGAATTAAACTGCAAGTATGCTATACAATATACATATATATGTTTTCGCAAACAGGTGTCTGCAAAAGTCAACAGGAAAGTAATTAATTGTTTATTAATTAATTTGCACATAACATTGACTCGTTAAGGGCTATGTCATGAAATTTCGAGAGGGTCGCGTTTACCGAGTTTTTAATATTATTAACGTGCCACAGATTAAATATGCCAGCGAATTATCTCCTTGAGGAATTATTTTTAGTAGATTTAACTGAAAATAAGTGGGTGTGGTGTTTAATATGTTTCTCTAACTAAATTCTAACAGCATTATATACGTCAAAACAATGACGTCACCGTCAGCTGCCATCGTCAATATGTCACAGGGCTTGTAAATTAATAACATCATAATCAAATCAGTTCAAACCTGTTGATACTAGTATATTTTTGGATTTGCCAATATTACTAGAACTATTTATTATATTTCGACTATTCAATGGTAATTTTAATATTAACAGAAAGGGAGTGAGCCTATTGTAGCTTATATAACTACATAGAAACTGAATTTTAACAAAACACTCGTACTCATACATATTAAATTTACCTGCGACGAAAAATACAATCACTGTTTGGAAACCAAAAATATTATTTCGACCCATTCAGCCGTTCGGCGAATGACGGAAAAATAAATAAACCCACTTTTCATTTGGTATTGTTAATTTGTTCAGTTACATTAATTCAAATATCATAACTATTTTAGAATATAAATTTTGTTTAAAAGTATTGTATGATATAGTTTCAACTAGACTACACATTCATTCAGTATATTTTTCTTTAAGAATATATATATATATATATATATATATATATATATGTATAGTGTCAAATTTATATTAATGGAATGGGGTATTAAGGAGTTATCTTAATTTAAATTTACAAAGTATAATTACACCTAAGACCAACTCCTTAGTGAATTTTTGGTATCAGACGTCGCTCTTTATAGATGGAAAATACTTGTTAAAAGTATTTATTTGATAATAATTATATCTTTTGTGTAAATCTGCAATTGTAGTTGAGATATTATTTAAGTACAAACGCGAGTGAAAATCAAATTTATATATTAAGTATAAATCATTCAATTAAATAAATATAATCGTCGACATAAAATAACTTATGATATCTAAAGCGTGCATGTTCATAATAAGTGTGCTTCAAAATTCATCAAACTGTAAAGAGATGCGCGTTTGCGTACCTTTATACAACAAATATTCGAAAAAGACCCATACAATATTCAGCTGTATTTCATTAGGCGAGATGCGAAATTGGCGTGCGATGTTTCTTTGTTTACTACACCTAAGCACTCACATATTACCTTCATAAAGTATCTAAGATTCAAACTGAATCTTCAAACGAACTTCTCATAAAATGTTCAATCAGTCTTCACACAATAACCTACTTTATTGCCATGCAATAAAAGCGTTATTTCATTGGTAAAAACGTGATCAATGCATCGTTGCATCGCACGGAGAACACCAATTTGCTTGATTTTGTTACTATACGTGGACCCAATTTCTCATGCCTATTAAAACTGCACCTAACTAAATGTCAAAGTTTTGTACTGGAATATGGTAAAGTTCAGAATTCCATTAAGCACTCTTATTAAATGCAGGATATTAGTCGAGAAAATTGCTAAGACGGAGATTGAAAACTGCGTAACGAGCTCTTGAAATGAGAGAACTGTTTTAAAAACGTGTCGAACTATATGTATTACAATTACTTTCATTATTTTTAATTTTGAAGGCCAAATCTTTGTTGCTGAAACCCGTTAATCAGGTAATAGTAATATTATTATTATTATTAATAGGTCTAACTGATTAAAAAGGCAGTTTTGAAAGTCAAAATTACAAATTGGATATGTAAAAAGTAAACGAGTGTGCTTATGACCAGTATTAATTATAAATATTAAATTATAAGATAAACAAACAAACATTATTCGAATACAAAGTAATTTATTTAAGTTCCACAAAAAGTATATTACGATGTAAAGATAGGTATTTTAATACTTTATGGAATGAAACAAAATTGCATTGAAAATGTTAGATAACATTCGAGGTTTTGAAATAGCCAATAAATCTTACCAAAATTCTAGATAGTGATCCAGGTATTCTAATATTAATATAGTATCAGGTTCCAGCTTCGTAATGGGAAGTTATAGGGGATTTAGTTATCTAGGATTGTGGTTATCCAAAAGTATTATTAATGTTTTTTTTAATTTTATCTTAAAAAAAAATATAAATTGATCTAGCTAGGATCATTTCTAGAAAATGTCATTTTATTCGTATTTTATCACACTCATGATTTTTTCTGTAAATAAATAGTTCATATTTTTTTTATTATTCTAAGTATGTAATTCTTACTTAAGTATAATTTCCAAAAACAATTTATAAAAAAGAACATCGGTTATAAGGGTACTATATATTATTTGAATATTGACCGACTGTTGAGACAGTTCTCGTTGTTGTTCTAAATATAATTATCATTCAGATACTCCAGACATTCAATACAATATGTAAATTTTAAACACAGATTTTCACAGTCCACTGATAGGCAAGGTGTATACAGGCTTTCTGGATCTCTGCGTGTTACATGTTCAGGATGAACGATGAACGTTTGCTAAAAAAAGCATTTTTACTTATACAATTAATTGTGATCGCGGAATTCTATGGTCAATAGGAAAATTGATTTATTTTCCTAATATAAAGTGTATGTGACACCAATTCCTGCAGCCATTCACCTCAGCTGGGAGCGTTAGATAAACAGTTTGAAAGTATATCAACAACTTAAAGGTATTTTGTTGCGTCCTGGTGCATTCTTTTCTACCAGTCGGGGATGTGACATTTTCCCTAATTTCTTAGGTAAAGTGACACCTAATTCCTTACACCACCAACTGGGTGGTTCTGATAAAAGAAAGGATTTCAAATGCCTCAAAACTCGCA
Organism: Pieris rapae; assembly: GCF_905147795.1. Lineage (NCBI taxonomy): Eukaryota > Metazoa > Arthropoda > Insecta > Lepidoptera > Pieridae > Pieris > Pieris rapae. Next base: position 7,366,560 of record NC_059527.1, read on the forward strand.
TGATAGTTATATAATGAATTATATCCGGCGTTGATTTTGTCGCGGCCAGGCGTTCAAATCGCTCACTTCACCCCTCTCGTGCAACCTATCGCTACCGTCATACCATCCATCACGTGCAATGACGTGTAATTAATTTGTCAAAATTAAACTTCGAGCTTTTTAATAAAAATGTTTTAATAGCTATGAGAACTAACGATCGAGGGCTTTTGGACTGAAAATTAGTTGTTCGATTTAAGTTCTCTTAGAGAAGTAAGTAATGTGATTTTTAGAATTTAATTTAATATTTAATATTTTTAGTAGCTGTGTTAAGATGTATTTAGTATTTACATTGAAATATTTTAGGGTTGTCACCGGGAGATGAATAATTGTATCAAAAAAAAAAATTATTATTAAATTTAACATTTTTGTAACTTATTAATTTTTATTATAAATTTGTAAATAAAGTTTATAAAATAGTTTAATTTCTTTATATGTAATGAATAAATAAACTTTTCTGTATGGTACTGGTATGATGAACGGGTGAAATTCTGCTTTTCAGACAAACCGTGGCCTCTTTGACACAATGACACGAAAGTTTTTGAAATCTAAAAGTGAAAGTTCACTTAATAAACATTGTAATTGTGATTCTGTGATATACCTACTGCTAAACCAACTAAAAACAAGCTTTTCAGTTGGTATTAATGTGACAAATTGTTAGATTTCATAATATTTAAAACTTAGGCTAATTTGCAAGTATGTATGTCCACAAGTTTGAAGTCATCGAGATTACCTCTTTTAATCCAGCATTATATCCTTGAAACATATAGTTTTTTACGTATTTAAGAATGCATTTCTAGTATATATTATTCACATATATATACGCTAGGTAAATAATGTTGACAAGTATGCGTCATTTAAATTGTAAACGCCACCCAAAAAAATAACAAATTGTAAAAGAATTGTATTTTCTGTCGGGGAATTCATGATTTTTCATTGAACAGTGATGATAAATGTAGCTCGTGTGAACAAAGGACTGACCCTTTGTTGATAAATGACATATGACCGGAGTGGTTTAGCCGTTTAACATATATCCAGTAAAGTATAATAATTTGATTCTCACATTTGTATAATATTTAAAGTAGAATATTGAAAATTAAAAAAAATATATATTAATTATATGCAGTGTAGGGTTAGTGGCTAGAACGAGCGAAACATAACCTAATTCTTCGGTTACATCATCGAGATTCATCAAGAATCACACATGTGCACCTATAGACATTTCTTCCAACGATTTGTTCGTCATCAAATCCATGTGTCAGGCACAGAAGACTGATCACCGTTTTTATATAGAATAGGGAGCGAACGGGTAGAGAGCATTCCTGATGTTAGATGATACCACTGCCCACTCGACACTCTCAAGCCAATTCGCACGCGAATAGGTTGCAGTCTTTTAAGTATAAGTGGTAGATCTTTTCTTTAGTGTAACAGTGCAGAAAATCCACAGGATTTGCGTTTGACTTCCAAAACAATTGTTCACATTGTGTGGAATACACAGAAATAAACCAATAGAAAAATCTTAGTAGCAATAGCCAGCATTAATATTTTAAAGATAAGTAATTATTCAAAACAACCTTTATTCATTTCAATCAACAAAATCAACTCCACTGACCGAGCTAAGTTAAACCTCGAGAGTTTACGATCTTTATTGAGAGTGAGTCTACAGATTGCCAACAATTCGTGAACATTCATTCATAACTTTTAATCGTTCGCCTCAAAATACCGTACATAGTTTCACGAACTATTCCCGTTAATTGGCTCTTGTAAATGAAAAATTATATTAAAATATGTAAAGTAATAAGTAATGATAACAAAACAAGAGTTTGTGGTTTTTCATTAGTTATTCTGAAAGAAATTGTTAGTAATACTACTGCTCTCCTAATTATCAATAGTTACATAAAAAATAATATTAAAATTATTTTAAAATTTTATTTCAAAGGAATAAATTAAATCATTATTATTATCTTATTGATAATTTTATTTTAATTTAGTTTGATTTTCATTTTTGTGTCGAGATAGGACTGAATGCATTGGCGATGCGATTTGACGCCATTCGTAGCCATAGCAACATCACTGGCCTCGTCGCCATGGCGTCTCGGTGAAGCTTGGCCTTCTAACAATATTTTTCAGGGAAACTAAGTAAAAACGTAATTAGGAGAATATGAAAAAGCAAAAAAAAGTGTTTAGGTGTGCTGATTCGGCAACTGGTAGGTGTAAATGAGCATACAAATACGTCGCCATTCACCGCATGAGAAGTGGACGACTCTGGCTAAGACGTCGACAGTCGGTCGCCAACTAGTTCTTGAAATGTATGCCGGCTAACTCACTTGGCAACCGACCGGCATACATTTCAATAAGAACTAGTTACAGTTGTACACACTGGTAACCAACATACACGGTGAACCTTTACCAATAAAAATATGTAAATAATAATATTTATTAAAATATCATTAATAGATGACGAAAACAATACTTTATTAATAAAAATGTTGTGTGGTTTTTTAAAACCATGGTAAAAGTGAAACTTTTTTTCACATTATAGAATTTAACTAAAAAATTGTGGAATACTACTAATAGAATCTATTAAGGGTATAAAATCGGTTTATCAATCTTAATTTTATACTTGGAAATTTGGAATGATAATGGGACTAATAAAAATAGACAAATTCTCCAACTAACATTTTTATTGAATTATGTGTCTTAGAGAGTTCGACATACATAATACTTAACAATTATTTAGATTACATACATATTAAAATAGCGTGGAGCACTGGAACAAATGTATAATAGTCTATACACTACACGGTCAGCTGCTGTGAACTATGTGGGCCGCCATATTGGCATTGGCAGTCATGACGAGCGCCTTTTACTTTATCCCTACTCCGCGGCCAACCGTCACGCGACATGTGCTACACGGACCAAAAAGTTTGAGACGATGTAATAAAAGTTTCACTTTATTAATAATATTTATTAAAATATCATTAACAAATGACGAAAACAATACTTTATTAATAACGGTACATTCACAGTTCATTTAGCGGCATTTCTCGGTCCTTTTTCTAACGAAACAAATAAAAGGTCAGCTTATCTAAATGCAAAAACTTTTTGAGGTCGGAACACCAGCTGAATGCTGCCTACTTTCCAAGTAATCGAATAAGATACGGGAGCGAAGATTGCTAATGAGGCTGTTGTTCTGCTTATGATTAACTTTTGGAAGCGATTTTATATCAACAAATGCTGTATTACGTTTAAACTATATAGTTAGTGTTCTCTAACATTCATACAGTTTTAAGTTTGTCAATACATATCATCTTACAATGTTATGCGTAAAACGCTAATATGTGCATACTGCATACAATATTTGTAGAAAAAGTCTTAGTATAGTTAAATATTTACACATTGTTCGGTTAAACAATGGATACAAAATAATAGTCGCATACCAAAACTTTAGCCAATATTTATTAATTAATATGAATGTTTGAATATACGTATAATATCTATTATTATTATTATTAAAAAAAAAATTTTAGTCGATCCACTCGGGTCCGAGAAGAGAGCACTTAATGTGTTGATGATATACATTTACCCATTGAAGTATTTCTGAATCCTTCAGAAAAATTAACAATTATTAAAAAGCCGGCAAATCGCGAGCACTATCAATGCCCGTTTCCTGTTTGCTCAATTTCTATAAAAAATATAAATATAGTGCAAAAAGAGTACTTGCACCACTTGGGGCAACCCAATAGTTGGTGGTTTTTGTACTTATTTAAGATTTAATACTCAAAAAAATACAGAGAACTCTTGGATTCTTTCCCGTTGTGCGCTTTTGTTTTAGTACAGTAATTAAATGTAAATGAAGAGAAATGTTTTTGCTTATAAGTTGTTGTTATCTTCAGAAGTATACAAAGAGTCATATAGGGTTTAGCGTTAAAATTATTTTAAAATATCTAAATTGAACAAATTAGTAGATGTAGACCTCAGATTTCTGTACATGCCTCCTGATTTGTTCTTTTTCCTTCACCCTACAAGCGAGTGTTTAAAACGCACATAAACAAAGACTCACGGCATGGTGGGGGTTCAAACCTTCGGATCAGCTACGAGATTGGACACTTAAACCCAACTTAAGGCCGATACTGCCCAGTACACCCTGCCCTAAATGTATTTAATATTACATGCTGTATTTAGACAAATAATAAAGCCAAAAGTACCTTATATACCATACCTTTTACCAAAACGACATTTAACGCAATATATTATTCTGTTTAATATGACTTTTAAGCTTATGTCGTAAGCCCATCAAAAGATTTCCAGTCCTAGATTAAAGGAAAGCTTACTTTATCATCTTCATATAAACATAAAATTAAAGGTATTAATATATATTTGAGTAAGATAAATCCTTAGTTTTTTAAACGTAAGATGTTTCATTACTTTACCTAAGTACTTTAGATATAATTATCATTGATCGTTTTAAAAAAAAAAACGAAATAGTGCCTATACAAAACGAGTCAAAAAAAGAGTGTGTGTACACACACTCTTTTTTTAAAAATTGATTTAAAAACAACAAAATAATATTTATTTATTCACACAAAACACGTGTTCTAAATATATAATAATAGAAGATAAAACTTAAACATAGTTATCGATTTCCATGCCACCTAGGCCTAACTTTACGATGTCGAATTTAGGTGTTGGTGTGCGTTGGTGTGCACATGCTAAAAATTCACTCTCATCATTTTTCTCCATCGCCCCAAAAGAAGTATAACTTCAAAAATTCTTAAACAGGTACTTTTTTACTATAAACCTTAGATACATAATAATTGCGTGCCAACATAAAATCAATTAAGCCCACAAAAAGTGTATTAAGATTACACAAAGAGTATAACCTACTATAAAAGTTCTTTAAAAGCTTACAGCGTGAAACTTTACTTATTTTTTAATTAATCACTGGACGTTAAATATTGACCAGTCACAGCTTATATATCACAAAAGACATGAAGCCCGTGATAATTACGCAGTATATAATTAGTGCTAATATTAATTATTCCCTGTGATTACTGAGCGGGCAATTTCCAAGCCCTAAATTAGTTTCGCGTGGTTGTCACGCGGCCGGAGGTTTCAACTATTATACACGCTAAGTACCTGTACGACTGCGAACTGCAGTGTTTGAGGAATAATTTTGCTACCAAATTTATTGAAGGTTATACTAATTAAGGCTTATTATAGATCAAAAATATTTTAAAGCCTTAATTACATATTTTACTTAAAATAATTTTATTAGACGAGTAATATTAATGATTAATGTTATCGACACACGAGTTTAAGTGATTTTATATGAATTCGAAATAGTTAATATAAAAGAGACATTCAAGAAGCTATATAACTATATAACTGTGATCTTTAACACATTGAGTGCTTAAACAACGGATACAAAGTAATAGCCGGAAACCAAAACTTCTTATGTCAAATTTTGAATAAGTAAAAGCAAAATATTAAAATATTAATGAATGTATATTATTATTTTTATTTAAAAAAAATTTCGGATCCCAGTAGTCGAGACGCCATAAAGTGGGTGCCGAATACTCGAAGAGATGGCAATGGTTTGAAAAAAAAATGAACGGGACGCTCGCACGGATCCGCTACTATGACCCCGCTCTGCTCGATCCAAGAAAAGAGCACTTAATGTGTTAATATATTTTCAGTACAGGAACGATATTTTTTTCCTTAGACTTTCCACCGTTCTCTACCTACTGCTTCTCTTCCCCAGTAGACTTAGGACATTATGGAAAGAAATTCGTTATGACCTCCCTAAACCTCAAAGAGCAAATAGTTCGTATGTTCAGACGATACCCAGGTGCTTTGCAACTTCAGTAAATAAAAACAAAATTCAATACGCTTTCCGATAAGTCGTTACATAACTGCTAAATCAAATTCTGTGTCCACTAGCGGTTTGTATCCGAAACGGTTCTTGCTCCGTAAATACACAAAGCATCCATTCATTCCGACACCAAACATACAATTTCGGTAGTGTATTTGTGCCGTATCTCGTGCGATTCCGGCCATATTTGTACGTAAGATTGATGTATCGGTCGAGGGCTGCGGTAATTGGAGTGATGGACAGACGGCCTGTTCATACGTCACACGAAACCTAATGCAAAACCTAACCAATTGGAGTAATAAGTTTTAGTTGACCGTTGCGAGAGCCGATTGGTTTGCGTTAATGTTGATTGATGATAACATGATAACTAATTTGTATAGTATTGTCTTTTATTAACATAGCTTTTCCACATGTAAAGAAACACTTTTTTACCGGATTGAAGCTATAAACATACTCTTGGACCAACCCTTTTGGTTGCGATTTGCGAAAGAAAAAAGATTCTTCTAAAAGCTAACTAAAAGCCATTGAAATCAAAAAGCACGACAAAATCAATACAGAAGACGGCCTAAAATTATCAAACACCTGGGATCCAAATTAAAATAATATTACAAACAATCTGCGAAAATGGAGCAATTTCTGCAGAAACCATTCATCTTTTAGTCGATACAAACTCCGGGGAAATAAATATAGATAATAGAACTTTTTCTTCAGCTGTGAAACCTTTTTTGATATTCAACACCTTTTGTCTTCAGTCACCGTGACCACGCACGCTGCACGCGAAACGTCGGATAAATTTAAAATTATGTTAAATAATTATAAGTTTATAATAATACATAGCCTCAATCCGGTAAAAAAATGTTTTCTTAAATTAATTTCTCTATCAAATCAAACATTTTTTATTCAGTTTAGATGCGTCTAAGGGAATGCGTATGAATGTCAAAAACGTTTATAAAATTCGCGAAAGAGGAAAGCTACGCCATCCGCTCGCAAAACTACCAGGAGGCCTTGTTCCGAGTAGAACGGGCAAGAAAATCAGTAAGTTTTATCCTCCCTCCCATATAGAAACGTTTAAGGTACTCAAAAGTAGAATGACTTTGTAATACAGGAAATATTTTCCTTAGACGCAATGTCAGCATATTTGCAAGTGAGTTGTTGGTAATATAATTGGCAATTATTATACTTTTTCAGCCTGTGCTTCCGAAAGGAGTTGAATATGCGTTTAAGAATACATTCATGATACTATTGAGCTCTCAGAGATGTTGTGAGATATCTGTTGATTTTTTTAAGTAAAAACATATTTAGGACACGTTTAAGCATCTCATACAAATGTACATGGTGTTTGTAATTAAACTCCTCTGAAATGGCGCGACCGATTTTTGGAAAATTGTGTGTGCATATTTGTTAGGTCTGCGAAGCGGACAACATCTATTTTTCATTTCTCTAAATGTTAAAGATATCCCTAAAAATTGTTGTTATTTTTTTGACAACACTTTTGTTTTTTTTTATGATATAGCATACAAGTTACAACTCTTAATTTTCACCAGCAACTTTGTTAGTTAAAAACTTATGACTTCAATTCTCTGGATTATAAAAATCACAGTAAAACCAAACAGGTTTTTTTTCCAATAAACCAAACAGTTTCTGGGGTAGCACAGCAAAAAGTTCAATGCCGTCATCTACTAAACAGGTAGGCTAAGTAAAATCACATTACGGAGAAATGAAGTACGCAGGCGCAGCTATATATAGATTTTATTTATAAATTGTTATAGCAATTTCCTGTAATCCCTGTAGGCCATATTAAAAATTGAATGAAGTTGAATATTTTCACTCTACTTAAACGCATCAAACAAAATACCAGCATTGAAACTTTTCGAGCACTTTAAAATAGCTAATGTAACACTTAGGAGTTTGAAACTGGATAAACCCACAAAACAAAAGACTCGTATGTAAGTTGGATCACACCTTAGTTTCAAACTAGTTATAAAACCACTCAAGTTTTCTATGATCGATGTACGTTTGTGGTATCCGATTACCGAAATATATGGCTTCCACTTTGTACTATTTTCGTAAAGTTCATATATGTGCATTTTTGTATTTCTATTGAAATTATTTGACTTAAAACATTATATTATGATTTTCTTGTATCTTTACAAACACCTTTACTAAATTGGTAATATATGATCTTTGATAGTCGACAATAATAATTTAGGGGTAATAAAGTCAAAGTCAAAAATCATTTATTCATCACATAACACAAATTACACTTATGAACGACAAATAAAACCACAAAAACATCCATAGTTAGTTAGTTAATGTCCTTTATAGGACCTAACCCCCCTAGGTGGGGCAGAGGGCGTCCACAGTAACTCTCCATCGCATTCGGATAATCATTAATAATAAATAATATCCAAAGTAGGTCTTAAATTTACTCATGTAGAAACACATAAAACAGAGACATACTTACTTTCATAGATTTCACACACTTATTATACATACTTTAAAAACTAATAAACACAAATTATAGGTATATTAAAAGTAGTACTGTTCAGATTTCACTTGAAACAAATGCTGACACGGCTTACGTGATTGTTCCAAATTTTAATGTTTAAAGAACTTTATTTCTCATTACAAAACAGAAATATTTTATTTACATCAGAAACTTAATATTAATATATTATATACGAACGTCGCCATTAGCCGTAACAATTTTAGTCAGCTATGTTCATTCTAACATGCATCTTGAATGCCTTTTTGAATTTGTCAAACACTCCAATATTGCGAGTTTGAGATGGTAATTGATTTAAATAAGTGCACACCCTCATACCTAATAGATTTCTTCAAATAATTTTAATCCAGCTAATCTCACAGAATCATGAACTGCGATGCAATACAAAACAATATTGATCTGTCTTATTCATTACGCTTCTTCTCTAAGTGGCGAAGTCTCCTTAAGGCACTTAATAATCGTGGTATGTCTGTATAATCGATAGATTTGAGATAAAACCACCACCTGAAACCTTTGCTCCTAGGGCTCCGTCGTATATATCACTAAATATTAACGAAGATCAAGAGCAGCTTGCATACAAATATTAATGACATTTATTGCATATAAATTTAAATACACATATCACAGTCCACTGTTAGCTGTATGGGGCTAGTGACTTTAGTGTGCGACTCTCATCCTTGAGGTCGTTGGTTCGATCCCCGGCTGTGCACCAATGGACTTTCTTTGTGTGCATTAAACAATCGCTCAAACGGTGAAAAAAGTCGACAGCATGTCTCAGGCACTGAAGACTCATCACCTACTTGCCTATTAGATTGAAAAATGGTCATAAAATAGATTTAGAAATGTGAGGCTCAGATGTAAAAACGTACATAAATGTAAAAAAAATGTAAATAAAATGTATGTAAAGACGTTGAAACACCACTGATTTTTTTTATTTAAGTTGGCAAGCTATTAAGTTATGTTATAAGGTTTTATATGCATAGGATTACAAGCTTCGGTTTTAAAAAGCAAATTTGAAATTAGAACAAATAAAAATTCAGTTTTTGCAAATATACGAAAAGCATATATTAAAATGTTTTTACGTCGTAGGTTAATAGTTAATCTTGCAGTAATACCAATGGAACAAACTAGAAACCACTAATGTTAGTTGTTTATTCCCTAAGCTAGCTTATAAAGAACTTCAGACGCCGCTAAGTACTTCATAGATTGCACTTTACTACTTTCATAGTAACCGACAAACAGTTAATTTTGTCGGAAAAACTCTAGCAATTAGTTAGTGATTTCGCGCTTCGAATGAAAGTGTTTTATTTCTTTGCTAACTATGTAGCTTGTAATGCAAATTTAAACCATATAACAGTTGTATAAAGGTTATTTTCGCTTGAGATGTCGTTTGGAGGTGATGTAAACTTTTTTCCCGATCGTTTTGAAGCGATGCAAAAATTCTTTTTCGCTTTGTTCTGTGATATCGGTTGGAATAAGGAAGGGTTGATCTTTCGTTAAGGAAGTTAGAAGTGTTAATGTGGAAATTAATTTTGTAATCGGTTTTATGAAATTATTTTGATTCGTATCAAGATTTTTGTATATCTTATTTGTATATGTCACAACATTCTAAATTAGATTAGCCTGACATGACAATTGATTGTAAATAGCTTGACTTATTAATATGACTGATGTTCTTATTATATGACTTGATGAAAACTAATGTATCATTTCTTACTTTCTTGAAAATAAATGATTTATTATTATTATTAAAGTTAACTCAGTGACGTCACAACACAAATTTCACTTTGAAAGCACATTTGTGTAGTTACGCTAATTAAGGTAAAGAATTAGATTAGATAATTAGAAAAGCGTTACTGTAATATACATGTACTAGCGGATCCGACAGACGTTGTCCTGTCTACACGTCTTTAATTTCAAAATTTCAATTTTTAATAAGCCATTAATAATAAAGTAATAAATTGAAAATTAATTAAAAAAACATTGTCCAGCGGACAAAATTGTGAATCTAAACCATTCCCAGATCCCCTTGACCACACACAAAAAATTTCGTCTAAATCGGTCCAGTCGTTTAGGAGGAGTTCAGTCACATACACACGCACACAAGAAATATATATATTAAGATAACGCCTCTTAAGTATTATAATGTCAAAACAGTTTCGAATGGTTTTATTGTTAAATTATGGTTAAAATTTTATATATGTATGGTATCAATAAAGACACAATGCGCAGATTCCACGTAATATGTATGTATGTATGTTGGATTCTGTTTCCGCGGTTAGCAAACTCCACCATCTAGTAGATTTATTCTAGTTAATATTGTAAAACAAGCAATAAAATAAAAATTCCAACAGTGCAATATATGTTACAACTATTCGCGGAAAGTTAATATATTACAAGTATTACAAATTGTGTAAAATTAATTTAGATTTTGCTCGAGTGGGAAGCTTACCTAAGTTTGTTTAGGATAAGCTATACAAAAACCAGGGCAAACTGTTTACCCGTTTATAAAGCAATTTCTACTATAAATATACGAAGAATTTTATATAATTATTTTAACATAAATGATTCGGTATTTGGTAATATAATGTATAATAGATTTTGCTTACGCTAAACATAATTGATCATTACAATAATAGGATACGAAACTAACGATCTTTTACTAAAGTAAAATTTACTAAATGCATTCTAATAACGAGATGAAGCTAATTATTACTTTTCTATTCCCATTATTCCCATGCTCATTCTGAGTTCAATTTAAAAATGTCTGCCAGTGCTTAGAAAGTCTTTACTCACTTCGCTTCAATGGCTCTGCAACCTAAAACCTGTCTTGTCCAACAAAACGATAAACATTATCTTTCTTTCCCAGCTCAGGTCTTATTATTATAATATAATAAGAATAAGACTTATTATATAATAATAATAAGTATTTATATTATATAATAATAATAAATACTTCAGCTGCCGACTGAAGTATTTCCGAACTAATTCAACTTAGGGTCCTTCCAGAAAAGAGCGTACCAATTCTTAAAAGGCCGGCAACGCACTCGCGAGCCATCTGGCATTGAGAGTGTCCATGGGCGGCGGTATCACTTAACATCAGGTGAGTTTCCTGCCCGTTTGCCCCCTGTCCTATAAAAAATGATGTTATGCAAGTATTAATTTAACAATATACATTTTCCAACAAACAAAATATAGATTCCTAGTCTTATTATTTACAAAATATAAATCAATCTGGTATTATTACAGCCATTTATGCTTCTGATACTTTGATGTCAAATATCTTAAACATTTTATTATTACATAATATGACATTGACATTTGACATTTGAGTACATAAATGTTAACGATTTTTAAATGACGTGATATTGTCGAATACGCATAGTATCTCGTCTAATTGTATCTAATGTCTATTATTAAAACTAGTTAATTAACAATTTATGGTCCGTAAAATTATTTCTCTATTAACCTATAAACGGATTGATAGTTTTATGACTTAACAAGAGTTTATTATCAGCTATAAATATGGTTCGCAAGTCGGCGTTAATAATGTTAATATAACTAGTTAGTAATGTTAATATAACTGGTCTTGTCTTTATATCAATTATATCAAAGTGTATTGTTTATCTAACAGATAAATGTGGAGTCGTAGCGCGTAGCTTGTAGCTCGTAGCACGTACGAAGCTCGTAGCCCCTGGCATGGTAATCAGTATTCAACGAATGCAATACATCGGACATGCATTGCCATTCGAATAAAACCACTATTCAGTACATTGATTATGTCAGCTTTACTTAAATCATATAAAATGGAATGGAATGTGTTAAGGGAATTATCAAATTTGAATACTAGTTTAAATTTAGACAAATAAATGTTAACGAAAACTTGTATAAAATTAACAGCCTTATTAACAGCAAAGATGTTAAAATTATTATATATTTTTTTTTATTTGTCAAAATTGAGTAAGTGATTATTATAAGCATTTTCAATAAAAGAAAAATTATTTATTTACACATTATTATATTTATAGAAAAACGATATTTGTTTAATATAGAAACTAAACAAAAATATTCAGCTATAAATTAAAAGTACCTTATCAATTGCTGTCAATCACATACAACCATAAAACACAGAAATGATTTCGAACTGTAATGTTAAATAGTAATAAATCAAGGTTGAACATGACTTTTAACGTTCTTTATCGTCTCTAATCTGATATACTAATGATCACATACACAGGTTACACACATACATTAAAAATAGTCCCATTTTTTTTTATAGAACAGGGGGCAAACGGGCAGGAGGCTCACCTGATGTTAAGTGATACCGCCGCCCATGGACACGCTAGAGGGCTCGCTTGCCGGCCTTTAAATAATTGGTACGCTCTTTTATTGAAGGACCCTAAATCGAAGTGGTTCGGAAATACTTGGTGGACAACTGGTTCCACAAGGTGGCAAAAACTGCCTAGAAAAACGCGCAGTTTAGGAACGCACGGACGTCGAGGTATACATTACACTAATTAAAATAAATTTAAAAAAAATCACGCTAAATAAAACAAACATTACATATTATGTATCAAACCTCTAAATTTATTCAAAACTAAATTGTCTGGTTTCTTATTATTTAAACAATTCAATTTCATCTTATTTCACGTACAAAGGCGAAGTAAAGCCTAACCAAGTCATCAAGACCTTCATAACTTTGGGTTTAACCTTAATGAAAGGTTCCAGGAAAATTGCCTTTTGAGCCTTATCACATTCTGAGAGAGTCAAACCATAATAAAACATTCTCAATTTTCAATTTATATTGCGTAATTTTTATTCGGACCAATGTTAGTTAAGCGTACTAGTCTTAGGGCCTGTTTCACAATGTCCGGATAAGTTCCAAATAAGCTATTTGTTACTTATTGGTATGATAAATAATATTTTTGCGTTTCACGACTGTCAGCGCTATACGTCATGAAATTCGAAGTATCTTATTTGGAACTTTTATCTTTCGAATAATTTATGTGTTGCATAGCTATTTGGTACTTTATCCATACATTGTGAAACAGGCCCTAAGTAATTTATTTTATTGGTGTAATCGAAAGAATCCCTTCTATAACTTACCGTTTCAAACTCACCAAAAACAGTTAACCCTTCAAATGCGACCGCATAATAGCGTCTCGGTTGAACCGTAGCGATCAACTAATTCCATTACTAAAACCTTGCAACAATTACCGCGTCAAGTGGTGGTTTCGTTTCCGTTTGGCGCTAAATTGGACACGCGTCACTATCGCTCAGACGGTCCTCTGATTTATCGCAAGTACCTAAATACCTATTGATTTATGAGCCTTTCTATGTAGGTCATTTGGGTCGATCTTAGAAGAGAACTTTCAAATTTCCTTAATTAAAAAACAGATAATTGACTTTGCTAAAACGGTATGGCCGCAATCATCTCCATCTTGAGGTAATGCATTCAAAGCCAGACTGTGCTAATTGCACGGCTAAGGCAAACATCTTGAGAGAACTGTGATGAATCACGGCTATGCAGCAAGTGCATTGAGGATTTTTCTGTCGCATTTATCACTCATTCGGAATTAAAGTCATCATCAGTGTTTCCTCGGCATGCTTTATACCCAAAAATCGATAGTGTCTATCATCAACTCACTTCCTTCTTGCCTATTAAATAAAATCATGAAATATCAGTTTCAGAAATCTGAGGGCGAGACCTAAAGGTTATAGTAACTCTGGTTTATACATTGAAGTAATAAGGTCACCCTTAAAAGTGAAGCCTGCTAAAGAGCACATCATTAAATTCAACTAATTCCGGAGCGAAATCGACAAACTTAGTCAAGGGTTCTAGAGACCTTTACAATGGTGTCGCAAATTGTTATTGGCAACGAGAGGGTTAATAGCACTCATTCTTGTTCGAAATTCGAATTATTAGTCTTTTACGATAAAATAGCTGGCTGTTAATGAACTTAGAATTAGTAGTTAATCTTGAATCGAGGTGTGCCAAGTTTTGTACTAGGGACTAAGTTACACTGAGGTTTTGTGCTGCAGTAATTTTCGCTCTGGTATAAAAATAGAGTGCAATCAAGGATGTTTATGTATCATAGTTCTTTTAAAGCAAAAGAACGTGAATAATTTACATTCAAAAACCTTGTGGCAGCATATTTATGGCCTGCGTCGACGGCCACGACATTTTAGACGTTTATTTGCAACGGAATTCGTATGCTACGTAGCGGGAATGGAGCTTATAAGGAAACGCAAATTATAAATAATTTTATATTAAATGCATTATTTCACCTCTATATTTCTCTAGATGAATTGAAATATCTACGGTGTGACTAAACCAAATAATTCATACAAATAGTTTGTGTATCAAATGAGCAGTAATTAAATGATAAAAACTATTTACTTTGAGATAAATATTACTACAACTAAAAAATATATTTAATTCCTAGTACTATTTCTTATTATAGTATAAGTATTTTACTTCTTACCTTAATCTTGTTATAATAGATAATCTAATCATAAATAATTATCATCATCGTTTCTAAGATAACAATATAGGTAGTACATAATTTATTATCAACCGATTTTTAAGGCAGTAATTGCCGCTTACTGAAATATTTTCAAACCAATTCGACTAAAGGCCGTTCAAGAAGAGAGCGTACCAATCCTTGAAATGCCGGCAACGCACTTGCGAACCTTTCAGTGAGTGTCCATGGGCGGCAGGTATCAGT
Organism: Pieris rapae; assembly: GCF_905147795.1. Lineage (NCBI taxonomy): Eukaryota > Metazoa > Arthropoda > Insecta > Lepidoptera > Pieridae > Pieris > Pieris rapae. The sequence goes on from NC_059527.1 coordinate 7,381,705, forward strand.
TAACATCAGTTGAGCTTCCTACTCGCATCTTATAACATAGTGAAAAGTGGAGTAGACTGGCATTATGTATCTTCCATTGATTTGTTAACCATAGATTCTTCCATAATTCGTGATGTCGTCAGTTGATGCCATCGGCCACACTATCTTTTGTTCTGTCCCCATTCATTTCAGGACTTATTCTAAACTTTAAAGTGTGTGACTACGCTTACATCTGTCTTTTGCAAATGACTCCATTTGTTAGCCTTAAAATAGGTTTATAGTGGACATTAAAATCACAAAACTAAGTATTGCAATTTGCTATGTAAATGCATCAAAGTAATTGAAATTCATTAGTATGTAAAACAATAGCAATTTAAAACAATACCATTTAACGATTAAAGTTGCAATTACGTGAAAACCCGATTTACTAAAGAAATTTGCTATTGAAAAAATCCATTAATACTGCAAAACGTCTGTTACGTAATAATATCGTAAAACACCGGACTCCAAAGTAATGCATGGTTTGCATTCTCGGCGCGAAGTATATAAATGCAAATGATATTCACAGTTCCTCGCTCCCGTTTCTTAATCTTGCCTTATTTTCAACTTCATATAAAAACTTAGTGAATGCAGGAGCAATCTTCTTAAGTATACTATCAAAAATATAACGTTTTAAGCTACGTATGTCCTATTTAGTTGTATAGTTGACTTCATAAAATGTATGTTAATAGATTCAGGAATTGTTGAGTATCTTACCACGTGATATCTTGCTTTGATGTCTCTGGGAAAAATCTATTTTTTTAAATAAGGGCTAATTTATTTCAACATTTGTAAGTGCCACGAGAATGTAAGTGCGTGGCCCTATTTCACCATGCCTGCTGCTGATAGAGGACGAATCTTTTTTTGTTGTTATTAATTAACTATTAATTATTTAAGGATGTCATGTGGAACATGGTGTAAATGATTGCAGCTCCTTACAAACGTTGTGTAAAACAAAAACCTGGCGATTAAAAAGAGTGGCTGAGAGTTTATGGCCAGTTCTTATAGTACGCTTTACGCCCTTGATTTGAGAGCTTTTAGTAAATGTAAAATTAGAAGTATTTCTTAATACGTTCATAACGTACATGGTGTTAACTCAGTAAATGTATTTGAATTTGACTAAAATATATACATTAAACATTTTTCTACAAAATTTCTATCTCTTTCTAGAAGCTGCTTTGAGAGCTAAATAAGCTCATTTTTTTTAAATATTTAGTGAAAATAAATACTAGTATGCATATATCACACTATATGTGAACCAAACTTATAGTGTGACTTACAATCGTGTTAGTGATAAGGCAAAGTGCACAATGTTATTACAGTATAATGTGAATCGATAAGAAACGGTGTCGGGACCTGCAAATTATAGACGTCATTTTGACATGCAGCCTTAAATTGCTGGTAAATTGAACTGCCTTAACCCTAATTTTAAAAGGCTTTTACTTTTATGAATTTGCGCTTATATTAGGCAATGTAGAGCCTGCACGAAATTATAAATAAAACCTAGACATGCATACCTAATCTACTGTAGGTAATAATAGTTATATAAAACTATATAAAAGTACGGTATACAAAGTTTGATAAGTAAAAATATTTTATTCAAAATGAGATTCTGATATTGTTACTTTATTATTTAAGTTTCTTTCTTAAACAATAAAAATCTATTTCCTAGAAATTATAATTGTTTTGTCATTATTCCTAGATAATGACTTGATAATAGAATAACTTTTCTATTGTGCCCAGACCATTTTTTTTATTTCTGAAAGAAAATAAAACGTTTCTGTGAAGTCAGAATAAAAAAAATATTGATACTAGAATCGATTACTAATTCTATTTTGTATACACTTTCCTGAATGACATTGGTGATTATATCAAATAGGATGTTAATATTTGTATTTTATTTTTTTATTTAATTATTACGAATATTATAAATGTGACAGATAACTGTCGTATTAAAAAACGCTAATGTATCACACGCCATTGTAAGTGACATTATGTATTTATAAAAGAATATTTTTATAAATTGGAATAGATAAATGTCATAACAACAAACGCTAATATTATATACGTCATTATAAATGACATTATTTATTAAAGCAATCATTTTTGTGTCACAAAAGACTTATTTTTCCTTTACTCATGTTCTTTTAATAAAATGTTTGTAGTTCTTATCATAAAACATAAGAAATAACAGATATAGTCTGAACCTATGATGGCGTCGGAAGCTTACTTAGACTTAAAAACCACCCTTCGCCACCCAGCGACTTTGACTAAAGTGGCGTGAAAAAAGTTCTCACACCTTCTAACTTTACTATGTTTATACTAGATGTCATGTGGGCGAGATGACGCCATATTAGTTTAAGCTTATAAGCTCTTGTAGTTTCCTCTTAGGGTTTATCTATACAATAATTTTAAAAGAGAATCTTATTTTTAATATACCTGCATCTATAGACTCATGTGACTTAAAATATGATTAGAAATCCCTTTGTTGAGATAAGTTTTTTTACCTATCTATTTGTGTATTTACGGGGATTCTATATTAAGATTCTATATTCCCCCGTAATAGACACACACGCCTGAAATACAAGCGAAATTCGATAGATGATTAGAGATTCCAACCTTTATGATTGCTTATTTTTTTAAATTTCAGATATTTTTTTTATTTCAAAATTTGTTCTATTGTTTTCAGTGGAGACTTGGGTCCTTTTGAATCTACGGAGCCTTGGCTGCAGCCCAATAAGCCTTTTAGTAAACCGCCCATACCTATCATATAATTAAAATAATATTTGTAAAAATAAAAAGAAAAAATAACCAGTGGCAGTCTAGGCCTCAGAATTTTGTCTTTTTTTCTGTTTGTTTTATCTGGTTTAAAAAAATCAGTGGCGCTACAACATCTTCTTAGGTATTGGCCTCAGATTTCTGAGTCTGTTTCATATCACATATGCCTATATTTGTGATATTTGCTTTTCATCCCTATTTCAAAACGTTGTCACTGTAGTTATCGCTATGTGCTGAGTCAGTTGTTAAGGCCTACTAAGTAAGGATTGTATGTATGTCTTGACTTAACATTGTTTAATTAAATATTAATCGTATAATTCAGGTGAATTTGTATGTAAATTCAGATACTTCAGATATGATGTGAAATTCTTATAATGACTAATTAGCTCCGCGAATGTCAGATAAAAATACATTTCACAGAATTAAGGTATTGTGTTAAGGGGCAATTAATTGAAAGTTGAAGACTTAGTTGGAAGCTCAGTTTCTAGATAGTTCTCTGATAATTGTTTACCGTTAAATGCCTTAATCGATAAAGGTTTTATGAGTTTCATATTAATTTGTAGATAACCCACTCACTGGTTAGACTAATTTCGTAATATATACTAACCCTGAATGGTTTAAGTATTGACATTTCAATACGACTTTAGGATAGCTTAGATGCATTTAGAACCTTCTAATGATTCAATAATACTATTAAAATATCATATTTTGCTGTTGTTTTCCATACATTTGTTAAATTACTTATTTATTTAGTTATTTAATTTTAAGTATCTAACAGCTTATACTTATACATATTATAATACAAAATACTAAGAAAATACAGAAAGCCAAAATAGATTGATACATAGATAAACAATTTATGTATATAAAACAAGCAAGCGCATTAAAAGAGTATCTTTATACATTAAAAAAAACAGAAGAATAAAATTAAAAAACTGAAATTTGACATTTAAAAGCAACAAATAATACTAAGAATTTAAAACTACTACTTAAAAAAATCAGAGTCTTCCCGCTTCTCCAAGTACTTCTTGACATCTCTTTTTGAGGTGGAAAAGATCATGTCCTGACAATGGTTGTCATAGTTTGATAAAATTACGTTAATGTTTACATTTTACTAGAGTGTTTTAATTCTCATTTAAAGTTGGATATCAGATTGTAACTAGGACTGCGTCTACACATTCTGTTTATTTCTTCTTGCTTGCAAACTTGCAAAGGAGATAATGGCAATGTTTTCAATATATAAAAAATATATGTATATAATACGAATCTCAATAAATAAATAAAAAATCAGTGGCGCTACAACCTATGGTCTACCTAAGATGGATGGTAACCTAAGGTCTTGGCCTCAGATTTCTAAATCTCTTACGTGATCTTTTTTTTTAAATCTAATAGGCAAGTAGGTGATCAGCCTCCAGTGCCTGACACACGTCGTTGACTTTTTGGGTCTAAGACATGTCGGTTTCCTCGCGATGTTTTCCTTCACCGTTCGAGCAGATGTTAAATGGGCACATAGAAAGAAAGTCCATTGGTGCACAGCCGGGGATCGAACCTACGACCTCAGGCATGAGAGTGGCACGCTCAAACCACTAAGCCAACACTGCTCCCTCAATAAATATCGTATAATTAAAGCAAAATTAACTTGCAGTATTGTATGAACTTTATTAGCAAGGTAAGTAAGTGGTAAGAAAATCGTAAACTAGTTTTAAAATAGCGCTTGAGTGATTCTGAAATGAACATGGTCTGTTTAACAGCGATTTTAATATAAAAATGTTTAATGAATCTGTTTTGAATATGTAAACAAAAAAATTGTAAAATACCGTCGAAGGTTTATTACAAACACTGCAGTTCACACTCCACCACACTAATGCTATCACGTTACTAATAGGAATAATATTGACTAAAGGAAATAATTACGTGTATGTAGTAATAGAAAATTAAAATAATAGAAAATAAATATTAACAGATTAAGGGCCTGTTTCACAATGTATGGATAAAGTGCCAAATAGCTATGCAACACATAAATTATTCAAAAGATAAAAGTTCCAAATAAGATACTTCACATTTCATGACGTATAGCGCTATCTGACAGTCGTGAAACGCAAAAATACTGTTTATCCTACAAATAAGTAACAAATAGCTTATTTGGAACTTATCCGGACATTGTGAAACAGGCCCTTAATATTAAATCCTACTGCTGGTTTAATTACTCGACCGAAACGAGTTGTTCGAGCCGTAGACTTGTGTTCTGCTCCTTTAGAAAACACTGTAGATGGAAATTTATTGCTTTACGTTTAGCAAGTATCATCTGTAAAGATGCTAAGAGTTTACTCTGTACAATGTGTGCTCCCCAAATCAAACTACACTCAATGTGTAAGAAATCTATATGAGGTAATCGCTATTATTATGACCACGATTTAAACTAAAGAAAGTTAGTACTGGTCGGTTCTCGTTAATCAACCGTTTAAGCAGAGCTTAAACCGTAGTTTGAAATTACTCAAAGTTTGATCCATCTGAGACGAACGCGAGATTTAAGCACAAGATACTAATATTACTTAGATACTTAATGATTTATTGCATCTAATGAATATTCAAATTTAGTGCTAACATCCGATAAATAATAGTCGCAGTTTCGCCATTGGGTAAATCACGGTATAAATTGGGTTATGATTTTAACTAATTTTAATAGTACATAGTTATAAATTTTTTTATGTACAAAGGACGTCTATTAAAGATAACTAAAAACTGAACGCAGTATGTTAAACTTTAGGTTTTTTTTTATTTTTATCCCTATATCAGTTCGCGTTTTTGACACTTTCAAATAATAAACATTGTTTATTAGAGGAAATTAACATTTCACGTGTGCTTTATTTTGTACGTTCACATAGACTTTCTTCGTCCTTTGAACTGTGTGATCTATGTGTCAAATGATTCGAATTTGCAGCGAATTGGTCCCATAAAAAGGGTTTTGTGGTAAGATTGATAGTTTTCAGGATATTAACTGAAATGTCATCTGCAAAGTCTGAATCGCGTCGTGATTAGTCATTAACGTGTGTTTACTGACTCACATCTATATTATTTTATTTATTTATATAATAGGGGGCAAACGGGTAGGAGGCTCATCTGATTTTAAGTGATACCTCCGCCCATGGACACTCTCAGAGGGCTCGCAAGATTTTTTTTTCTTTGCATTTTTCTGTTTTTCATGGTTCACCAGGTATGAAATCCATTGACAGAGAGAGGCAGTCTCGGTGGAGATTTTGCTGTGAACGCCTAACAGCTCTCCACAACTGATTTCAAGATAAAGACTTATAAATAAATACATATTAACTAATAAATTTAAAGTTTCAGTTTTAAAACATAGTAGTGGTCATTAAACAAATAAAACAATTCATCCGAATAAAATAAATTTGACGTCTATATTGGTGATATAAAACAAGCAGACGCAAGTTAAACATTCATTTTAGGTAAAACATTTTCGAGTATAACTTGTCAGTCTCATGTTACACGTGCTTATTCTGGTTTAAAAAATTAAAATTGAAATGTCCATAAATACTTAGTTAAAATTGGAAAACATCGCTTGAATGCTTCAACTACTCATTATTTAAGGAGCAGTGGAGTATATATTTCAATACTAATTCATTTTAAAACGCACTTTAAGATGTCTTTAAATAATTGCAGAAAATTAATTTATTTATCGTTTGCATTTACGGTATTTAATCATCAGGTTGATTTCCCGAACCTTCATATAAATTTGAATTTCGTGAACCCTTTAGATACCTCAGAAATATAATCATTCCATTTGCAATGGTTGCAGCTCCTTACAAACTTTGTGTAAAAGAAAAAACTTGGCGATTAAAAAGATTGGCGGAGAGTTTATTGTCAGTTCTTCTGTTCCGTTCTACGCCCTTGATTTGGGAACTGGCAGTAAATGTAAAATTAGAAGCATTTAATGTATTTTTTTGACGCTCATAAGTGTACATTATGTTACCTACATCAATAAATGATTTTTGACTTTTTGTTCCACCTTTCCGAATAACGCGTTTTGGGCAAACATCACCGATGCCTGGATATCCATAGTTACTTCTCTGGCACTTTAAATCAATTTTTGTTTAGTTTTTTGTAATTTTAATTTTATTGATTAGTTTTGTATAGTATTTGTATGATCTCTTCGTGTATGTTATGTTTGCCTAGTGCTTGTGTCACATTAAAAATTGTATTTTCTGGTTCTTTTACCAATGTAGCAGTGTACCGAGCGTTGACAAGCTTTTATCAATAAAAAAACTCTTTAAATAATACAAATGTATATGACATTTGTAAATCTATAAAAAATATTATTTAAAGAAGCGAAAAAGTGATATAAAGAAATATTAACTTATTACAACGAAATAACATTTGCATTCAGCAATCTCAGAGGGTATAATAAAATGCTTGCTAAAATATTTTAAATTTAGAACCCGTTCAGTCGAACAGTTGAAAATAATAGGTTCACAATATGTAGACAATAGAATTACTCTATTCTCTAAAAACTGTTGAATTATTTAAAAAAAATCCCAGAATAGGTCCCGGATGGACGGCGGAATAAATTGGTAGTTATTTTCCGGCCCGCCGCGTTTCGTATTGACGTTGACACTTAACGGTACATAAATCTGTGCTAGAAATAATTAAACCAAATTGCTTTATAGACATTTTTGTACTACTCATTTTATTTCTATTTTTGAATTATGTCGCATTTAATTATAGGCAGTAAATTTTAAGTTCTCAATAAACTAATTTTAAATGTGTTTATTTTTAATTTATTCGGAACTAGGCACCCGTATTCTAGAATTGTCTGATGGTAACCATGGAAACATCCTAAACTTTTATTGTATTGTCTTTTATTAACATAACTTTTACACATTTAAAGGAAACACTTCTTCAACGAACGGCAGCTATGTATTATTATACATTTTTAATTATATTACATAATTTTAAATTTCGATTCATCTTCTAGTCCAACTCCGCGGAAAGAATTATAGATAATAACTTTTTCTACAGCTGTGATACTTTTTGACATTCATGGCCCCTTTGTCTTCAGTCACCGTGACCACACACGCTGTAAAGCACGCGAAACGTCGGAAAAATTTAAAATTATGAAATATAATAATAATTTTACAAAAATACATAGTTTCAATCCGTTGAAAAAATGTTTTCTTTATCCTTTTATTTCATCATCATCAATGGCTAGTCCCCTGTGATCCTTAGCACTTCAAGTACACTTGCATTGCAATAATCCTGCGTCCAACATCGAACCCCTAATGATTCAAGTTTCTTGACAACTCCATCCCACCAACATAGACATAACACTTTATACATATGTTTTCAATATGGAGTATGATACTTATTGCTTGAATGATAGAATCGTCTATGTAACTTAATATTCAACACACCGCCAAATTAATTTAATTGAAACCCAATCGAATCGTCTGACCGGTACGTATTAATTAGTTACATGTTCGAATCGACATGTTAGAAACAAGATATTTGTTTTGTACAGGTCTATAAACATAAATTCTAATTCTAAAAACCAGTCACCATATATGGGTTATAAATAGCAATGATCCATCAAGCTGGCGAAAAGTGCGTGTGTACAAAGTACACATTTCAGAAGTGAAACCTCTTTGTAAATTAATTATTACTAAAGTAAATGTATTTGTATACAATTATATAAATATATATATTTCTTGTGTGCGTGTGTATGTGACTGAACTCCTCCTAAACGACTGGACCGATTTAGACGAAATTTTTTGTGTGTGTTCAAGGGGATCTGGGAATGGTTTAGATTCACAATTTTGTCCGCTGGACAATGTTTTTTTAATTAATTTTCAATTTATTAGTTGTTGTTGATTTTGGAATGTTTTACATTGGATCCGACAGACGGCGCAGTGTCAGTTACCATCGCAGTGTCAAATTTTAAATAATATTCGAATTTTAATTTTAGTCTGTCCCAAAATTTAAAAAAAGTTTTATCATTGTATTATATCGTGTGTGACCATGTGCTGGATCGTTAGATATTGTCATAACATTTGAATAATAATTTTCATCAAAATGGCTTATTAAAAATTGAAATTTTGAAATTAAAGACGTGTAGACAGGACAACGTCTGTCGGATCCGCTAGTATAAATATATAAACAAATCTGCGTGTAGACGGTATGCGACAGAATTGCCATCTAAAGTTCTAATATATTACTACTAAACGAATAAATCAAACAATAACGTGTATATTTTCACGATCTCCCTTTCTCAACCAATAGCTCCAACTCATCCCATCGGTGGATTATTTTTAGAACGTAATGATCAATGTTAGACTGAGCAGGAAACCCCACAGATTGCTAAGATAGGGGTTATAATATACCGAGCACCAAAAGATCGTGCTGTTGTGTATTTTTTATGGAAAATAAATTCTCTACATCCAAAAAAAATCTTCCCCAGTGATATTCATAATAACATACGCCTGTAGTCTTACTGATTCAGTACATATTAACAGTTTGATTTATTCAAAATTTAAGGAGGAGATGAACATGTGCAACTTGTTGCAAATTGTCTGATTAAGTACTGTAATAAAATCAAAAGCAAAGAAATAAACTTAAAACACATCTGCACACCTGCTTTATATCCATACAATATCACAAATAATTTTGATTACATTAAGCAATTATATCTGTAATTAGCAGAATTAAATTACTATACTCGCGAATTTGGGATTCAGATTCGGGGTTCTCAGAACGAAACCATGATTGTGAAATATAAGGAGTAAATTGTTAATAACACTCTGTTCTGTATTTTGAAGAGAAACTTCTTTTAGGCGCAGATGTGCAGCAGCATGTAAAAAGGGAGAGAGCGATTGAGACTGATTAAGATAGAGTGAGAAAGGGAGAATATTATCGTTAGCACATATGAATATAGATATTCAAATACATGAAGCGATCATGTACTGAAACATGAGATCTACTATTGGGATTTTACCTTAGTAATAATTAATTTACAAAGAACTTCTGACGTACTTTGTACGCATGCACTCTTTTTTTCTTACAAATACATATCACCGATGTTATTAATGCAATATAAATTACAGTACCAGTTTTTTTCACTTGTATTCAACGAAGTACGATCACTTTCCTAGCGGTTTTATCCCTTGGCGTTGCGTAGATATGTGTGGTCTCTCTGCATCTTCTACATTATATAAGATGGAAAGTATTCAAAAGATTGTTCGGATCCTTTAGCTAAGTTTCATCATCGGTCGGTAGAATCCAAAATTCCACCCGTATCACCTCAACGTCCATAGTTCCACAGAAGATTTATTAAAGTTTTTGCACGCACCACCACTATGTGGAACCAGCTAGCAGCTGAATTATTCCCGAACCAATTTGAATTATGGTCCATTAATAAAAAAGCATATTGCTCTCTGATATTAAAAAAAAACATTAAATTTTTGGCTAGTTTAGAGTCTAAAATTGGCATTGTTCTCCTAAATGAAACATGTTATTGATAATTCTATATGCATAGTAGCAGTTATTTCAATAATACACGTACAACTTAATATGTATATGAAGCAATTGACATCTCAAGCACTTAGCTATTCGAGGAGTTGCTACAAACACATATAATATGTATCTAAATTGCAAGTTTCGCCGTCAAACACGAGTCACGATCTCGAATACTATCGCGTCTCACCTATGAGTCACTAGTTTACAGACCCCTTGACACACCGCGGTGTAACTATGTATATGCATTATCAATATACTTTATTCATATAAATTTCGAACGTAAATAAAAATATTTCTCAAATATATATTTTATAAGTGGCCCTTATTCTTAATAGCTATATGGCTAGCGAATCTCATCTTAATATAGATAATGTACCGAAAGAACTAATCAACCCTGAATGCAACATCAGGATTGTATCACTGTAATCATTAGATTTTGTGATTAAAGGTTGAATACGCTATATTAATATTACAGCTATATTAAAAAAGTATGATAAGTTACGCCTCTATGCATTTGAGGTGGTAAAAAACATCAGTAGCGTTCGATTCACGCACGTACTGCTAGAAAAATGTGCCAACCCTATACGAAAACCCTATCCACACACGAATCCATACCAAAACGTACATATTTATTTTCAACTAGAATTCCCGATTGTGAGCTGAAAAAGCGATGCGTATTCGAAAATATTCAACTCAAAGAAAGTTATTCCATTTTTGATTACGACAAGCAAATTTTTCTCTTTTATCAGTCTGTTCAAACTAACTTTTTAAAATTCAATGTTTGTGGGAGTTTGGTTGGTGTCAAAGTAGCAATATAGGTAGCAGTAGATTGACGTTGATTCTTTGACTGGTTTTGTATTTACTTCGTATACAGGTTTAACTTCTTTATTACTCAAGATGTCATATGGTACATGGTGTAATGGTTTCAGCTCCTTACAAACGTTGTGTAAAAGAAAAACTTGACGATTAAAAAGAGTGGCGGTTTATTGCCAGTTCATCTCTTTCAGTCTACGCCCTTGATTTAAGAACAGTAAATATAAAATTAGAAGCATTTAATGTATATTACTTTTTTTGACGTTCATAAGTGTACATTATGTTACCTACATGAATAAATCATTTTTGAATTTGAACTAATTATGATATGATGATAATGATAATGATGGCAGAGGTTGTTTTTATAAGTTCATGATATTGAAATCAGCTTATAAAAAATTGTTTCATCTAAATAACAGATGAGGGTATATTTTTCTAATCCCGGATCTTAGACTATTACTAAAAGCGAAGTTTAGTCGTGAACAACGTTTAGATAAATTCAGGTCATTCTTATTAGATTCAAATTCATGCTTAGCTTTTTAATAATACAACAAATAAATGATTACTAATAAGCTTTTGATTTTTGTCTGATTATCTTCTTTTTTTTATAGCGCCATTTCCTTGCGAAGGTTGGCAATCACTGGCTAGCTTAATTTTGGATCCCGCGCTTCTGAATAATGACTTGGTGCTTTGGCCAAACTATTGTCTAAGGATTATTCGACCAAGGCGTGCGTCTGCTGCCAGGTCTTCTAGAACCATGTGCGTATATGATAAGATGAAGGAGCTCATATTTTTTCGTGTGAAAATGATAATGATATCATACTCAAATACCATTGAAGCAATTTAATACAACACACGTGTTCTATTATACAAAACTCTCCTGTCTCTTAGCAGGCAGACACAAAGAGGTTGTTTTGATAACTGATAATTTACTATTAAAATTGCTTACTAATTATACCACCACACACTCTTCCTCAAAGCTCTGTTTGATAGCCATAACATACTTTATTCAAACCGCATTTCTAATTAGAATCTATTTTAGCTACAGTAGAGCAACTTTGATATGAAATACATTTATGTGCCCAAAGTTTGTAGTGTGCATAGCTTCCATTTGATGCTGGAAAACCGGAATTAAAACCGGTATGAAGATAAGAATATATTCGAATATTAATGACTCTTACATTAAAAATTATGTCCATGATTTTTTTAGTATATAGAAGCTGATATACACATTATCATATTTAAAATCTCGCCTTTTTATAGCTTTTACTTGAAAATCATGAATTTAAAATGCTTATAAAATTTATAAGTGTAGGTTTATTAGTGCACGCAATGTTTTTTGCCTATAAAGGTAGATGAATTAGATAAAAAAATTCAGCATTCTTGGTATGTATGCTGGGAGTTATGGGTATTCCTTTAGAAATAAAAGTAATAATAAATGATCGTAATTTGCCTTATAAATTTTCGTATTCGATTAAACCGGTTTTCGAGATCGGTTTTAAAAAGCGAATCGGTAAAATATCGGCTTATACTCCTAATTGCATGGCACAATTTGTTGGGTAATCGCCTTAAATTACTTCCATCTCTGTTTCATTCCAAGCATCTTTGTTGTTTTAATTAAACAATACGAAATATATTACAGTCAATTAGTATATTACCGAATAATAATGAAATGTCAAGTATTTTACGAAATAATAATGATATCTAAGTCATCGACCAAAAATGTATTGTCAATTTTTTATTATTTTTTTATAGAACAGGGGGCAATCGGGCAGGAGGTTCACCTGATGTTAAGTGACACCACCGCCCACACTTTCAATGCCAGAGGGCTCGCGAGTGCGCTGCCGACCTTTTAAGAATTATTGAATATTATTTTAAATTTGATTAAACAGTACTCGTCTCTAGGTGGATTTATTCTGTAGTAGGCTAATCGGTTTTAAGGAACGCATTGTTATATCCTATCGAACCAAATTAGCTGTTTTTCTGGTAATTTACTTTTTGCTTGACAATTATTTTTGATATTTTAATTTTATCTTGTATATTTTTTATTTATAGAGCAGTATCGGCCTAGTGGTCAGCGAGGCTGACCACCTACTTGCCTATAAGATTTAAAAATGATCATGAAACAGATTCAAAAATCTGAAGCCAAGACTTAAAGAGGTTGTAGTGCCACTGATTTATTTTTATTATTTTATATTTTTTTAAACATAAAATAAAAGAGTTTGTAACATATATAGATTTAGTACTATGTGGTAAACTTTAATAAATAAATAAGTAAAACTATCAGCATTGTTTTAATATATTAATTTGTTTATTATAATATTGAGTATATAAGTATGCATACATATGCATTTACATATGCCTACGATTCCGTCTCAGTGAAAAAAGCTCTATCGATACGATACTAATTCCATTTTCCACTTGACTGCGTGCAGTTAACAAGGAGTTGTTCATTTAAGTTCCCTTTAGTGCTCTAAGCGTAATAATAAACAAGAAAAAATAAATTGGATACCGTTCGTGTCGGTAGCTTTAACATTGTTCACTTTGTTCACTTAAAAAGCTAATTTTTTATACGCTTTATGAAGGAAAGTTTTATAAGGGTTTAGAAAATATTAACCTTCGCAACTAAGAACAGTTTATGCAGATAGCTATTCTAGAGTTCTTTAAGTAATTTATGTATTTAACGTTCTTTGTAGAACCATAACTGCCAGTAGTGCATTGATGATTTAGCATCGTTATAGATTACGTATAATTTCGATGAAGTATTTAATATATTTTAAAATTGCCAATACAAGTCACCTGGCCACGACTGGAACTGGATGGAGGAGGCCTATGTCCAACGGTGGACAAATCAAAACCTAACAAGCAAATGATTATTCATAAATGTTAAAGTGATTTTTTTTCTCAATTCAAAATCAATGAAACTATATATTATAATTAAGTTTTGGATATAAAGGCTATTACTATTACTAATACAAATGTAATAAATTAGGCACAATTGGGGTGAATCTCATATATTTGCCCATGATATAATACATACATGATTTACACTCACTCATTCAAACTTGCACCCAAAAACATACTCACGCGTATTGTAAACGCTTTGAAAAAATTATTGTAAAAAAAATGTTTTGGAATTAACTATGTTTGTTATTGAAGAGGGGGGAACGCTGACGAAACCTGTTTTTACTTAAAGGTTTCCAAATCTTACAGATAGCTTTGTAAATATTATATTTTCTTTTTCGTATTTTTATCTTTTTTAATCATACCATCTGTATTCAATTCATTTATTTTTTCAGACTGCCAGTATCCTATCTTACGTACAGAGTTATTATATCTCCACTAGAGCAAAGACTAACAGATATGTTTTATATTGCACGCTACATTCACACAATCACGCACACTTGCGCGTAGCCGACAACACTAAAGATGGCCATGGCCATTAGGAGAAAAACAAAACTTATAAAGACTATTAAATCAATATTACTATAAACGAGAATCAATTGCTGTATAATATACTTATGGTGACATCTTCTCCATCCAAAACATCGATAATTATTAATCATAGCTTTTATTAATACTTATTTTACTTATTAAAAGACAAAATATTATTTTGTTATACTTTACATTAGATAATAGTTAAAAAAGAGGTGAAGAACGAAAATTGTAATAGTAAATAGTTTCAACTCAATTTGAACATAGAAATGTAGCTTTATTGAAGTGTATATCATATTTGCATTCAATATGAATTGATGAGTAAAAGTTCCAATAGTATTCGCGCCGGTATTGCGCACTAGATAAACAAGGTTATCTAGTTGAAAGTTATCAAGCCTTTTAGATTCATTGAAAAATTAAGCTTTTCCCATGATAGCCACTCCATTTTTGTTGTAGTGAATTCCGACAAATATTGATTTTTTAATTAGAACTTAACTTATAGCAACTGCACAAAACGAACGAGTAATTTACAGATATTTAATACAACTTTTAGTAGGGAATTCAAATGTGAATTTTTTAACATATAGTTTCGAGTGCTCTTCAGAAATTATAGCTAAGCGACAGTCATTTAAGTATTATAATATGAACTAAAAAGATACCGTAGAATTTGCAAATATGAATCGATGTACCGGTCATATACCGGTATATAGCTTCATGTCAAGCCGTGAAGATAATTGAATAAATTAGTATTTATAACGATCGGATTAGTTTAGTTATTTAATGTATAAAGCAAATACAGTTTAAATTTAACTGTAACTTAATTTGCTAGACAGCTACAACATATATATTTTTGAAGTGAATCTTCTGTAGGCGCATAAGGGTAAAATGTTAGGTTTAAAGACTTTATTTTACGGATGAAACGTAATAATAATAATAGCGTCACGAATATGTGCAGCGAAAAAAGGGAGAGAGCGATTGAGACCGAGTGAGAAAGGGCAAACGTAGCGTGAAGCAAATAGCTATGGCGCGACAGGAGCAAGCAAGTGAGAAAGATCGAGAGAGAGAGAGAGAGTGATAGAGCGAATGTCGCCTCACACGCATATTACCATGGAGCGAGAGGTGAGAGAGATCTATACTGAGAAGGATTGAGAGTAAAGGAGATAGAGCAAAAAATATGCGCTATTGGTTGATTTTTTTACATTGTCTTCACATATAATTATTTAACTAATGTAGTAGTAGTAAGTGTGGAGTTTCTTGCACAATATTCTCCACACGAAACTACCTTTTGGAAGTGTTGTGATGTGAACGTTCAAAAGTGCCATTTTAAGTGGTTTAATTGGAATCAGGCCCAGTAGGCAAAAGAACAAAAAGTAGACCTATTACACGATGGGAAGACGACATTAAAGCGATAGCTGGTCAAAATTGGAGTAAAGTAGCTGAAGACAGAGATAAATGGGCGTCACTGGAGGCCTACACCTAACTTGGGGTTCCAGTAAAAAATATATAGAAATTTAGGTATAATTTAGATAAAATTTTGGAAATAAAAGGCTTTTTTATTTTATTTTATTTATTTTATTTTTAATTGAAATAAATGATTTGACTTTTTTTTCACTCCATGTCGAATTGGTTTAGCAATACTTCAGTAGGCAGCTGGTTCCATATAGGTTGTTTACGTAGATTTTTATTTAAAGGAATGTCAAATACATACCGAGCGTTTAAGGCTTTAAAAGCAATTGCGTCTTAAATATTAATCGATGAAGTATGAATCACACGTCTATTGTGTTTATGAAGGTTTTAAAAAATATAAAAAAAATTGTTTTATATTTTCACACACACTCGGCACTATTAGTGAGAAAGAGGTATTATATAAAAATTATAATTTATACTACTTTTAGTGGTTACATAAAATGTATGTATATTTTATCCGCAAACCCCTTTGTTAAATCAACATTGGTCTCTGTCACTGTGCAGACAAGTGAATGAAAACAGAAATAAAATTCCATTCTCTGGAACTACACTTCTATTTTATAGAACATTTGTACACATAATCTCAATTTAGGTTCTTAGCATATACAACAAGTTGATGTTCAACGGGAATTGAACGACAACGTAACGAGTTGTCTACAAAAATATAAGAATTTCAGTGCATAATATGGGTTACAATAAAAATCCTTATTTTTACCTTTTATTATTATATGCTTTTGTTTTTTTCTATTATATTAATGTAAGTAATATTATATCTTATATATATTTTTTATCTCACAGTGTTTGCCTGGAAGAGATCACTTGAGGCAGCTCGCACAGGCAGGAGATACGCCCTATATGATGTGATAAGATTGGATGATAAGTTAGTGATAAGATGGAGACTCACATTTCCATACGGGTCGCAAGTGCGGTGCCGTTTTTTTTTTCAGAATTGGTATGCTCATTTTAAGAAGGATACTGATTCCAATTGGTTCGTGATTAATTATTTTACTTGTACTGTATTTATATATGCAACGAAGTGTTAATACATAAATAAACAATCAAACTAATTTCTAAATATGTAGCCAAGTTCCCTTTGAATACTCAGTATTTCCTTGCTGTATTGCGATACTCATTCACTGAGTTATATCATTAGCTCTGGGATAAGCGATACTGTCTGTCACCAATTAATAATTTACATCATGGGTCATCGGGTGAATTAAATAATGTAAGAGTTTTTTCTTACTCTATATTAACCACTCGTGTATAAAAATAGAATATTTTATGAGCGAAATAATGGAATGTTAGTTGATATGTAATAAATGAATGCAATTTAACAGTCGATGACAGTGCCTACTTCTGGATATGCTCTCGGAGTGTAACTCCCATGATTTAGTTAATTACGAATGACTGCACTACTTATACTTTCGGGGTGTAACTCCGACGATTTAGAAAATCGTCATGCTTCTATGTGATTAAAAGTATACCAGCCAGTATATCAGCCAGGGCACGTAAATATTGCAATTGGAAATCATCACGCTTGTAAAACCAAGAAAGCTTGACTGAGCAGAATGTACAGCCTTGGCTCGTACAATTTATAAATGAAATTAAACAAGTAACAGTGTCATTTGGTACCACATTAACATAAGCCGAGCCGACGCCCCACCCTTATAAATCAGATAGATTTTTATTGTCACGCTTAAAAATTTGACTCATGAATAAAACATTTAATTTTTACGTAGCTAATGTAATTTTCTTGTGAATAGTGGGATCAGCAGGCGATAAATTTCAATATTTTTAGATTAATTTTTACTTCAGCTTTTATTTTATAGCCGTATCAAAAAAAAGAAACATGTTATTCAAATTATTACCAATAATAAACGTGGATGGCGTGCATAAACACAGTGATTTTAATGAATAAGTGTAAAAAGATTATTTATTTAATAATAAGTAATCCAACAGCTACTTAACACATATTATTATACAAAACACAAAGCCAAAACAGATTACACAGATTAAATAAAAAACAGATAACAAGCATTAAAAGACAAAGTGTAATTTAAAAGAAACACAAAAGAATAAAATTAAAAACTGCAAAATTTAAAAAAAAGCAACAAATAATACGAAGAATTTATTAATATCTACTACTAAAAAAAACTACTACTTAAAAAAAGGATTGCAATAAAAACTTTTAAAACTCTTCTATATAAACATTTCCTAACCTTATCATATTCTTATCAATAATATTGTATAATTCTTGTATTTCCTCTTCTTTTGTCGCTATCGCTATTAGCTTCATGAATCCTTAAGATTAGCTTTTTAGTGTTTAGTTAGTTATTAATATCCTGTTTTTTTCTCTAGATTAAGGTTCTATAGATAAATATTTTATTATATAACTTCTGGATATGCACTTCTTGCACTCATCATTTTTTTTATGTTTTCTTTTCTTACTAGGGTGGCCTGGAAAGATAGCTTGTTAGCGATAAGGCCGCCTGTTGTAAGTTTTATGTTTTGTGTTATTTGTGTTTCTTTGCAACGAAGTGTGAATAAAGAAATAAATAAAAACCTTAAATTGTAAAGCATAGACAAAATAATCTCTAAATATACATTATCTGCCAGTTTTTAAATCAATGACGTAAATCGGACAACAACTGGCAATAATCTCTCTGCCTCTGTTTTTAATCGCCAAGTTCTTGTTTTACAAAATCTGTGTTGCTGCAACGATTACACCATATTCCACATGACATCTTTAAGTAATGTATAATATAATAGTAATATTATAGTTAATAATAATAAAAAAAAACATATAAATGAAAAACGATATGAATCATCCCGATCACATTCATCAACGTATTTTGCGTTTATTATTATGTGCATTTTACCCTATTTCCTACATCAGTTTATGATGATAGACAATAGTTTCTATACACGTTATATTGAATCTAGTTTATTATTCCTGAGGCGGGTCACTCAGAGTCCTCAACAGAATTCAAGCCTAAAATCTTCATTTATTATGTATATCCTCTGTCATCCAGTAACTTGTCTATTTTATGGATGCGCTCAAAAGTAACAAGAGTATTGTATTATTGTTTATAAAATGTAAATTAATTTACCAATTCTTAAAAGGCAAGCAACGCAGTCGCGAGCCCTCTGGAATTGAGAGTGTCCATGGGCGGCGGTATCAGTTAATATCAGGTGAGCCTCCTGCGCGTTTGACCCCTGTTCTATTAAAAAAAACTAAAAAACTATTTGCATTTAAATGAAATTATTATCAAGTAATTTACTACTAAACAAGCTGTAAAAATTTGAATTTGGAATTCTTAACCAAAGAGAATAGAAGAAAAGATATTTGAAGTCAAAGTGGCCAGTACGACAGAACTTCAATTTCATATAAGAACTTTATATTATAATATACACCGCATCCAATATTAAAGAAGCAATGGCGTTGGCTTATCTGACCCGTCTCCTATTGTCAAGCCATACCCGTGGACAAACAATTGACTTGGAAATTCATAACCTCACCTTTATCAAAGCCTCAGATAAATGCATGTTTCAACAGTTATATTAGGTCGTATCTAAGCCAATATATTGATGATAAGAATTATTTATATCGATAATTTATTTTACTCTTGAGTCCGCGTTACGTTTTGTCGAGAAAACTCCTTCCCTATAAATTTTAAAACTATTTTACTTTGTATAAAAGTTATACGATTGTAATTAGTTACCTAAAAATTAAAAATATCTATATGAACACAAATAGTTCGGTAGGGTAGTTGTTCATAAATTTTATACTGTAGAAATGGAAGAGTATGAAGAGTACAAGGTACGAGACACTGATTTTAACTGCACCGAATTTCGTCGGAATCAAAGAAAAAAAAAACGCTGCACATCTTCGTGACGTTCCGTAAAAATGATACCCTCACGCGCCTAAATATATTTCACTGCAAAAAAACAGTATATATTTTTTACCAATACGTATGGAAATCTTCATTAGAGTAATACTCAACTTTATAGATACTTATATAAAAAGCGTCAATTTAATTTCTAAAGTTATGATGAAAAGATTTTATCTGCTTTGAAAGTACTTTCAATATATTTTTGTTGGAAAAATTGAGTCCCTTAAACAATTTTTATTTATGTCCCGGAGATTGAACAGTAATGCAACCACCGACATCAAAGCCTATTTTTATACTAAATTGGCAATACAGTATATAATATTGTGAACGTTAAATAAAACATTCAACAAAAATTTAAAAAAAATGTGGGGCTAAGAATTATTTAACGAGGTATTAAATAAATAAAATATCATTTAATTATTTAGTATTTACAATTTTCCTAACCTACATAGCAATTCTAAAAATAATTAAAAATTAAAACAAATTTAATAAGTTTAGTCCCCGTGGCAACACTGCTTTTAAGCTGGTAGCATTTCCCCGCTGTATTGTGATACTTATTCGTTGAGCGAGAAAAGGAGCTCTGGGGTCACCAGTATTAACATTAAAATCTTTGTTTCGCCTGTAAACTTGAGTACATGAGTTGCGCATGAGTCTTTACTTCAAAGGGAATAAAATCCAAGTTGAATATATGAGCAGATTATTTTGGGCATAAATAAAATATAATA
This sequence comes from Pieris rapae, assembly GCF_905147795.1. NCBI lineage: Eukaryota > Metazoa > Arthropoda > Insecta > Lepidoptera > Pieridae > Pieris > Pieris rapae. The sequence goes on from NC_059527.1 coordinate 7,402,358, forward strand.
ATATAAAAACTTCCAGCATGCCTACGCGCTTCAGTGATTACTTTTCACCAGAAAGCCACGCTAAAAATAACATACATTTTATTTAATAGCCGTTAGAACATGCAACATATTTTCAATAAATCTGCTGCTATTAGCATGAATTAAAGCGAAATAACATGAAATAAACGTGTAAAAATATAATTGTACTGAATTACAGTTTTCTTTGTATTATTATGATTGTTCTTCGTACTTAGGTAATCACGATTTCGGTCTCTGTCGTTGAACAAATTAATCAGCATCAGTTTACTCAATACTTCATCCAAGATTTTATTCTTTCATCATACGTACTAATAACTATTACTAGCTATGGATTATTAATAATATAAATAACTTGACTCCAAAAAGAAGTTAATAGTTTTACATAACAATTTATCACCAATATAGTCAAATGCATAGAACGATGTTTAAATAATTCTGGAGTATGATAGTCTTTTTAGGGGTGGGCCTCAGATTCATGATATGTCAAACTAATATTCAAATCGGTGATCAGCCAGATCCTGTGCCTGACACACGCCATCAACTTTTTGGGTCTAAGGCAATAGATTTCCTCATGTTCGAGCGAATTTCATATGGTGCACATACACAAAAAGTCCATTGGTGCACAGCCGAGGATCGAACCTACAACCTTAGGGATCGCATACTGATAGCGGCTAAGACTGCTTTCAAAATGTGTAGTCTTAACAAACAAAACAAAAATAAATATTTCATATTAATTGATTTTTTGTTAGCCAATTTTCGAATCAAAAACTCAATGATGCAATTACATGGCACAGCGTTTAAAGTAGAAGGCTTTGTATATTTTATGGAATAGGAGGCAAACGGGAAGGAGGCTTTTCTCTTCTTCTCTCTTCTATTAAATCCAGAAGGCTCGCAAGCGCCTTTCAATAATTGCTACGCTCTTTTCTTGAAGGATCTTAAGTCAAATTGGTTCGGAAATAGTTCAGTGGTTCCACATATTGGTGGCGTCATAAGGGTATGTTAGACCCGTCTTAACTATTCGAAATGGCTGTTTAATTGCCTTTTAAACTAAAATACACATTGACAATCCATATTACTGATACTAATTGTAATTGTGTTTATAAATTTAATCAGATACATAGCAGCAATAAAGCTTAACGAAGTAAAATGAAATGAAATAAAAATTCCATATACATATATTGGGTAATTAATGTTTTATATGAATTTTTGGGAAGGATCAAAAGTGGGGTCACTGTACGGATCAACCGAGTACTTTTTAAAGCCAACCCTTTTAACAAAAATAATTTTGACGAAATTAAAACTCAAATTTTGAAACTTTATGAACCTGATTTTTACACTGTTATTAGATAAATAATTAGTATAATTAAAAAGTTAAGTGTTATTAATTAACTTGCGATTTATATAATTAAGCTGAAGAAATAATTTATGTCTGTTTTTCAGGTAACTACTTAATATATTTAAAGAATACAAAAACTATGCGATGGTTGTTACATATCCATTGCACCTTTGCCTTTGATAAGTGAAAGAGGACAATAGACATCGACAGCTCTGATCGTATACCTCGTTAATGTTTAATGTTTTATTTACATGAGAAACTTAATATTAATATGTATATATTATATACAATTAAGTTCAATAATTGTAATTGCAGTGTTGGACTGTTGGCCTAGTGGCATCAGCGTGCGACTCTCATACCTGACGTTGAAGGTTCGATCCCCGGCTGTACACCAATGGACTTTCTTTCTATGTGCGCATTTAACATTTGCTATAACGGTGAAGTAAAACATCGTGAGGAAAGAGACATGTCTTAAACCCAAAAAGTCGACGACGTGTGTCAGGCACTGGAGGCTGATCACGTATTTGCCTATTAGATTTACTAAAAAAACTGTTATCATTCAGAAATCTGAGGCCAAGACCTCAAGACTAAAGAGGTTGTAGCGCCACTGATTTATTTTAATTCTAATAGTTTGATAAAGGTAACAACTATATAATAACATATATTTTGTTTTAACACAAATTAATCACAATTCTCTCTGACAAGAATATCTCTATATATTGTATATATAGATATATTCTTGTCAGTTATTTTATCATATAGTATTCTGTTTACTGTTCTTTTTCCATAAAGGTTATTTTTTGCCAGCAATTTTTTCTCCGTAAACGATGGTATGTTTTGTTTACTAGATAGTATTACAATTATCAAACATTTCTAAAAACTCCTTAATTTTAAAAACGCTTCCAAAAACACGAAAAAATTAAACAAAGAAATTTCATTAAGTTTACCAAAGGTAACTGGGCACTTAGTTCGCAGATACGATCTAAAGCGAGCTAAAACAAACGCGGCACTAAATGTAAATTGAACGATAACTGTTACCTCTGGGACTACACACACGCTATCGGGCTTTGTTTTCTCTCTTTACATACGTTTTTAAAGTATATTGTTTCTTGTAGAACTTTGAATAGTAATAATACTAATTATATACTGTATAACTAACTGAAACTTAAATCTTTATTGCATTCCTTATGTAAATATTTTACACTTGACACGTTATAATTTATATAAGCTATATATATTTCTATTTCTACTAGATACTACTAGAGATACATTATTTATTTGCTTTGGCTTTACATTGCGAAAAGGAGAATGTACTTGTACTAATATACTTAACTTTTATAAATAAATCAGTCAGATACTCTGGAACGGTGTACTTTGGAGTTGTATATAATATTGCTGTTTTTATTTCAATCGCTTAATATGCGCTTTTTTTAATATTGTCAAGATCTCTGTTTAGATATGTTTTACTCGCTTTGTTTTGTAGCAATTGTTTTGTCTATGCCTTGTATGCACTTTTTGCTCTCGCCTTATTTTATTTTTCGCATGGTTTGCCTTGAAGAGATCGCTCGAAAGTGATAAGGCCTATATGTCCTCCTCTTTAACTAATGATGTCAATTGTATTATATTTATGTATGCAATATTGTGTTAATATACAAAATTAATGATAATGATTCTAAGTCAATAAGTTGCTACAAAACGGACAAATTAAAAAAATGTCTAAATATTGTTCAGTATATGTTGACATGAGTGAAAGAAAAGCTAAATTATAACTGTCTTTACTAGATTGTATAAGATTAGAAATTATACCAATTAAAACATAAAATTGTTGTTTCTTATTAAATATTAACGAATGGATGTAGAAAGCCTCAGAGGCTTAAGATATAAACCACGGCCAAACACGTCATATCAAGGCTGAAAATCTAACCCCTCGCTCACCCTAATTTGATTCGACCGTAAGGATGTCATCTACAAACTTCTGTGATTACGTCACCCATCTTTACACATAGGTTAGTTACGTACAGACATAGTATTTTATTCATCACTCTATCTACGAGGTTTTAATCTATACAGACAAAGTTTATAGGAGAGTTTTGTCAAGTCAAACTTGTATATCCCATTCTTTTCAGTTGACACACTAAATACGGCCATGGATAAGTGAGTATACACATAAAGTTTATTCATTCTCGTTGCTGTCTCCAGTGGACTACGAATGGTATGAAGCTCACGAAACGCCAAGTGATGTAAATAGTGCTTAATGTACGATTTTTTTATATATAATATGTGGCAAATGGGCAAAGGTTCATCTGATGTTAAGGGATATTACCGTCCATGGACACTCACACCAGAAGGCTCGCAAGTGCGTTACCGCCGAATCGGTATGGAAATACTTCAGCGGCCAGCTGGTTTCACATAGTGGTGGTGCCGGCAGAAATTGCCTTAAGAAACGCTCAGTTGTGGAATGACGGAGATCGAGGTGATACAAATAATATTACGTATTCTGCCTTGAGGTCCGATGATGAAATTCAACTGTAGGTATTAGTCCGAATAATTTCTTTTAACACTCTCCATGGTAATAATGGCAGAATAATAACGGCAGAAGATTAAGGGAGAACCCACATCTCTACGCAACGTCAAGTGATCAAGACTATATATATGTCATTGAAACATTTTCGGCTATTCCATTTTTAAATCGTAGCTTCCGTCTCAGAAAGAAATAATACTAACCAAACATATACCGGCGAACAAAAATTGTAATGAGATTCTATATTTTGACCTTAAAATTTGCCTAAATATGTCCTTAGACTATTGGACTGGAGACTTAGTGTAACCTGTCTTAATATGACATACTTTTGTTTGATCATGCAAATTTAGAGTGCCAAACAAAAAAAAAACATCTAAATATTGTCTAAACTTCTAATAATTCTCAGTTCGCGCATAAAACCCCGTGATTCGATATGGCGCGACAATTTGTTTTAAAATAATGTTACTATTTATACTCATTACACACACTGCATTTCGTGGCGACATAAGTACGCTTCTAGACACCTAGTACCACCTTTAGACAGTTGTAAGTAATCTCTGGAATTATGTGCACTATTGCCCTATGTCCCCGAGGAACAAGGGCCAAAGTTAGTGTTAATAAAACCGTTATCTGACCTTTCATCAGTCACCAAGTTAACTTGCCGGCGCCACGAGTCATACAAGCATCCGTGTATAAACTTATTGTACTCACGTTTATGATGCTGAAGGATTATAACTTATGGCGTCTATAAACGTCAAAACTTTCTTATTAAAACAAATATTCAAGTTACGAGCTGTTAGGCTGACACTAAAACCTGATAAGTACCTACGTAAGTGTCTAATTCAATCTTAGTAAGTTCTCAGAACGTTATCTTTATTAAGACTTTGTAATTATTAAGGACATCATCAAAAACTATATTGAACCAGCTTCCCTGTAATGTATTATATAATATAGCCCCGAGCCAATTCAACTTAAGGTCCTTCGAGAAGAGAGCGTAACAATTCTTTTGGCCAGCAACGTACAACGCGAGCCATCAGGCATTGAGCGTGTCCACTGTATCACTTAACACCAGGAGAGCCTTCTGCCCATTTGCCCCTTGTTCCATAAAAAAAAATAAGAACAACTAAATAAACTTGGAAATGCGTGGGCCAGAAAAGTGGACCAAAAACTACTAGACTAGTGCCCAGGGCATAATAAACGAAGAAGAAATATTTCAGAAGGTGGATGGACCAAATTATGGAAACAGCAGGTGGTGCATGACAGAGAGTACAACAGTATAGACAGGAATGGCGGTATTTATATGAGGGCTTTTCCAAAGGGTACACAGAGAGATAGAAATTTAAATTAAATATGTGAAATCAAATGGTATAATTATTAATTACGAAGTAGGCATTATTGTCCGATACGACAGGTACCGCAAAATTGGGCCCTGGACTGAGCAGCTTTAAGAGATCCTCTGAGGCTTGTCTTCTTCGGAGAATCTTCGGAGAATCTGCGAGAAATATTAGTAAAATTCATATTATCCCAACTATTGCTAATTGACTTCAACAGCTCCTTTGTAATTTAATTACAAAGATATTGAACACAGTTTAAGTATTACTCTACTAACGATATATGGACCTAAAATGGTCTGAATTTTTTATTTTATTTTATTTAAATCTGTGCTGCCAATCAATGGCCTGCTAGCTACCTGAGCATAACGATACCCTTGCTGAGTAAAAAAAGATAACTAAATATTTATTCGTTTCTGGAACCAAGCGGGGTTCAACAAAAAAGGCTACACAATAAAGACTTAACGGAAAAATATGTTTTAAATTCCGACTTGTAAACAAATTATAAATTATATATTATTATTAAATATTTGATGAATACCAAAATAATCAACTTTGTTTCACAATTATTGATTGAAGTACTCGACTGAAAACCTTTTTTTATATTTGGAAAACAATTTGGTATCAGCTTCCTCTTCGTTGTTGCCCCGAGACATCTAAATCCAGGTCAGCTTATCTTCTTACGCCGGGAACAGAAACTTGATAGTTTTAATAACAGTAAGTTTAAATAAATATGTCCATTTATCACCAAAGAAATCACGAATATGCAATGTTATCGGCCGAAGAATACTGCGATAATCTTAAAGTCGTTCCCACAGTCTGTTCCATTACAAAGGGTGCATATATAACAAACTAAGTATTACTCTATTTCATACAACAAACTGACAAATCTTTTAATACCTTAGTGAACGTGCTGTTAATGTTTCTGCCATCTGGTGTCCCCTTAGTGCGAGACTAATAGGTCCTTCTTGGGGCCCTAAATAGGCTATTTATAACAGGGGTGCCTTAAATGGAGATCACGAAAGATTAATCGATTCACGAATTGATCTCGGCTTTTTAATATGAGAATCGAATTAGGTTCGTATTTTATTCTCACTTCTGGTTTACACTTAATTAAATTAATTATATTGCAAAATGATTTTATTGTTTTTAATATAAACTAAGGAGCAGGGAGTTGACATAAAGGACCTACTTAGTTACTATTAATGTAGAAATAATATTTAAAAAATTATATATCTTGGTTATAGAATGTCAGTTTTCTGTTTTCATGTTGATAGTAGTCTGTGCATGTTAAATTATGTATTATTTTAATCGAATTAATGAAGATTCAGTTAATATCGAGTATGTTCCTCTTAAATCCTAACCAGTTATTATTCAACTTTAAATACATTAACATAATTAATAGCTGTTTTTACTTTACCAACTTAAAATTATTAATTTGACACGTTTTGGTATTTTTAATAAGAAAAAAGTCCAGAAAGCCTGTTATATTTCATTTTTGTATATTTATTTACATATACACCAAAAGTAGTAATTAGGAATAACAAGTGTAGTTAATAATTTGGTGATTTTCAATAGCACAGTTTCAAAACGGTTAACTATATATAAAGGATTTTTTTTTAATTATAAGAAACTTCTTTGAAAAAATTCATCATTGTTTGCGTATATAAACGTAAATATGAATATTATTCAATTCTAAACCACTTCAAATATTAGGCGTAAAATCTGTTTACAGTGGTTTGTATAAACAAAACATCCCTCGAAAAACCTACATAATATTAAAATTAGGAAGTATAAAGTACAAAGCGGCATCATAAAAGATTCCGTAAAAGCCCTACCGATTTAATTTCCGGATTTTTATGAGAAAAAATTATACAACATCTGTTACACTTAAAGGGGAAAATGTTAACGTTTTGAATTTATTAATTCTAATCGAGTTACCGGACAATTTACTTACGGTTAAATTTGTTTGTCAAAATAATATATTTTCATAATTTGAAATTGTCTCACAGCTGAAATATTTTTCTGTTGACTTATTGTACTTTTTTTATTCACTTATAAGCATAAGATTTTTAATTAAAAGAGTGTGTGTACTTATGAACACGCGTTAGTTATACTTCTTTGGCGTATGGGATAAATATTAAAATTAATCAAAAAGGTTTTTTTTAATAAATAAATTATTAGTAAATACTATCACCGTCGTATATGATTGATTTAAAAACACCAAAATAATATTTATTCACACTGTTTAATTGTACTATTACGGAACACGTGTTCCAAAACAAATGTAAAATTTAAAGATTCAATGTATATTTCTTTTTTGACGTTCATAAGTGTACATTGTGTTACCTATATGAATAAATGATTTTTGTTTTTTTTGTTTTGTATTATAAATGTACGCGAAACCAATAAAACCGAAGTACATTATAATTATAAACTAAAAGTTACATAAGTCTTAAACAGTATTGACATATTGGATGCTTGGTTGTTGTATTCACTAAGTGACTTCGCTCAGTTTCCAAAACTGTGTAACCCCAAACCAATTTCCAAAACTTATAGGTATACCCGATAACGACCCTACGTTTTTATAAGTTACATATATCATTTTGTAAATCATCTGGTTTGCGGCCTATGGGAGTAGAATACTAAGTATGGAACGGGAGTGTTAAGAGAAAACTACGACATTCATATTGAATAGAAAAATGAAATTTTATTGCAAAGTTACCGTCTAATTTATGTTTTTAAATGTAAAACTGCCTTTGTCTTTGGTCTTCCAGTTACTAGTAAGCAGTTATTGTGATGCTTCGTGCAACTGCTAATGAAATTTATATCACAAAAGGTATAGGGATGCTGTGATTTTGAAGGCTTACAATAATTCACCATAAACACTAAAAGATCTTCCAACTAGAGTTACTAAAAACTGACTTAATGTACTTTTGGAAAATATCTATGATTCAGTAAATAATTATTTCGTTGAAACATTTCAATTAATATTAATTTGATAATGTACGATATGAGACGTATGATACTAATCATTATAAGAATTTACTACTTATGGCTCATAATTTAAACTGTAAAATTCCTTTAGAGACAATTTTGCAGGCCATTACGTGTATGCGAATTTACAATGGTAGCATTTACATGTTTGTACCATATTCTTGCATATATATTGATTACTATAAAATATGTACATTACCAGACTACAACGAAAAATCGACGTGTGTGAGGCACAGTCGTATGATCACCTTCTTGCATTATGGTAAAAATGTCACTTATTCTTAAGTCTAAATTTCATAATTTCCAAGAGGTCATAGCGTATATAGAATCTTGATGGTGAAAGATGTTTTCCAACATCCAATCGGGGGATTAAAGGATTTCAAACATTTTAATGTATTTTTCGATCAAAGAATTATAAAGAAAACATCACAGAAAAAGTACCAATTTATTTCGCATTTGCAATTAAATACATATATTTTAAAATCTTTTAATTTTTTATATACAATCTAAATTACAAGGCATAATTAATGACGAAAGTTAATATAAATCATATTTAGCCTTATGTCGGCCTTTTATTGAAACTTCATTAAGAGATAAAAAGTTGACGTTTCGAATGATATACAACAGTTGTGATGAGAGAGTGAACACATGATGACAAATACGCCGTCAAAGAAGTTTTATTTCAATGAGTAGTATAAATTAAATACAACTCTCAGCTTGCTAGCATTATAATATGCAATCATGGCTACACTAATTTAAATAAAAGTTATTAAAATCTTTTCAGACAATTAAATTAATCTGTATTAAAAATACAACACTATTTTTCTATATAATACATTCCTTACTTCCATTTTAAGACATCGTTAGGTATTCGAAAGCAATCGAAAGTTCTTCGTATAATCTAAGTTTAACTTATAACGTCATTAAACCGATAATAACAACGTTTCAAAGTTTATATTTCATCCTTTATTTTAAATCTAAATCTGAATTAACTACTTTCTTAAATACACGAGGAATTGTTATGTGCGAATTTATTTAAATTTATATTTACAATTCTTATATATATGAAATAAACATGAAACTCCTCTAGTCGACCCATACATATAACGAAGTTGTTGATACCACTGACAGTGAATTTTTTTTTCTAAATTCGCATTCAAATTTTTCTATAAAAACAAAATATACCTAATATACGATTTTTAATAAAACAATACTAGAGCTAATATATATAGCTATCATTGCTTAGTTTATACTTACAATACAATAAAAGCACACAAAATGGTCAAATTTAAAATTGATTGCAATAATCGACTTCCGGAAGTTTTGTAATATTTCACCTCGTCCTGAGTAGGTGGCGAGTAAGAAGCCTCTGAAATAAGCTTACTAGGACAAGGTAGTAAATCTTTGGGAATGTCAAGTAGTTTTTTACGGTATTCGATTTTCAAATCTAAATCTGTGTCCTGATCTTGCAGAGTGTCGTCATATTCTTCGAAGTCATCTTCGTCGTAGGTTCTGTCGGTTTTAGCAATTACTTTGTTCGGTTCGTTCCTTTGGGTTTTAATATTGATCAAGTTGGTTTTTAGTTTGTTATCCATGATACAGTTCAGGCGGTTAAGAGACGCGCGGACGCGTTTGCTTCTAGTCTCGTCACGGAGTTTGTGCAGCCAGGATAATCGACAGTCACAGGTTAGCTTGTTGCCTGTGAACAAATTGTATCATTTAAAAGAAATTGTAAGATTAGTTCTTTTTAACTAAACCTTAAAAACAGAGTACGTTTAAACTAAAGCAATCATATGACTCTTTTCATAAATACGATTTCACACAAATAATATATACATATATATATATAAATGTAAGAAATAGTATGTAAGTGACTCATTTATTGCAAGTACCTACAATACTTTTGTTGAGATGATGACGACGAGCACGCGAAACGTCGGAAAAAATAAAATTATGTAAAATAATTATAAGTTTATAATAATACGTAGCTTCAAGCCGATAAAAAAAAGTTTTTTTAAACTGTGTAAAAGCTATGTTAATAAAAGACAATACTACTATTGAGCATATAAGGTATTGTTTGTGAGATAAAAATGTCCCATAACAACGATAACGATGAAGATCGGATACAGTCCCAGTAACGGAATTAGTGTGCAATTCTTGCCCGAATACTGATAACACCAGAAATATAAACATTCATTGAATGTTTACCAAATGATAACATTGAGGTCACCGAATGACGTTATGATAAGTAAGTGACACAGAAAATTTAACTTGTGTTCAGAATTATTTAAAAAAAAATAAGCACTCCTATTTAAAAGATAATCTAGTTGTTGCCGCGCATAAACGAAAGTTGGAAATAATTTGTATGTCTATGTAAATAGTTTTACAAAATGTCGTTTCAAATCATTTATCAAAATAAATATGAAATGCTCTGCTGTGTTCGGGAAGCTGGCAGAGCATTTTACGATTAAAAAAAGACATTCTGGATGTCCAGAACTCTTTCTTAAATTTATCAAGAACTATAGAACTATTGTGTGTGCTACTAGAACTCAATTTTTTTATGCTCTGCTGGTAAGTGCTCTGCTAACTTCACAGGCACGTAAATATTAGGCAGACTATTTCTTTTATTATAAACTACTGCATTAAGTTAATATAATTATACAAATCATAAAAAACTATGTGTTCAGAATTGTATATAACGATTAGACAACTGTTTTTAAGAAGCAAATAGTATGTTTATCATTTTCCCAGTTAAATTTATAGTAGTATATTTATATCTTAACTAACAAGCTTATATAACTGCTAGCTCTTATTTAAGCTGTTTGGTATTCGTAAAATATACAACAACGAGTAACTAATAACCCTAGCCAATAAATAGAGTACAGAAATAAATAATGAACCCGGGTAATACATTAAATCATATCTGAAAATGCAAGTGCAGCCAGCAATTTTGCGGCGGCCATATCTTACGACACGAAATACACTCCATTAAAATGTCACTTGCTACATCTAATGGGACCGCTTCCGTGGCTCAGTTGGTCACTAAGTTTGTATGCGTAACAATATATCGGTTATAGATATTTTCATTCTAAATGACGAGGAAAAAATGTTTGCTTCAAGGTTAAGGGGACTATTTTTTAACATTTTTAGCCAAATATTTGTTGCTAGAAGTAATCTTGCAATTATGCGGGCTAGTCAATTTACGGAAAATAGTAAAACAAATAAAAAAAAGTGTTTATTGATTTACAACCTTGTTTTATTTATCTTTTTTCAACCGTTATCAACACGCCTGAGTGCATGAGTAAGTGTGTAAATATATGAGTGAGTGAATGAGTGAGTGAGTGAGTTGTAAATTTCTGAAATCAAGATTAAAATATAATATGAATGATTTAACTCTTCCTTAACTTTAAATACTTCCAGCTAAAAATTATAATAAAGTAAAAGTCTTTTTGCCATCTTGACTAATCGTTAACATGTGTAACTTCTGGACATTTGATTCAATAATCTGGTTGCTACATGCAGGCGCCGAAAGCCGAGCTCTATATGATTATCAATCATTTTAATTCCATAGTACTATCCACTAGTAGGAGGCCTTTTCAATGACACAAGTCGTAATTTTTTTTTAAAGCCTAAGATTATGATTTTCTTAATCTTCAAGGCATCATTATTTAAAGACTAAATATATGATTTTAATAATCTGGGGTACATTTTAGTGGGTCCAATTTTTATACCATATTCGTGCAATGAATAAATTATTATTATTATTATTATTATTATTAAAAATAATTATTCAAAGGTTATAGCAGCAAAGCCATAGTAGGCAACAAATGATATATTTCTCGAGGCTTTTTTACTGTTTCGTCTATACGTAATCACATATAGAACTTATTTTTTCGGACGAATTTTACTTTTAATATCTCGGTCACTTTAAAGTGACATTTATTTCCGAAACTTTATTCTTAATACCTAAAGAGGATTCAAAATTCTCGTTAAAATTTTCGCTTCGCTACATTATTAGGCAAATGATTAGATGTAATTAACACAAGTTGTATAGGTAGTTAAGTTGTTCAAACGTAGGTAGTTGTTGAAAGTTAATAAGGAACGTAGGGGCGTGCGTCCTGAGCAGTTAAGTTTCTAACTTTGGGTAACTAACTTCTGATGTAATTAAACGCAACATTTTGAACACCTCCAATAATTTATTGTGAAATGTTATGAATAATTTAACTAATTAGTTGTGTTTACGTCTAACGCATAGTTGTGCATAGAAACTTAAAGATTTAAGAAAGAACATTGTCGTGCCGCTGTTGATATTTTATAATGATTGATTCAAAAATCTATCTATCTATCGTATCTAAAAATGGAACGTTGGCTGCTGTGCTCTCTTGTGTCTAATTTTTCATTATATAAAATCAAATATAAAAAGTTAAGTCTATATTTTTTTAGAGTTTTACGTTTAGTTCATTTATCTATAGAGTACCCTGATTTAAAAATAAATTTACAAGTATAGTAGCTAGTATTTCAAATAAAAGCCTTTAAAGAATATTGCAAAAGAAAACTTACCGTCAAGAGAGATTAACGCATAATTGGATTTCATATTATCTATAACGTTCCCCAGCGTCTCGTGTTTTAACGTTTCCAAGTTATTGTTTCGTAAATCCAAAATATTCAACTTTTGTATATCATCAAATACTCCGTCATCCAACGTCGCTAGCTTGTTATTGGCTAGGGAAAGTTTCTTAAGTTGTGTCAAGCCACCAAAACCTCTTTCCGAAATGAACTTTATTTCATTCCCATCTAAATAAAGTTCTTGTAGACCCCAAAGTTCTGCGAACGCAAGATCGCCTATCATACTCAATTTATTGTTTCGCATATCCAAGCTAATCAAATTAGATAGCCCCTGGAAATTCTCTCTGATTACAACAGTCAACAAATTATTATTCAAGTCAAGTTTGATTAAATTGTTCAAATGCTTAAAACACCCGTCGTGCAAAACTTCTATTGTATTCTTTGAAAGGTACAGTCTCTGTAAATTAGGTAAGATGTAGAACACATCCTTTGTTATCTCCGAAATCTGATTCTCTACAAGACTCACATTCACCAACATAATTAAATGAGCGAATGACATCTTATCTAACCTCGAAATTTTATTTTTGTGCAGCGTTATTTCTCTTAGCGTCGTTGAATTTGTGAATGCAAAGGATGGTATGCTGTATATGTTTGCGTACTGAATATTTAAGTATTGCAAATGGTCCAAGCGCACAATAACTTTTGCGGGTATAAATGTGAGCCCACCATCCGTTCTTACATTGAACGTTAGCCGTTCAATTTTCGGTTGAGAATAGAAGTTGGACCAAAAGGGGTCATCTTCGGCAATGCCGCCATTAAAAACCCAGCAGTCGGCTTTAGTTGCTGTTTTAATTTTTATACTTTCGCAATAACAATGCACTTTTGATGCTCTGTCTTGTATGTCGCAAATATTAACGAAATGCGAATAAGGAGACTTTTCGGATTTCCATCTGCGTTTATCATTTTGACGACTCTCAGTGAGATTTATTTCGACTGTTGCAAAAGCTATCATTAGGATCAGACACTTTAAGCCCATCTTTATTTCCACTCACATTGGGTCCTCTTTCATCTGAAACAAAAAAGTTATATTGAGACCTCGTTTAACTTAAAATGGTGAAAGATACATTATGTAACAAAGTTTTATGACACGATCTGTACTTTGCATAATGTTTGTTTTTAGTCAAAATGGCAGAATTTGAAATATATATACTTCTAGAAAGAAAATCTTTTATTTCTAATTAATATTAAATCAGATTTTCAAATTATAATAAAGCAAAGCACTAGAACTAGTAACATAACATTTATCATTGATAACATATTTTTATTTTATCAATAATTAAATTTCCATTTGTCACCATATCTACATATTTTTGGGTAATTAATTTTTAGGCTTCTCCTGTCTTCCAACACAATAGGCGTTTGTTTCGCCCAAAATTTTACAACATTTGGGATATAATGCCTTTAGAGTAACATTTGGTGGAGTGGAATCTAGTTTATATAAGAAGTAAGACTTGTGTAATGATATATTCGTGAATATAAAGTAAAAATTATTTATGAAATATAACTATTAACATATAAAATGTAATAATATTTATCAATAAGAAAACACACACAGAGAAAAATTATGGAAAAAAGGAATACAGTAAATTTTAGGCCCGGCATTATCTTGTGGAATAGACGTATTCCACAGCGCTGGTTATGCTGCCAGAGACCACAACAGTTTGTTTGCGCCTTAGACACAAAAAGGTAAGAAATTGTAATAATAATAGTAGAAATGTTTATAAATTATCAGTGTCAGTTAAGTCTTTGAAGAATTTGTGTGTAAAAGTATATAGAGAATAAAACATACTAATAACCATATAAGAATATATTTGCCCCGTCGTTGGCATCAAACAACTCGTACTAACTTTTACCTTTACAATATAACATATCATAAGCAAGAAGTGGAATATGTCGTATGCTTATACATATTCCAATCTCAGACGCAGGTGCATTTCTCGACAATGCATTGCAGCCTCTTGACAGTTAAATTTTGTTACCCTAGATATTAGTCGTATATGAAAATACATGTATATTAATTTCGCTTATACGCATTATTCGTGCGTTGCCGTTAGCAAATTGTTTTGTGTCCTCAATCATTATATTTAAATTTGTAGATACATAATATATATTAGGTATTGCCCGTTACACAACTGAGCGTTTATTAAGGCAGTTTTTGCCACGGACCACCACTATGTGAAACCAGATGCCCACTGAAGTGTTTCCGAACCAAATCGACTTTGGATTCTTAAATAAATGAGCGTACCAATTCAAAAAAGGCCGACAACGCACTTGTGAGCCTTCTAGCCATGTGAGTGTCCATTGGCGGCGGTATCATATAACACTAGGCGAGTCTCCTGCCACTTTGCCTCCTACTTCATTAGAAAAACACACAAAAATCTGTTTGATATATCCAGTTTCGCTTTGCTACCAACATTCATATATTATGTATGAGTGTAATAAAATTTATTTTTAAAAACAATTGAGTGTGTATGGGGCCTATGGTACATTGGTAACTCAACTCTACACTTTACCATGTTTTTAATGCCTACATATTATTCTTTCGTGGGATAAGTTCCACATGAACAAAATCGTGTGCATCGAGTATAAGCACCGAAATCGTAAATTTATATTTCACGAACAGAAAATGTTCAATACATTTCTCTCTCTGACAGTGTCTACTCTAATCCCTATTATTTATCGAAGTTTAGGAGCCTCTCGAGTCATTTATTATTTGCTATAGATAAGAAATATTGATAAGAACAAAGTAAGCGTACCTTTTAGCAGCGCTCGTAAACATAACTGGGAGGTATTATTTATTAAAATTTCTCGAAAGAAAACTCGTAAAAATATTGAGATTATGAGTGTATGTCCTCCTGAAGTTTGCAAGAGCAACTTTAGCTCATATTACTTCGCGTTTTTATTACGTCTTTATAGAAGTTCAAACAATATGTTTGATTCTTACATTTTTATAAGCTTTGAAGTATTAATGAGCTTTTATTGTAACTTTTGACTTCAATTTAGCCTGTGATTGTTGAAGTTGGGAAGTAATTACTGAATAGAGCTGTTGTGTGCCTTTATTACAAAAGTTTCTAGATGGTGTAAAGATTTACATAAAAGATGTGAAGCCAAATAAGGAGATATTTATAAAGAGCTTTTATAAGTTTTCCCTTAACAATATTCTTTGTTAACAATGGTATATAATTTATATTGAATTTGTTATTTACATAGTAATGGAGAAAGTATATAAAGCAGCAGATAGCTTCTAAGCATATACACGCATGAATCTATGATTATACCATTACATTGGTAATCCCTCAAAGGCCTCCGTTGACTACCCTTTTTGGGCATCCCGTGAGCTCGTTGCCACGTTGATAGAAACTAAACCCTTATTTGTAAGAGAAACTTCCATTAGCCATGTAACCTATTCAGATGGCCTATACGTAATTAAACATTGATCAGCCGAGGTCGTTGGTTCGATTCCCAGCTGTGCAATAATTAAATTTAAGTCTATGCTGCGGTGACAGGCACAGGAGACTTTTTCTATTAGAAAAAAACTGATTATCAAACATCTAAAAGGTACGAGTTAGTTTTTACGACATTCCTAAGTTTGTTGATCTTCTTCTTGTGGTGCCTCTCCTCTACTGGAGTTTGGCTGTCAGCTCGTCATACTTCTGCTTATTTGGCGAAGAATCATCAGTTGTTCTACGCTGGCCACTCCCGTCCATATTCTGATATTGAAGAGATACCCCTTTTGCCAACGCGTCTTTTCCCCTCGATCTTGCCCCTCATGGTGACTTGAAGCACATGTCCCAAGTATCTTCTTCTTTTTAATAGTCAAAGTGAGTTCTCGCGATCATTTAGCTCGCCGAAGAACTTCTTCGTTCGTGACTCTATTGACCCAACTTCTTTTTCAGTAACACCACATTTCAAAGGCGTCCAGTTTCTTAGGTGTTGCTTCCTTCAAGGTCGTTGTAGTAGAATTTGTTGATATGAGAAATATTATTAAATATTACATAAAAGATTACCGTATGTTTTAGGTAATTTTTTTACTTGTTTTACCACATCACAAACTCGGTAATCGTCGTAAATAATAAACAGTACAAAAGGGGTTTACAGAGCAGGCTAATTAAGTAATTAAGTTTAATTGTCCATGTGACAGGATGCTGGCGCGACAAAAGATTTTGATGCGGCAATTCCGTTTATGTCTTCATACTAATTTCGGTGTTAAGATTAATTTATTAGTAGAGGGTGTTAAAATAGTGTAAAATGATTTTAAAGCAGTCAAAGCTTTGGTGTATCAATTGCTTATATTGAATTATATTTGCACATAATCAGATACTCAGGTTGCCGAAGCTTTGGGAAGACTGAGGAATTAACCTAAGATATTTTTGTTTCAAATTGTTTTACAATATCACTACATAGTTTAAAACAAAGTCGCTTTCTCTGTCCCTATGTCCCTGTGTATGCTTAAATCTTTGAAACTACGCAACGGATTATGATGCGGTTTTTTTTAATAGATAGAGTGATTCAAGGTTTATATGTATAATAACATCTATTAAATAGTGAAGAAATACTGTTATTTTTGGGGTTTCTAATATTGTGATGTCGTAAATAATTACATTTTTTCCGCTTACATTGCAAACGCAGGCTGAACCCTACGACTTTTATCAAAATAATGTACTAAGTATTGTACACATTGAAGAGGTCTACAGAAAAGTCCTTGATGGTATATGTCTATCTCTTATGGATAACCCACAATAACTTTTTTTTGTCATTTACTTTTTACGACAAATAATGGCTAATTTTCGAAGCGATTTTAACCAATACAGATTTAGTCGTTAACCAATTAAATGCCTTGAATACATTGTTCATTTAATATAGATCTATACAGCCCATTACAGCTTATTTAGCAGCGATCGGAGCTTTCCAGCGACGGAAATAACAATACACAATAAAAACCTGCTTTTCATCAGCATTGTACCCGTGCGAAGCTGAGGCGGGTCACTAGTATAAATAATATGGTAAATATTTTTGGGAATTTTCAATCGAAATCCAAACAAATTGAAGTTGTTAAAACTGTAATGAGTTATACTAGTTTAAACATACATATACTATAATATTATAAAACACTCCTATTCAGACAGCATTATAATTCTTAATTAAACATTAATTAACCTGATTAACAGCCAGCACGTGTTTCTAAGTATTATTTTCGCCTGACCCTACATAATAGTATCAAAGGACCCATAAATTAATGGTTCTAGTTAGTCATAAACTCGCTAGCTTCATTAAATACTTTGCGAACGTTCAACTCTCTAATGAACCCCAGTGTTACAGTTAAATATGATTTTATTAACTTTTTATTGTAGAGCCCTCAGGGTTGCCACAATACACTCATTTAAAAAAAACGTTTATTAAAGTAAAGTAAGTAAGTGGTTCAGTGAAGAGTAGCGTTTTAATTATTGTACGTATGTATTATGTAATGTATTATAAAAATGCTACTAAAGATTATTAATAACGAAATAATATAAAACATATATACAATAATAAATTTACCCAATGATCTGTATTACACAATGCATGGTGGTATTACATAAGGATGTTGATACGCGAAAAAAGCAGTTTTTTGTTCATAGAACGGGCAAACGGGCAGGATTTTCACCTGATCTTGAGGTCCTGCACTTACAACTTTTAAACCTCTCCATTATAAGGCAAAGTTTGATTTTCTGCAATTGCAATTGATGTTAATGAAACTTTTTTAATTGATATAGTACATGAAAAAGTTATATTATCACATCAATCGGTGAATAACTTCAATGCCTTTGAAGTTAAATAAAAACTCTTCCAATAGTGGTACCAAGTACATATGTTATAACAAGCTTCTCATATAAAGTAAATAAACCCAATTACGATCCTAATAAATTAAATGCTGTTTAACTCTTTCTGTAAAATAGTTTCTCATTTAAACAGAATCAGACTGATTATTTTTTTTATATGGGAGTTAAGTCAATTATTTATAACAGAAAATGGAAAAAGGGATCTAAACTGTCGGTCTACAGCAGTTCCTTCTAGACAAATTAGACGTAAAAAGTATATTACAACGATTCGTTAATATTAACCAAGCAGTATTCGCATTATCCGATCTTATATAAATTATTTGAATGATAATAGTGTTTAGTCAGCACTGGTTTTTGACTAAAGATAGAAGATCTTTGAAACATATAACGTATTAAAAACATGTTTCAGTAGCCCTAGTACATATCGACATTATCAACGAAATCTAAATTTTCGCATCGCTATTTTTACTTATTCGTACCTAATTTCTTAATTATTGCTGTGTTCAGAACATAATGCTTAATTCTGTTACAACTTTACGAGTATGAATGGAGCTATAAAGTGTAATTTACTGTTTTACTGTTAGTTAATCATATTTCATTTGCGTTAACTTAATTATTTCATTTATAAGATTAAGTTCAAAGCAAGTTATTATAGGTCCTGGCTTTATAAAGAATTAAAGTAGTGAAATAAATTTTAAATTCAACGCATAAGTATTGAGAATAATGGGGCCGATGACTTAAGCGTGCGACTCCCAACGCTGTGGTTATGGCTATCGATACACGGTTGTTCAACAATGCTCATCTTTTATATATTTTTTTAGCGCAATATTTATTTATTTATAGAAACACTCCTGCTTTAACAGGTGACCATAATTGACCCTAATTTACAACCGAAACACAAAAAAATAAACATATGAAATTACAAATTAAAAATATGAGAAATTTACTAACTGTAGGAACTAACATATAATATTACATTTGCCAGCTTACTCAATGAAAAAGGTCCGCTAACTTATGTATTTTGTTAAGTAAATTAACACACAGAATAATATGTGTCGCTTTGCAGAAGGTTAGTCCTAGCTGTGGGCACATGAAGTAACGGCAGAGGATGTCGCTTTCCGACGAACCCATCAGACTCATTGAAGCCAAGGCACTACAGTACTGGCGAATCACTATCCATGCTATGGCAAGGACAGTAATTCGGCAGTACATAAATAGTACAGTAATATATAAATGTATAAAAAATATTTTATGAAATGTGTCGAATGGCTGATTTTTTTTTGTTAAGAAAGAATAAGATGATGACAGAAACGAACGCAATCACAACAGGCACAGCGCCACTGAATTATTATTATTGCTTTTGACATTATTCTAACTACCAAAAGCGGAAAGATACCTTTTTAATATTATTAAAGCACAACCCTTAAATAATTTCTGGTTGATACAAGTAATACACATTAAAATAAAGTATCCTAAAAGGATATAAAGTTATCTCATTAACCACTTGACCTGAATCCGCTACTATACGATTCAAAAGAGATAGATTTTATTTTAACATACACTTACAAAAATAAAACTACAGGCATTACACCTACTGACTTCCATCTTAATAGTTGCTGCAAATCGATTGCAATTAAAATAACGAGTCACACGAGTCTAATGACAAACAATAATATTTGACAATATAAGCAACTTCCCAAAAGCCGTGTATACTTCTAGTAAGCAATCTTCAAGCATCACGAATTTGCACGCATAGGTTAGTACATAAGCCATGTCAAAACCCTTTGAAACATTAATTCGATTGAGGAATAGTATGTCAAAGACGACAGCTAATATCATTCAATTTACTTGCACGGCTGAAATGTTAATCAAAATATAAAAACCCCCAGATGGAGCTTTATGCGTTTTAGTTGATAATTATTACAGGTAAGTTGAAGTATACATTTTTTAAATATTTTAGTTATTAATATATACTATTACAGGTGATTATTGTGTACATAAAAACAAAAAGTCTTGAAAATTGCCGACTTCACCATATCACCAAAACTGCTATCTCCAAAATAAATAATTATTACAGAATTTATAAAAAAAACAATTTATGTGAATAATACTTAATGTGAATAACTGATTCAAGTGCATATTATATAATTGGTAGAGCTTAATTAAAGATGCAATTATATTTTATAAGGAATTGAAAAAAATAGCCGAAGAGTCTCTATCGATAGTATTTCATTATAAACATTTTTTGTAGACGAAGCGATTTTACTAACCCTACTATGCAAAACTGGTGGTATGGTGGACCTAGTCTCTGTATTTCAACTATAATTGGTCAGTTGTGCGAAAGTCTTGGCTAATTAAGCCAATCTCCTTCCAGAAGCACAGAAGTCTTCTGAGCACTTCACAGGCTTCACGGTTCGATCTAAATGCTCCGAGAATATCTGCTTTTTGCGTGTGTGAATACAAAAAGTTGATGACATCCCTGTTTGAAAAAAATATATAACGAACAACAAATATAATAAACTGAGTCAAAGGTATATGACTATTATATTACTATGTTAGTTAGGTAATTAATTGTAGTAAATACTCTATATTTTTGAGTGTAATTAAGTACGTAAGTTAATATAATAGGTTTAAAATATTAGCGCTTCAACGAGAATATTCATTGTAAAATCAATGTAAGTCTAGAATATTTTTAAGAGCGAACAAACTGAACAAAAATTCAAACCTCTAGCCACGATGCCATTATACTCCTCAACAAAGACATTAATTTGTGTAGAAAGTTTCGTGTCAACAACGTGACGGGTGCAGTAAAGTTTCGGAAACAGCTAACAAAAAGCTTGTAAGAATACAGAACATTTATGCAGCTAGCTGATATATAATGCCTAAAGATTTAATACTTCTAAAAGATTTTGTATTACACAATGTATTCCTTTTTATATGCATGGAATAAACACTTTCGTTGCATGTTATCATTTGTTATGTGATTTTCTATGAATACCATTTGGAACAATTGAATATCCTTCTTTAAGAAAGACATAATAAAGAATGCGAAAATCAATGACCCCAGTGCATAAAAAATTTAAGTCTACAAAAAAACCCCGTTCGCAAAAAACAAAAAATAGCGTATAATCTTTAATGTCCATCCAATATTTCCACCACAGCAACCGTCCAAATCAATGACATCGGAGCATTAACATTTTAAGCCTACTAAAAATCTCTCTCACAAAAAACTTAAAAAACACGTTTAATACGTTGCTAGACTGTGAGGAAATGTTTGCAGATGAAATCATGAAGCCATACTACATACTAATATACCATCATTGGCTTAAGCCCGTCAATATGCTACATACCAGATGCGATGATAGAAAATGGTCATATAATTAGTTTTTAGAAACTAATTATATTAAAAATATTAACGTTAATTAATGTACACACCATACGATGGCATTTTTGTGTGTCACTGTCTGATGGTATTTTAAATAACATAATATGAACTCAGCATATCCGAGAATACTGGAATAGAGTATCAATAAATTGGAAAAGGTATAGAATCAATTTATTGCTTTATTTAAATGACGTAGTACATAAGTAATATTGCTATATCAATCGGCATATTGGACTACTTCAATACCTTTGAAGTCGAATGAAGAGTCTTCTAATAGCGGTACCAAGAGGCCCATATTACGCGATGAATGTGGGCGAAAAACCAGTTAGTTTAATATGTCGTCTATGGACGTAATAAGGAGTAAAAATAATTTATAAATAACATTTTTTTCCGCTTACATTGCAAACGCAGGCTGAACCCTACGAGTTTTATCAAAATAATGTACTAAGTATTGTACACATTGAAAAGGTCTACAGAAAAGTCCGTGATGGTATATGTCTATCTCTTATGGATAACCCATATTTTTATATAAAACGTTCACAGATTTTCTGTGGTGTATTTAGTATCAGCATTGCACCCGTGCGAAGCCGGAGCGGGTCACTAGTATTTGTATAATATAATCGGAAATTTTCTAAACGATTATTAAAGTGTCATCTCCACTGACTGATGGTATCCTATGTCATATTTTCGGCAAATATCGTCACGATGTTAAGGGAAAGAGATATTATTCGAGATAAAACTATTCAGTTTATTCACAAGGGAATTTACATTTTCCTTTGTATCTTCGGTAAACGAAATATTTAAACGTTACTTCAGTTTGATTTCTAGAATTTATTTTGTGTTTTCGAATGTTAATGTATACGTTATATGTTACACGTATAATAATAGTCTGAGTGAGAGTATCTTTTTCGTTAACATTGTTGTCTTAATGAGTTTGGAAATTGAAGAACATGCACGATGTTTAAGAAGCATTCATCGATTTTGAAGTGTATTATTTTATAGAACAGGGTCAAAAGGGGTAGGAGGCTCTCCTTCAATAGGGCTCGCGAGTGCAGCAACAGCTGGTTCGTGGGCGTGGCAAAAACTACCTTGAAAAACGCTCCATGGTGGAACGGCAGACGTCGAAGTTATACGGGTGGAATTTCGTATTATCCATCGACGTCCGATGTGGAACTCAGCTAAAAATCCTTAAGTTCTCATTAAATATATTTTTTAACTTTCATGGGGTTCATAGTGTATACTGACTGTGTATTATTAGATCTATTTTATTTGAACTTTGAGCGGGGGATGAAATGAAAAACTAGATGAAGAAAATCGTAACGACTACTTACTGAAACGTAGTAGGAATAAATATCGTCGATGTAAATAAGACCTCTATTCTGCGAAGTAAATTACAAATTCTACATGAAGACATTCATAACATAATGAAAAAAAACGAGTGTGCTTATGACGTCACGACTGAAGTGAAACTTCTTTCGCTCCATCTGTATGTACATATATATGTGTGTGTGTGTGTATAATATATACATGTATGTACATATACTAATTTTCTACAAATATTTAAATTTATTTTCCAGTTTTTATTGGTTTACCAATTCAACTACTGACTGAAATATTAATAATTTTATTTAAATTAATATTTATCCCCACTCAACTTCCGTTCGCCTATCCCGATCACACTTTTCGTAACGCGTTCGCCAGCTTACTCCCCAAGTCAAGCGTGCGTAAAGAAGTTTCACTTCAAAAAAATGATTACGTGAACTAACGTACGCGATCCAAAACCTACCTACTTGCTCATGCAACAAAGAAACGCAAATTTTTGTATCATATTGTACTGGGTAATTAATGTTGTAGTGTGATAAATAAACGTTGAAGAAGATTTTATACATAAAACATTTTCCACAAACAGCACTGTCCCATCTACTGGCAGCACAATAAAAACAGTGGACGATACGTCGCGTATATAGTTTAACTTTTGCACAATATTTATTTAGACAGGCGTTATCTTTACGGTTGAAATGGAAACGGTGAGCTTTTTAACATTCAATATTAAGTTTTATTCAATATTCATAATATGGAAAAGGTTTTTGTGTTATAAGATTAAAGATTGCATTAGACGCAATTGAGTTTTGAAAGCAATTTTATGTTTTGCCTTAAGACTTTAAAGATAAAATGTTACGTATGTTTCTAATTAAATAGGCTGCTTAACATCTACCCTCTCACCGCCTACAACCTAAAAACCCTAATAAAAGACTGGCTTATGATCACGCCTTATGCAGTGTTAGAGCTACTTTTGAGACCCACGATATAAATACACTTTACTCATTCACTCTCTCAGACATTCGCACCCACACACTTACTCATGCACACACTCAGGTGTGATGATAACGGTTAAAAAAAAAGAAAAAAAAAACTAATTGGTAAAGTTTGTTATGGAAGAGCTGGGAACCCTAACACAGGTATATTTACTTAAAAGGGTTCCCAAATCTTACACTAAGAAAATAAAGATGTACCTACTTAAAATGAATAAAGACTTTTTTATTTATTTATTTATTTACGTATAATGATTTTCAAAATAGACGATAATTGGGAACCACAATGTTAAAGTTATTTTCTAAGGGCCTTTTGTGTTTAAAAATTTTCTATTTGACTGGTTTAGTAGTTATGTCACTTATTTCTGATGGAATTTTTTTTATAGAACTGGGGCAAACGGGCAGGAGACTCACCTGATGTTAAGTGATACCGCCGCCCATGGACACTCTGCAAGTGCGTTGCCTTTTAAGAATAAAAAATTTAATGTAAGCTCATCCTAAATCCTTAATAGTTAGGCTTACGTCAATAACCTCCTATTTACATCACTCTAAACTTAACATAACTGTCGTTAGTAGTAGTATAAACATCGATATAAGTAATACTTCTTGTATTTAATGTTCAAAACTAAAACAAATTTTAATTAATTTGATGTAAATTTAGAATGTTACATAAAATATTCCGCCTCACAAAGTAGTATTAATTACATACGAATTATGTCAAAGTTGAATTTTTCTTGCCTCGTCACTATATTTAAATGCCAAGTTGAGGATAATTATACATCAGCCACAATATAGGTGCTGGGGTAACCAAATGGAGTTGGTAATTAATACTGACCGATGTCATACATATAGCTAGTTAATATACAGATTTCTGTACCTACGCTACCCTTAATGTCGTGTATGCGGTGATGTTAGTTATTTCGACTATGTATTTGCGTGTTGTTCCCACGAGAATGTAAGTGCGTGCTCCTATTTCACCATGCAAAAAATTTAAAAAGAGTGGCGGAAAGTTTCTTACCAGTTCTTTTACTAGCAAGCCCGCTCTACGCTCTTGATAATTAATTTAACTTCTTTTCTGAATATCATAAGTGTACTTGTTTACCTATATGAAAAAAGATATTTTGAGTTTGAGTTTCAGTCCATCGGCGCTTGGGAATCGAACCTACGACCTTAGGGTTGAGAGTCGCACGCTAAAGCTACCAGGCCAACTGCTCTGTTAATATCTAAACACTCATGCAGCTATTTTTAAGGTACAATTATCAAAATCAATAACGGTCCTAATCCAGTCAAGAGCACTCGAACTAGAATCGACTACATCGATACGCTAATAGCTCCCACCAAATCAAGTGTCAAGCAGTACAAGTGAAGTACCGAGTGATTACACAGACCACATTGAGATTCGAAGTTAATTGCTGTGTAAAAACGTTTGGTACAATAGCTTCATTAGTAAACGTATTGCGAATTGTATTTGGTGGTTGTGATAAATTGATGTGTCGATTTAACGATTTCGATGAATAAGCGGTTTGAATTCGGAATTTCATCGTCTCTCCGGGTACGCAAAATTGCTATAATTTGTGAATCTATACTATAATTGCCGGCTAAAATTTGTAGCCGCAATTTGAAAACACGATATAAATTCGAATGGGAAGCGTGCGAACTTCACGCTTGTAAGTCGATGACAATAGGTAAACGTTTTAAAACTATTGATTTCTTTCTAAGAACGACAAATGGTACGAATTGTTTTAATCATTCATTCATTAAGTGGTCGAAGTGGTCTTCATTTTGGTAAATTAAAAGGAGGTTTAATATTTTTATGTGTGACAGCTGAACAATTTTACATAGAATTTGATTAAAATAAATTGTCAATAGATCTTTTTGAAGTTAATAACTTCTAAAAGAACAAAGCCTTACAAATCGTCCGTACGAAAATTAGTTTGAAATTCAAAGATAAACCTATTCAGAGGTAAGGAGATTGAATCTTTTTATATGATATTTATTTACCTGACCGAAATATACAACTAATAAATCAAGATTTCTACCTAATCAAGCGTAGGCTTTTAATATTACTTGGTAATCCTTTGTTTATTTGCTTCATAAAAATATGGGGTTATATTTAGGCGGCTTACTATTATACAAAATAACTGAAGATGACAAACTCTTGTTTTACACAAGAAAACAACAAATTAAATAAAAAAAATACCTCTTGCCAGCATAACCTCGCAGTATTGTAATGTTGTATTGTAACTATAACCTCTTTGTTCTCCAAAATAATGGAGTGGAATCTCTGATTGGGATAGACTAAACCTAGTCCAATTTAACCCCAAGAAGACACAGGTTTGCGCGTTTTCCGCTAATAAAATGCCTAAAGTTAGAATCTTTACATACAATAGGTAAAAGTTAAAAAAAATAAAAACAAACTATATAAACGACAAAAATACGGCAGCAAAGTAAAATGCATATTTTTTTGTATACCTACGGTAATAACCAAAATCTCTCTCTCTCTCGATCTCTCTCTTAATCTCCTTCTCACTAGATGGTCATTAGTGGTGACCAGCTCGTTAAAAATATTTTACTTTAATAATTTTTTTTTTTTTTTATAGAACAGGGGGCAAACGGGCAGGAGGCTCACCTGATGTTAAGTGATACCGCCGCCCATGGACACCCTCAATGCCAGAGGGCTCGCGAGTGCGTTGCCGGCCTTTTAAGAATTGGTACGCTCTTTTCTTGAAGGACCCTAAGTCGAATTGGTTCGGAAATACTTCAGTTGGCAGCTGGTTCCACAGAGTGGTGGTGCGCGGCAAAAACTGCCTGGAAAAACGCGCAGTTGTGGAACGGCGGACGTCGAGGTGATACGGGTGGAATTTCGTATTCTGCCTCGACGTCCGATGATGAAACTCAGCTGCAGGTATTAATCCGAACAACTCCTCTGAACACTCTCCATGGTAAATGCGGTAGAAGATGCAGAGAGACCCCACATCTCTACGCAACGCCAAAGGATCAAGCCGCTTGGAGAGATTTTGGTCGTCAACGATTCGAACCGCTCTTCGTTGAATACGGTCAAGTGGAAGAAGCTGGTACTGGGGAGCACCCGCCCAAAGTTGGGAACAGTACTCCATGTGGGGCCGAATTTGCGCTTTATATAGTTGCAAGCGGTGGCCCGGAGTGAAGTACCGTCTCGCCCTGCTGAGCACACCGAGCTTTTTGGAGGCTAATTTTGCCTTTCCCTCCAAGTGACCGCGAAACTGAACGTCGTTCGATATGTCAACGCCAAGTATTCCAATGCTGGCTGTGGCTTTAAGGAGAGTGTTTTCGAAAAGAGGAGTAGCGACAAAGGGTGTTTTTTTAGCGGAAAACGCGCAAACTTGTGTCTTTTTGGGGTTAAATTGGACTAGGTTTAGTCTGCCCCAGTCAGAGACTCCACGTAGTAGGGTTTCTACTTCAGACACAAGTTTGTTCCGGTACTCATCGACATCTGCCCGAGAAATACTTGCCCGGCCAGTGTAAAGAGTGTCCCCAGTGCTGTCATCCGCATAGCAGTGAATGTTGCTAAGTTGCAACATATCATTGATATGCAGAAGAAACAGGGTCGGGGATAAAACACAGCCTTGTGGGACCCCAGCGTTCACGGGTTTAAGGTCGGAACATGCTCCGTCGATGACGACCTTGATGCTCCGATCGGCCAGAAAGCTGGAGATCCAATCGCATAATTTCTCGGGAAGCCCATAGGCTGGAAGCTTCGAGAGCAGTGCTCTGTGCCACACCCGATCGAAGGCTTTCGCTATGTCCAAACTAACCGCTAGAGCCTCCCCCTTGGACTCAATTGCCTCCGCCCATCTATGCGTAAGGTATACAAGAAGGTCACCAGCCGAACGACCACGACGAAAGCCGTACTGAGAGTCACTTATCAGCTGGTGGCCCTCCAGATACTCCAGGAGCTGGCAATTAATAATGGATTCCATTATTTTGGAGAACAAGGAGGTTATCGCTATTGGGCGATAGTTGGACGGATCGGAGCGATCGCCTTTTTTAGGGATCGGATGTATCGATGCGATCTTCCAGCACTCCGGGACAGTGCCAAGCGAGTACAGGTACCGGAAAAGGCGCGTTAAGACCGGAGCCAACTCAGGAGCACAAGTACGCAGCACAATTGGAGGAATACCATCCGGCCCGCTCGACTTATGTATGTCCAAGGAAGATAATGCTTTACGGACAGCGCGTTGCCGGAATGTAACTTCCGGCATCGAAGAATCACACCGTGAAATGCTCAGTGGTGATCTCCCTCGGTCATCCAAAGTCGAGTTGGACGCGAAGAGACAGCCTAAAAGGTCGGCCTTCTCCTTCGCAGTGTGGGCCAGCGAGTCATCCTCCCTATGCAATGGTGGAATGGAGGGCTGACAAAAATTCCCTTGGACAGCTTTGGCTAGAGACCAGAAGGCTCGAGTCCCCGAAGGGAGTTGGGCCAATCTCTCGCCAAATCTGGCAATGTGCTCTGACTTTGCTTTAGTGATTTCCCGTTTGAAGGACCTGGAGGCTGAGTTATATGCTTTTTTGAGTTCGCTGGTATTAGCATCACGAGATTTCGCCGCTTCTGCCCATGCCTTAAAGCATTCTCGCTTTCGACGCGAGGCTGTCTTGCAAGAACGCTTAAACCAGGGCTGAGACTTGCCACCGATCGGCACCGCAGAAAAAGGAATAAAGAGTTCCATTCCCTGCAGAACCACTTCGGCGACAGAGGCAGCGACGGAATCTGGAGCTTCAGACGAAAAGCAAATAGGCCCCCAAGGGTAGGACGCAAAGAAAGACCGCATCCCGTCCCAATCTGCTGACTTGTAGTGCCAAATACGGCGAAAACCCAAAAAGCGCGACCGCGAAGGGCGCGTAGATGGCACAGTACTCCGGACCACACAATGATCCGATGAACCCAATGGCGGGTCAACGGAGACTTGATAGTTCTCCGGATGCGAAGTCAGCAGAAGGTCCAACAAAGAGGGTTTATGACCGTCCACATCTGGTATTCGCGTAATCGCAGGGACCATTTGTGTCAGGTCGTAGGCTAAAGCAAAGTCGTGAAAGGATCTTCCCGCGTGATCGGTGGTTTCAGAACCCAGCCAATCGGCATGGTGGGCGTTAAAATCGCCAAGTATCACGATTTCGGCGGTAGGAACCCTTTCAAGCAGGGAATCTGTAGCCATTTGGATGTGCTCGATGAGTCGGTCAGTTTCGTCATTTCCGCTATGGGACCTATACAGGCATGCATAGAATCGCGGATGGTCATCGCAGTCTATGCGGAGCCAGAGGTTAGATAGGTCCCTTCCTTCAAGCGTCCCAAGGCGACGAGAACAGATATCCTCTCTGACGTACACGCAAACTCCCGCCCGCGGCACAAATGAATGTTCCAATTTGTACCCCGGGTAGGAGAGGTAAGAAGTATCAGCCGGGGAGGATATCTGAGTCTCAGTGAGGAAGAATAAGGCCGGCTTCGCAGATTCAAGGTGAAAGTGAACCGCGCTTAGGTTTGAATTGAGCCCCCTAACATTGGTAAAGTCCACTGTGAGCGTGGAAGGGGTTGCCTTCGGCGAATTCTTCCGTTTGCCCCGAGATCGAAACCTAAAACTAGAACTGGATGTTTTGTTTAGAGCGCAGTTTTTGCCCACCCCAGAATACGAAGGGCAGCCTGTGCATCCACCACCGGATACTGATTGTTCCGATGATGGACGCCCAGAGGGGGATTCTCCACGTGTGGTACCCCCCTGGGGTAATCTTTCTTTAAACTGCACCGTCATACTCTGGGGAAGGGGGGGGGGATGGGCTCCGGGAATCTCACTCACCGAACGAAACGCGAGTACAATAAGATAAACCTATTGCATCACTTCACGCCGGTTTTCTGTGAGACAGTGGTACTGCCCCGGTCGTGCCTGCCCATTTGGCTGAAGCCCGAAAGCAACAGCATGGCACTCCCACTAGGAAGGGGGTTGACTGATTGCACTGGTGAAATAACCTCTTTCACAGGTTATTATTAATTAAGATAAGAGACTCAACATCCTACTCTACAATGATTCATTTGATACAAATGAATTTCTTTAGATGTGAGTACCGTAATTCTAATGATAAAAATAGAAATATAGTAAGCATAAAATAAAATAGAAGAAAAATACCAAGACCGCAATGAATGTTTTATACGGCGATTTTCCAGTCTCGGAATCTATGGAGCATTTAGTTTATATATTAATGAATATCATCGTCTATTTACATAACCTCTAAGTCACAATTCTTTGCGGAACAGTTTTACTAATCACTAGCGGACCCGACAGACATTGCCCTGTCTTAACTATGAATTGAATTTGAATTGGTATAATTAACTAAACACATATTTCAAAAAAAAGTGTTTATTATTGTAATGCTTGTTGATAAACAACATTCTTTGTTTGGTTTTCTGGCGCGTATATAAATAGCTTTGTTGGTGTTCCGACATGGGATCAGGTTTGCTATCGTGACTAAATTCAGGATTAATATGGTGGTTATTAAGCTTTTGAGATAGATATTATCGCGGGCTTTGAGCGCGGCGATCGAATCAAGAAATTCCGTAACGAAAAAAAACCTAACACACGATGACGAAATATAAGTGCGGCCAATACGCGTTAGAGCGGGACATAACGCATACTGCGTATTCACATCTCTCTGACGAGATCAGTGACATAGTCTGATAGAGTGGTAGATTGATTTAATATACATTGAAAAAAAATACTGCATAAATAAAAACTAAATAAATAATGTGTAGCTTTGCCGCGGCAGTCCCTGAGTGCCACACGTTTTTTATTTATTCTTAAATTTTCCAATTTTTCGCGCAATTTTTTAAATATTGGAGCGAAATCGGTCCAGCCGTTCAGGCGTGATGCCGTGACCAAGTAAAATAGGGATTCATTTATACATATATGTATTACTAAGAAAAACAATTTTAAATGGAATTTTAATCAAGTAGCAGTCAGGCGAGCTGGTGATTAGCCTTACCTGTCGCCTAACTAGAATTAATTTACAAGACAGAACTTTCAATGCCCTGAGTGCTATGAAAGTCATTTATTAAGCGAATAATAGCTTTGTAACCTGTATACATACAAACCATGATTTATAGATCGCTTTTAAGTGAAAATAGCTTTAGAATGTTGAATGTATTGTTAAAGTTGTATTGCATTGTTGAATTTGTATTGGTTTTATGTTTTTTTAATTTGATACATATATCTTACTAAGATTATATTAAATGTTATACCATAGGATAATGTGTAACATAATAAGTATATAGTCTGGATCTGCTGTTAAACATAAAATTTCAATTTTGTTTAATCTAGTAATGTAATATTATTAAGATACCTAGACCTACATATTTATTATATGTCTTAGCAACAAATAAAACATATTCTTTTCGAAACAGCCACCTTTGGCTTTTCTACAGGCCTTAAATCTGTTTGGCGATGAAACTATGGATTTACGCACGGTTTCCAGGGGAAATTTCGCCACTACTTGCTCCAAAGATTCTTTAAGAGAGTTCAGATTATGCCATGTCTTCTAAAACTGATCGTAATTTGAAGCTGAACTTAGTATAATATAATTATATTTATAAAAAATGAGATAAATAGAATTAAAACCAGCACATAAAGCAAGCACCATATTCTATAAAAAAAACACATAAATAAAGAGATAAATTAGCGATAATTGAAGAAAATCCGTCTGTGTGGTGATTTTGCAAACAAGTTGCTTTTATTGAAAGTGGAGTTAAAACGTTTAAATGAAGCTTTAGCCGGACTGAATCACTTTTAATTATGACAATTTTAGAATGATTAAATTGTTGTTTAAAACTAACATTGCAGCTTGCATGCTTTGTACGCTGCATGACTCGTTTTAATTGTCATTAAATTTATTGTTGTTTCAAAATATAAAATACATTATTGTGAGTGCATATTAGTTTTTCGTTTTATGAGCGTCCGCCTATCATACCTTGACGACAAATCTCAGCATCAATAGTATTATATTTAAATATTTATTTTTATTTAAGTATTGACATTTCGTTGTATTAACATTTTTTTTATAGAACCGGGGGCAAACGGGCAGGAGGCTCACCTGATGTTAAGTGATACTGCCGCCCATGGACACTCTCAATGCCAGAGGGCTCGCGATAATAAAAATTGAACATAATTAAATGAAAAAGAAGGCAACTGGCGGCCTTATCGCTTTCGAGTGATCACTTTCAGACAACCGTTGTGAAAAAATGTATTAAATTCGATAAGGTAAGCAAGAAGTTCAAATACAAAATGTCAAATAGGCAAAACTAAACTAAAAAAGGATACATGAAAAATAAAATAAAAATGTGGGCTTTCTGCGAAAAGTCGACGGCGTGTGTCAGGTAAAGAAGGCAGTTAAAAAATATTAAATCAGTTTTTTCCAGAGTTAAACGTTTAAACCGTATCTAATTCAATTGATCTCCCTTCCATGATGAGCATTACAAAACCTGCGAAAATCTTTGTTTTAGGCCTGATTACTATGTTGTTCATTTTACTAACATCAAAATTGTGATATAGAAGGTTACAGAGTTTTTATAAGTGCCGATACGTTTCAATTTGCCCTTGATCTATAAAAGAAACATTTCATAATTAATACTGTCAAATTACAGCAGTACAAAAGTATCTCGCCTTCTATATACGAGTACTTCGTATATTTTAATCCATTCCTTTCTGAGATAAGTGTAAAGTGTGCACCGAAGTGACGGTGTCATTCAAATGCAATTTAGCTAACAATAGAATATTTATTCTGCATTGTGAATTCAATTCTGGCTAAATAATTGTTAGGATAGACTTGCATAAAAATAACAATATAAATGTATTTTTAACGTATTAGGGTATTTTTTATACCACTTACTCCCGAACCCAATAAGTAATCCACAATCTTAGATTGAAAACAATTTAAGTAAATTATTTACTGGAAAAAATTGCATCACACTGTGATAGTCGATCGTTCTCCTACCTGCAACCCAATAACTAAAATCTACGAAGACAATCCATTTTTGGAGATGGATAGAGTGCAATTTCTTCGCTCTTTATAATCAAATTCGATTATCAATATAAACCAAATAAACTAAATAAAACCGTACAAATAATATTAAAATGCCTATGGTTAAAGCATAACAAATAGCTTTTTAATTTTTTTTAAACTGCTGTAAGTTAAAATCTTTAGATAGGATATTGGCACAGTTAAACTGTCATTTTCATATTTTCATACAAAGGTCTATCTACATACACCGATCCAACCTACCATGGATAGCTTTTTGCTCTTTGACTTCTTTTTCTGGGTCAACACGAGGCTGAAGGTTTGGCTGCTTAATTACCAACCGAACTCTTTCCAGAATCCTCAACCTTTCTTAAGTCCAATAGAGCATTGCATACCATACCGATATACATACAATTACAGAACATTCAATAACGTGAAAGGCAACTTCTTGTAAGGTGTCAACAAATAATTGATTAACTTCCCAAATGACTAGTTCGTGGATATATGAATGGTAATTGATATGAATTTAGCATATATATTATTCATGTACTTTGATTTGGATCGTAATGACTTTTACAAGGCATAAAGGCTTTTTAATACACTTTCCGCGACTGTGATTTTCACTCATAAAACTTAGTGTACGGTTGTTAAGTTTTTTCAACGGTGTGCATTATGGGAATGTAAACGATTGAAGTAATGACTTCTATGAATTATTTGCTCACTTATATTAATGATTTTAATTTTATCTTATCTTATATCTCTAAACGAGCAATTCTTATATATAATTGGAATCTCGGAATCGGCTCCAACGATTTTCATGAAATTTAGTATACCCTCCGTATCGGTTTCTAGAAAATGTCATTTTATTTGTGTTTTATCAACTTAAACATAGAATTGCTCGTTTAAAGATGTCAGTCAAATAAATAATTAAATATGAATATAATTATCTTTATTCGATAATTATATTTATATTTCATAATTTTATTAGTATGTAATTCGTACTTAAATAAAATTTTAAAAAACACGATATATAAAAAAATACCGCTATATATAATAAGCTAAGCTCGGTCATCCAGGTCCTAACTTTAATTTAAGGAAGGCGTTTATATCGATTGAATCATATAAAAGTTAAGGAAAAAAACGTCAGACACGGTCGGTGATTGCCGTATATTGGACGCTTTTTATTAATTAATTGTCGCTGTGTGATTTTTTTTAATTTTTGTTATAACTTTGTGAAAGGGAGGATTTCTTTAATTATTATTTGGGTTTAGTTTTATTTTATTGTGCAGCTATTTGTTCTTTTTTTGCTTTGGGTACAGCCCTCAATTAGATGTCCAACTATACATATAGAATCATACAATTACAATCTGTTTTGTGTGCTAACATTACCACATATAATAGCTTTGGTAGTATAAACCCATAACAATCTGTTGATGACGTAATACGTCCAAAGTCCAAATTAGAAATCACACATGCCATTAAATTACTAAGCACAGGCACAAATGTCGTTGCAAAAATGCTCATAATAAATGTATGTTAGTTAGTATAAATCTATAAAATCTATATATATGTATAGAAATACAAATCTAATTCTCTTAATTCGATAAGTACTACACAACTTTTATATAACTTAGTGAAAATAAAGAAAAAGTATTTTGTTGGAGAGCTACGTATTCCATCTTCTAAAATACCCAATACATTTTAGTGTAAATAAATAAACATATTAGTATTTTGCGTTACTACTTAATCATTGACTGTCGCTTCTTGATAACCTCAAGAGAACAAACAATATTTATAACCTAATTTTAATTGCTCTGAATCTCTTTTCAACCACAGTTTTGAATATAATTTACTATTAGTACTAGATCCAAATATTAACGTCAAAATGTCTAGAATAAGCCAATTCTTTCCTACTATAGAGTTCACACAAAATAGTGCAACATGCAAGAATTACAATCTAGCCTATGCAATAACTATGGCTGATAAGTATTATGTTGACTTAATTCGTTACAATAATAGTGAGTATCTTAAACTTATTCATTAACAGTATTGTTTTATAATGTTTTGACACTATATTTGTGTCCGGATGTAATACTAATATATTTTGTGTTAATCCTACTATTTCATTTCACACTTGCACAAAGTATTAATGTTTTATACACTTTATACTTACGACATGAACTGATATTAAATAAACGTAATTAAGATATGTTAAAAATATAAAACAGATTACATTGTATATAATAAGTACGGAACTGATATTTGTGACATTTTTGAACTGTATCTTGTTAGACACATGTATACGCGACAAACATACATACATAAACGTATATTTACGAGCTCTAATAGCTCCATTGCATTCAAATATTCCATTAATATCACAAATCAAAGTGATACTCCTTTGTAAACAAATTGGTTAAAATATGTATTGATAGAAAAAAAGTACTGTAAGTTCTACTCATCTAAATAAAAATTGAATTTCATATTTTCACCGGTACTATACACTAACATTGTGGCTTGCAACCTTATTATTCGTATCACTATTTAATTTAATTAAATGACATTTAAATTTAAGATAGCGTGTCAAAGTGCATGCTTATTATGGTTGATATTTGATTAAATGGGGTGAAACCATTGGGGTGGAAGTTTGTGGACGTAAAATGTGGCTTACTCAAAAATATAATTAAAGGTGTGTTTTATGACACAAGTTTTAGTTGCGTGACCATAGTGCACTATGGTGGAGCATTTAATGGATAATTAGAAAGGCTTCATGTAATTAAAATAAATTTCAATTAAAGTTTGACACATTGTTATTAAAATATACCATTATTTTGTATTGATAAAAGAGTAAAACTTGTGGTGTGTATAAATAAGGTGAAATAAAAATCTCGCTATCATAAAATCACTTTAATTTCATTTCTCTTAAAACGCAGTGATGTATAATTACACGCATTGTATTAAGGTACTTAATAATTTAATTTAATCTACGGGTTTATAATATACAATATGTAAACTTTAAAACGCTCATTTTGATTTACAATGGGCGCTAACACATTATTAATGGAGAGCTTAATCGAAGCTTTTACAACTTTGATGAATGTATACGCGCCAATGTACTATTTATATTTTAAGATTTATTGAATTACGAGTTTAAATGTCTTTTAAAATTTTATTAGACTACTAAATTTGATGCCCTATTCATAACATAAAATGTAATCATTTCTGCTGCATATAGCAAACAATAAAAATTCACATTGTATAATAAATGTTAAATGTAAATAGGGAATTACATGACAGGAAGGAGCTCAGCTCAAAATAAAAGTAGTTGAACAAATACAGCCTTTTTTTAAGCAAATTCGTAGAATCGTATGTGTGTGTTAACTGTGATGAAATTGAACTATCAAAGTCTCCTGGACGGTCAACGCCGCATTGGTATCGATTAATATCCTATAATGGTCACCAATTTACATGTAACGTGTGGGATTTCTAGGTCATAAAAAAATAAGGTTTGTATACGTATATACTTAGATCAATTTGTATAAACTATAAATTATACTGCTGCCAATGCCATTGCCATTGCCATTATTAGTATGAGACATCATCATTTTACATAATTACAGTAATGAGTCTTTTATGTCTTCAGTAAAAAAAATCATTTTATTTACATAAATAAGATTACATAATAAGGAAAAATACAAATGACTTAAATACGGTCTTACTTTTATAGGTAGTTTCTTCCATCTTAAATATTAAAAAAAATGTGTTAAGTTAAAATTCTTGTTTTGATTCATTATTGTAGACGCTAAACCACTGGAGTTACAAACTTGAGAATTTGCGGCTAATTATTTCCATTGATTGATGTAACTTTTGATAAGGCTTGTCTTCAACTTTAGTCATGTAGAGAAAAGCAATTTTGAAATCGGTTATGGGCTCAACCCTACGTGGTTCGGTTCACAGCTAAAGTTACGAAACAAAATGTTTATGCCAGTACGGGAAATCATCGGGAGGCTAAATTAATAATTATTTACAAAATATAAAAATTTAAAGAAATCACTTTTTTAACAGATTGAAGTTATGTATTATTGTAAACTTAAAATAATTATTTAAACATAATTTTAAAATTATCAGACGTTTCGCGTGCTTTACAGCGTGCGTGGTCATGGTGACTGAAGACAAAAGGTGTTGAATGTCAAAAAAGTATCACAGCTGTAGAAAATGTTGTATTATATGCATTAATTTTTCCGGAGTTGGTATCAACTAAAAGGTGTAGAGTTTCTGCAGAAATTGCTCACGGTGTCCTCCATTTTCGCGGATTGTTTGTGTTGAGATTTTAAAATCTAGATAATACAATATTTCTCTTCTATCCGTTAAAAAAGTATTTTCTTTAAATGTGCAAAAGTTATGTTAATAAAAGACAATAAATATAAAAATACTACTTTTATCATAAGATAATTTCCAACATTAAAACATAAAACAAAATCTGTTACGGTTTTAAAAGTGATTCTTAATTTTAACACAAAAAAAAACTTTAAGATTGCGGTTAGGTAAGTATCGTCAATAAAAACTTTTCCCGATACATCCCTGAAGCTGCTCGAGGGGTGAATTTTTTACTATCAAAAGAGATATTAAACTTTTTACTTAACTTGTCTCGTAAATTTTGTGCGGCCTTTAATATTTATACCTCGGCTTATTAAATTGGAAACTCTGATATTTTATCTACGCTTCAAGTGGGCAACTCTGAATAAATTACGTAATTTTTAAAGGTTATAAACAAATTAATATACTAGGAGCGGGCATAAAGTAAAAGCATTGCCATTAAAAAAATATATACCAGAAGTCTCCTAGTGTTCTATATTCGAAATTTCATGACGGCAGACTATAACCTCCATAATTAAAGGCGATTAAATATACAGTTGTCTACTGAATTGTGAAAGATAAATGTCGATGTGTCAATGAAGTAGTGTTTGCAATGATTGTTTTATATTAGCCATGTTAAAAATTTACAAAGATTTAACGTTTTATTTACGATGTAACAATAGGGTATACCAAATACTTTTTTATATGGAAGTGATAAATGGAATATAAATAAATCTACTACGAAAAATAGTGTTTTTAGCTTTCTAAACAGAATTCAAAGTTATCAAAATCAAGTCACGATTTGTTCATTTCCATTACTTAAATGCGTATACGTAAAAAAAATATACATAATTTTTTTATAATCAACATTAGAATTATTTTAAATTAAACCATCAAATTTGTTGGCTACGAACAAAGCAAGAAATGATAAAAATATTCTTTATCTTCTAGATTATTTTAGACATACATACCAATTTAAAATCGGGGCACGTCACTGTGAATTCTAAAAAATTCACAGAACAGTTTTACATAATGAACCTCCTTGGATATTTCGCGCCAATAAACCATAGAGTACACATAAGCACAGATAAAAAATTTACATGCTGTCGTAGTGTTTCGCGCGCAATCCTAAGAAAAACAAGAGTAGATCACACGTTTGCCAGCTACGACGCTATCGCTGCGACTGAAGTCCGAGGCAAAACTTTACGAAGTCCTTAGACGGCTGGTCCTCGCGTGTAGCTTTAATATTTAATTGTATAATTTAAATTTAATGCCGTAGTGTGTGAATTGCTAAATAAGTTTAATATTTAATTTGAGCTTGTCTGTGAATATATAATGATTTTAGTAGCCAGTTTTTTGAGTTTAGAGTTTGATTTTGTGGGAGGAAATTTGATAAAAATCGACTTTTTAGGTAAACAAATTAATATTCCAGTATTTTTTGTAACCTAAAAAAATAATATAGTATAATTAATATACCACTTGGATTGCCTACCTACATCGCTGTATGGTTTGTGTACATGAATAATTCTTAGATGTTTTTGGGATTTTCGAGTAAAACATGATTAAACAAATGTAATCTCGAGTCTGAAAATGTCTCTAAGAATTTTTAGATAATAATTAATTACTTAAATTGAAGGTTATTTTATGAAGCTTACGAGGAAAAAGACGCCTTGGCCCAATTTATTAATAATATAAATCGTTATTACATTTAGTAACAAAGTTACTGAGTTCTCAATTAGAATAGAATAGAAGGATAGATATAGAAATACCATGTTTGGGAAATCCAAATTCGAAGACTTTTTTTTATGACACGATACGCAAACGGGCAGTAGGCTCACCTGAGGTAGGAGATTGGACGCGCCCACTCACACTGCTAAACTTGCAATTCGCTCGGATTGAAGCTAGCTACATTCAACACCTTTTTTCTTCAATCACCGTACAAATACAGTACAATAATCTACGCACGCTGTAAAGCACGCGAAACGTCGGATAAATTTGAAATTATGCTAAATAATTGTAAGTTTACAATAATACATAGCTTCAATCCGGTAAAAAAGTTTTTTCTTCACACGTTTGTTTTACTATCGCTAGTTATGAAAATATAATAAACTCTTTTTACATTCCAGTCTTCATACTTGTCCCCTTAAATTTCCCGAAAACACCAATTATGAGTCAACGTCTATACGTGACCCAATAAATATATTTTGTCAGAACATTACCGAATATTGCTTATACGTGCCCCGTTAGACATTTTTAGAGGCTTTTACCGTTTTATGCCTCTTAAAATAAAGACCCTTCATCTCGTAGAAATACAGCCTTTAGTAGTTTATATTTACTTATTTTTCTAAATTAAAATTAATTCCAATTATTTACGAATAAGTTTTATAATTGGCAAACGAGCAAGAAGACCTGTTTTTATGTGATACTTTTTTTACTTAACATTGTTACTTACACTGCAAGACTCGCAAGTGCGTTGCAGACCTTTTATAAATTTGTCTTTTCTTGAAAGATGAATTAAATTAGTTATATATAGAGTATTTAATAAACGTTCATTAACTATTCAGTGACACATTTTTCTTATTACTTACAAGATTATTAGTTAATTACCTTACTAGTGTGGCTTTTCTTTTTGGAGTTTACTCCTTAAGAATCGATTTTCATATACCTATATAAGGCGCCCTGTATGAGAAAAATATGACAGGTAAAATACACTGATGAATAACCTCGTTACCTTTTTGGTGCGCAACTTTCTAATTTGGTTGGATTATTAAAAAAAATAAATGATAATTGTCAGATAATAATAATAACATAATTTATCAACATTCCTAATGAAATATTTGTGCACATCTGAAATTGACTATTGTGAAAAGTCTAATGTAAAATATTTCGCCGATTAGTTATAATAAATGTATATAAAATGAATAAATATATATTTATATATGTATATTATTTTCATTAATTTGTTGATTTACCCTTTCATATGGTATTAATCTTATTTTCAGTTGGATAAACTCTTTTTGCGTATGTTTAGACAATCGTACTTAAGGAGTAAACTCCAGTCGTGCGTCGGAGCTGACACACACCCAATTTTTTTTCATTGGAGCTGCGAACCCACCCCTGACATTTGCTTATCAGGGACCTTGTTTTGCTTTATTTATTTGTTCATTAATTCATTTATTTACAATTTTGTTTTTTTTTTCATTATTTTTTTTTATTTACTTTTGCTAATATTTGGTTAGGATAGTATTCCTAGTATTATATTTGTAGAGACATTTACGTATCAATACATAGGACCTTGAGCGGGACTTATCAGCATTATAAGTTTAATTTAATAATAATTTTACATACTTATTGATTGCAAGAATATGGTACAAAAATATTACGGTGATACAATCTAAACTTCGCATATTCTTTCTCACATTAACAGGAATTTTACATAAGACTCGACTATTATGATTCATATCATTATAGTCCAGTCTTATATTATTTGTAAATATATTCGCTACCTGACCTAATCTCAAAGGGCGATGAGTTAATAATGTAGCGTATATTAAACATTCGTTCGTGTAAAAGAAAATTCACCCAAATTCGGGTCAACTGACTTATAAGTAGAAAGGGTCAATATTCAAACGTGGCAGATTTGTGAGGGTCCCAAGTGTAGTAGGTGGAAAATATCTCGATCGGATTTGACACCTTGATATCGTAACATCATTTATTGGGTTCGTTAAATATGAGGTGGGCTTTTTAATATGTACGATATTTTTTACAAAAGTGCAGGTAGGTGCATAAATGTTACAACACACATTGTGTGACTAATGAATTGTAATAATTTCTTAGACGCTCGTACACAGATATAAATAAATGGTAGAAGTATTTTTTTGTATGTTTTGTAACCTATTTACGTTTACATATTTATGGCCTATATATATATGTGTGGATTTTTTTACTTATAATTTATTTATTTTAAACTGGAAGGCATTTTAATAATTATTTGTGCGCCTTGGTACATTATTTCTATATATTTTGATTGCGATTTATATTGATTTCATAAAATAATTCGATCAATGTTAAAATCAAGTTAATGGCTTAAATTATATTTTTATTTACTCAATCAGTGTTAGGTGGATTCATAATTTTGATTTTTCGAACTTTGCTGTTAATAATTTATAAATTAAAAGAAATTTAAATATTAATTATTTTTCAATGTGATTATGATTTTACATTTTGAAATTTTTACATTCCACCAACTGTAATGTTTTTTCTAAAGTTATAGTGATGTAAATAACAAGGTAAAATAATTGATATTTTAATTGATTGTTTAATCCTTCAAATATTCCAACATATTATATCTTTTTACTGTTTCTCTATGTAGTATAGAATAAAACATACCTACATATATAGGTATGAGCAATGTTGGCCTAGGGGCTTTAGCGTGCGAGTCTAATGCCTGAGGTCGTAGGTTCGATCCCCGGCTGAGCACCAATGGATTTCTATGTGCATATTCGATCGAACGATGAAGGATAACATTTGAAGGCATGCGTCAGGAGAAATCTGAGGCCCAGACAAAATATTGTAGCGGCATTGATGTATTCATTTAATTCACAGGTAATCGCTTTCCATGAAGCGATTTTTTCAGATAATGCGATATTTATAAAATATTCTTCTGAAGTACTTTTAAAGTCAGAAGCATATAATATGTATTTTGTGAGAAGGCTAAATAAACTTCCAGTAATTCTTTTTGTTATTCTTAATACAAATTAGAAGGCAATCTGTGGATAATTATATATTTACTTATAGTTAATATAGGCGTATTGTAGGCTCCAGGCTGCGACGAACTTTCTTTCTGTGTGGTAAAGTTAAACAAAAGAAAAATACTCATTACTTCTAAAAGTTTTACACGAGATGGAAGTATGTTCACCAATTTATCTATAAATAAAAATGATATAACAATCTAAAAACGCTAGGTAAATAGCTGTGTTAATATAGTAATGTTTATTAGTTTAGAATATTATCCTTTTAATGACAAAGTATATCGTTTACGTGCAGCAAAACAAAGCTTATTTAGAATTTAATCTTAATAAAATTCAATCTAAGCAAAGAATTGTGTTGAGTCATATTATTTTTATTAAATTAAAGCTGAATTTTATTTTGCTTTGTTACATTATTTTTCACTGTGAAAATTGTATTTATAAAACTACTTTATTATTCTTAACATATTTCATATATAGAAATTACGTAATATGCTATTAGACAAACTCAATTATATAATTTTCGCATATGTAAGTTGATATATTATGTATCAAAACTTCGTTAGTATATTGAAATTGACTAAAACTGTTCCAAATACATATCAGATAATCTGAATTTGCTATGGTTCATTTATTTTTACGAAAGATTTTTAGATGACGTTTATTAGACTTTTAGATCAACAAAAGGACTCAGTATTGCCATTATACCGAATATTAACTTAAAACGAAACTTTAAAAGCGAGGCATTGTCCAAATTGGCGTTATTGTTCTAAAATATAAAAGCCTATAAAAAGCTCCACTCCATAGTTTGAGCACTTCGACAGGTGCAATTGATATCTCTTTATTTTGGTTATAATATCATCTTGAAAAGGATGATTAAATATTATAAATAAATTTGATAGAGTCAATAGACAAGTATAAGAAATGAAAATTACGCTAGGAAACTGGTATACCTTAGATTCAATCATTATTTTACAAAACAGGTAAGTACCAAATTCTGAGACCAATATCTATCTCTCTCGGTCGGCAGCTCATTTCTGAGCATCCTCGTTAGCAACGAAGCATCTAGAGCGGACTATCTGCTTCCACCGGTTTCTGTCCAGCGCTTCTCTTATGACACTGAGACCAATACCTAGACCTAGAAAAGTATAAATATACTAAGTTATTTACATGTTAATTTAGTTCAAGATTAAAAGCCAAAAATCCAAATGTTAGTATAGCCCTTGAGCGACAGCTTAGAGCGATAAACTCGTCTGCGTCTTGCCTGTGTTAAATAGTAAAAATGTCTGATGATATTAAATTAGCTATTATGGGGTTATGATATTATGAATATGAAGTTAACCCTAAATAACAATTTAATTAATTCTATCATCAATCTATCCGAAACCGCACCTATTTGTGTTGCAGAGTGAAACCAAAATAGTTATTGTTTGATGAAATTATTAATCGGGATATGAACGTTATATTTTAGACTAAATAAATATAAATAAATTCTAATACAAAATGTAGTGTTTATGTTTTCTGTAATGAAACTATTATATTTAAACTAGCTGCCTCCGGCCATTTCGTTTCTTCTTAATGTGATGAAATCTTATCTACTAGCCTACCTTTTTAGTACATCATGAAATACTTTGATATGCTACCCCAAAGACTATTCAGTTTTCCAGAATGCACAGTAACGTAAATACAAATTGCCTACTCAATTCCCTGTCCCGTAAAGAAAATCCAATGCCCATACATAAGATCTCACTCCTTACTGTACTGAAAGCTAAGAAAACGGGCTATTCTTTATACTAGTAGAACAAATCTAATCTTACTTTCAGCCTGATATACCTCATATAAGTGTTAAAAGATCACCTACCCAATGTATATATACCATAAACAAGACTATCCCTAAGCCAAGTTAAAACAAGTCAATGAAGAATATAATATTCCACAAAGTTATTTCGATATTAAACCGCACGTCCGTCGCA
Organism: Pieris rapae; assembly: GCF_905147795.1. Classification (NCBI taxonomy): domain Eukaryota; kingdom Metazoa; phylum Arthropoda; class Insecta; order Lepidoptera; family Pieridae; genus Pieris; species Pieris rapae. The sequence continues at coordinate 7,446,816 of NC_059527.1, forward strand.
TGTCTAGTTAGTTTGAAATAAAATGCCTAAATTATGAACGTTATATTCACAAAACCACTAAAAGTCATCAAGCTTGTCTAAATAATAATAAATAAATCAGTGGCGCTACAACCTCTTTAGGTCCTGGCCTCAGATTTCTGCAGCAAGTAGGTGATCAGCCTCCAGTACCAGACACACGTCATCGACTTTTTTAGTCTAAGACATGTCGGCTTCCTCACGATGCTTTCCTAAGAAACGAAAATTCGTAGAAAGAAACTCCATTGGTGCACGGCCGGGGATCGAACCTACGACCTCAGGGATGAGATTCGCACGCTGATGCCACTAGGCTAACACTGCTCTGTCAAGAAGCAAGCTTGTCTAAACCTAGAATAATTCGAGTTTCAAGTTTATAAATAAATAATTAAGCCAGCTAGTCCGGGCAAATTTGTTCGGAGCAAAAAGTACATAGTTAATGTTTTACAAAAATAATGACTAAATAAGGGCGTGCTATAAAACCTTAAAGCTTAATCAGTTATTTTGTAATCGCAATTAAAACTTAAAAATACTATAACAATTACTTGTAAGGAAGTAAATTAAAAATGAAAAATAGGGTTATTAAACGCGATAAAAATATGGAAGTAGCCACGCGGGCGTTGCGTGAAACATAAACATGAGGGCCGCGGGTTTTTGATTTATTCCTAACATTTGTCAGGGCTATACCTAATATGCTGGTATTTGACCCCTTGATAAAACTACTGACCCGCAACTGTATAACACGCCTATAAAGAACTACTCCATGATGCATTTCTTTTGTTTTTTTAGGGCTATACGTATACCGAACACCGACCTCCATTACCTGGACGATTAGAATTATGATTGGAGTTGATATTTATTCAAAGATACACTATTAAGCCATGTAAGGTTCTCTTTATGACAGTAATAATAATAACAATGAACCCTCTTTAATTCCATACAATAAAAATCAGATGGGTGTAAGTTTTGTATAATATATAGAATTTCCGAACATTCTTCTGAAAATTGTATTGTATGCCCTATGTACAGTAATGTGTGAAGGATGGATTACTGGCAAGAAACTTTCCGCCACTCTTTTTATGGCTAAGTTTTGAGTCATACAAATTGTTTGAACAAATCAATCCCAAGGATTAGGATCATTTAAATATTCGTCAAATTTATAAAAAGCTTTATTGATTAATTTACGTTTGACGACAGCTTAGATTTTATTTAGTGATCATTTTTTAATTTAGCTTGGGAGTGGTTAAAAACGAATACAATTTCTATATAAGGAATTATTATTAAATAATTTATAGCTGTTAAATAACGTATATAATATGTAACGAAGACATGAATATAAGAGTTAGTTAAAATATATCTTTGTTTATTTCCAGAGATAGGTTTGACAAATTACCTTTACAAAAAATAAAGTTGAAATCGTTTTTTAAGTTACGGTCGAGTGTTCCGAAGTAATTGGAAGGTCAGACTAATATATTGGCTCTCTTTGTCCATGAGGAACGGTGATGACGTCATAAATATTTTTCCTTTTTCTAGCCTTATAATTTCCTTCACGGGTACTTGGTTTTTATGAAAGTAACTTAGTACGGTTTAGGCTGTTGTATAATGGTATTTGACTAAGTAATTTTGTTGAGATGTAAATCAGGATTTAATTTTATTATTATAGGTTGATTAAAAAAGTTGTTATAACGTAGAAATAACAAGAAATTGACTTGAAACTGGCAAAGATCAACTATTTCCATAAAAGAAAAGAAATTGTAATTGTGTTTTGGTAAAATGTAACTTTTAATATAGAGTCCCAAAATCAAAAATTGTATTAAACTTGGAATATTAGAAGGCTGAAGTTTTTATTTATTTCCAGACAGTTATCTAAGGAAATGAGTTATTTAGAATAAATACGTTTGATATACGGAGACAAAATATGGTAAATGACAAATAATTTTAAGGGAATTAATAATTTTTATTATTATTACGAATTAAAACTCATAACTTTGACACAAACATGTAATTTGTGTAATTGGATAACATTTAAGTATTTTTTAAGACTTCTTTGTTTTGTTAAAAGAAACAGTGTCAATAGTAGTTTCTAAGATATCCATTTATCGCATTTTTTACAGTTATGGTATTTTTTTCAGTTAACGAGTATACAGGTAATTTATTTAAATTATTTTTACCATCTGGTGATAGAAAAATAAAAATTAAAAAATTTATTGTATACGTATACCAAATAAAAAGGTATATAAGGTATTGTTAAGAATTAGTTCAGTTTTATTTCAGCCTTTGTATTTTTATTTGTTCTTATTAATATTTTTGAAATTATTAAAAATAAGTAAGTTTATTTGTTGACCCTTAAATCATAGGAAAGTATTTACACAAACCATTAAATATTTCGTTTTGTTAACGTCCAAGAAACAATAAATACATTTCAGGTACTCATTTATACTACTATCTAAACGAAAATCTCTAACTACACTTTTCCGTGTAATTGTACAAACATTCAGTGAGTCAGCCCTGAACGTTTGTCGTGACGATTGTACATTAAACCAGAGATCGGCTATTTCGAGCGTTTTGCACGCCACCTATATTCAATACTAAACAACACTATGTAACATAGAGATCTAGAATAGCACTCCCTTTAGGTCGGATAATGTGTTCTCATGTATCATCTTTTAGATCGATAATATTATTAGAGATTGGAAGATGTGCTCTCCCTCCAACCCAAAGTTATCCTCGTAATGAAACCTCGAAGAGTTAAACCACTGACTTCTTGACACGACAGTTATAAGACGCCTATAGAGAGTTAAACGTTTTGAGTTAATAAACCTACCGGTAATAAACCGGTTTCTCAGACACATGAACATAGTGTCAAAAAATTATAGAACATTAAAACTGTTAATGAGCCTTAGTTTAAGCTATTCATTTCATTTTTAGAATTAAAATTTTTGTAGTGTTTTACTATTAGGGTTTCTAGTATCTATATATCTTTGTATGCATACAATACTCTCTCGGAAATACATGGAAAAATGCCGCATGTAACGGTTATAATTGACTATTAACTTAACGTTTTAATTGTAGAGGGCGCCTTTGTAACGGTCCGATCGGAAATGGGAGCTCTTTAGATTTAAGTGAGCCGGAATTGTATCGGATATGACTGGCAACATTAAGTCTTAAAGTTACCAATTTCCCCGGCACAAAATAAATTTATATAAGACAATTCTTTATGGAATTTATACTTTAAGTAAAGCAACAATTCTCGTCTTAAAATAATGTGAAATAGGAGGGAAGTTTCATATTAAGTCCGTAAATTAATTAAAAAATAAAATAATGATAATAATTTAACAGCTATTTAATACCCCCGACGACTAATTATCGGGAAATTATCTCGAAAATATTTATAAATAATAATAATTTAATAACTCCGGTGACCCAGGGTTTGAACCTCGCTCAACGATTAAGTCTCAATATGACGAGAAAATTAGAGGTACACTGCCACCCGCACCAAAATTTTACATTTCATTTCATTTCATTTTCCATTTATTATTTTTATTGTAGGGTATTTTTATAAGCCTTTATTTCTGACACCCATTATAGTAAAGTAACACTTATTTAAGTTACATAAAAAAACTTAATTCTAATACATAAACAAAACTTAATCTAATACAGCACTTGACTATCCAAGCTATTGTAAATATTTATATTTTGCTTTGAAGATTGTGTCAATAATCATTTCATTAAATTGATAACAATAAAAATCCATAAATTATTTGAATAAAATATCTTTTTTCATTTGTTTCGCGTTTTTTACTGTACGAAACTTTCAAACACTAAAAAACAAAAAATATATATATTACCTTTCTTTCTTTCGTCTTAAAATTATCGCTTCACAAGTCACCAACAGTTATGAAACATAAAAATTATGTTTTGAGATAACGTTTAATTTTATTCGCGAAAGAGGTTTAATACAAGTAGATTTATTTCGTTTATAATTTAAACCCTGACTTAATCTTAATTCGAATAAAATTGCCCGACCTCAACATGGTAATACTGTAATTTGCGAGCGTCCCGTTCAGTAGATTCCCGCCTAATCTTATTACGGGGAAAATCGGTCCGCTTTTGTTCGTGAACCATTAACTGACCTGAGGCATTTTTTTACACATTACATTTACTAAATTTTAACGTACACATTTATATTGACTTTATATCTTAGTAGAATATTGTTTGCCTAGTGGCTTTAGTTAACGACTCCCGTTATAGAGGTCGTACTAACGGACCAGACGTCCCGTTTTGAACGGGACTGTCCCTTTTTCCAATTACGAGACCAGTCCCCGAAATGAATTGTGGGACGCAAAATTGTCCCATTTTGAGAAACCACGTAAGATTTGTGATTCATCATCGAAAGTCGAGGCAGAATACGGAATTCCACCAGTATTGCCACGACGTCCGCCGTTCCACAACTAAGCGATCCTTAAGGCAGTTTTTGCCGCGCACCACCTCTTTGTGGAATCAGCTGCCCACTGAAGTAATTCCGAACCAATTCGACTTAGAGTCCTTCAAGAAAAGAGCGTACCAATTCTTAGAAGGCAACGCACTCGCGAGCCGTCTAGCATTGAGAGTGTCCATAGGCGGCGGTATCACTTAACATCAGGTGAGCTTCCTGCCAGTTTAGCCCCTGTTATATAAAAAAACCGCGTGAATGTTTGACCCGCAGAATTGTTTAAAATAAACTGCATGAGTATCATTGTTATTTGATCGTCACCAGCTATATTTTAATTTTAATTTAAATCATTTATTATAATATATAAAAATATATAAATACTTATATGTTCTGATAAACTAACTTTTAACATTTTGGGAACCTATATTTTGTGATTCAAAGCCATCTAACTTTTTATAAATAAATAACTTTAAAGAAGTGTTTTGTTTTTATTGCCCTAAATTAAAAGATGGTCTTGAGCCTAAGAATAAATTGTCACTTTAGTTATAATATGGAATATTTGCCTCTATGCGCATTTAACAATGACGGACGGTGAAGGATATCAACCATGCCTATTGCCTATGGCCCAAAAATGCTGATCACCCACCCGTGTAGCAATGCCCAGTTTTTTTTAAATATCTAACGAACTTAATTCAGGAGTATTCGCCGTAATACATTTATTTAAACATGTAATGACGTAACTTGAGAAATTCGTTTATTTCTAAAGAGGTATGAAGATCTTACCAGCCACGCCCTTAAAATAGATATGTACAGAACATGTATTAAAATAATGAGTGACTGTTATGTTGTATATAGACGAAAGAAATACTATAGCTTCATTACACAGACTCTGAGGGATGGCAAAGCCTTACCTTAGCAACAGAACAAACAGAATTTGCTCAAATATTTGCAAAGGTCGTCGCGAGGGAATACCGCGAGTTGTGACAAATAAATCGTTTTTGTTATTAAGCTCTCAATTGACACCGAAGTAGTAGAAATACGAAATATTGTATGACGAAAACTGCTATGGAGAGAATCTTACAAAATATAAATAAATACAATTAATATTCATTAGACAACAACAACAATCATAATAATGTATAATGTTTGGGAATCCATTTCAGATAACAAAATTCCTATGTCAGTATTCCCAGCTCTTTCATAAGTAACTTATACGTACCTTATTTTAATTAGTTTTGTTTTTTCAACTGTTTTTAATACGTGTACTCGGGGTACATGTGAGTGTGTGAGTGAATGAATGAAATGTTTAACTACATAATAGGACTCAGGAGCATGTCCAACACTCCATAAGGTTTTTGTAAGCCAGTCCTTCAATCGATTATTTATTTTTTTATATATAATAACTGGTTTTACGTAAATTATACAAACTATATTTCTTAAATGGATAAAAACGTAAAAAAATAATGAAACTGCGTATACTACGAACAAATGAACGAATAAAACTATTTACAATATTTTTTGGAACGATAAAATTATGAATCATTGAAAATACATTGTGTAAGAAAGTGTTTTATAGGGAATAAGTGATTTCAAAATTGAGATTTTAATTAATGCAATATCTATGTAGGAGCAAAGAAACATAAATAACGATTTACATTAGGTAAATATTTCAAAACGTCCTCCGTAAGAAACTATGAAATGCTATATTCACATGTATAGTCAACTTATAAATCATACTAATGACTTACACTAAAACAAAGTATTTCGGCCACACCTCAAAACATTTTCATTTTATATTCCTAATGTCTCATTGACACGAATATACTGTTTATTTAATCTAAATAAAGGATTAAAAGGCTCCCATTAGACCTTTTACACATTTTGAACTAATTTTTTTTTTTTTTTTTATAGAACAGGGGGCAAACGGGCAGGAGGCTCACCTGATGTTAAGTGATACCGCCGCCCATGGACACCCTCAATGCCAGAGGGCTCGCGAGTGCGTTGCCGGCCTTTTAAGAATTGGTACGCTCTTAAATTCATTAAGACGTAAATTTTTATCACTATAACACAGCTCTAAGTTTTTAATTAAGGCATAACCGAGATAAGACAGGTGTTTGTTTTTAAATGTAGATAAAATTATTCAAAACGTAAATAATTTTTTTTTTTAGATTAGATTCACGTTTCATGGCGTATCAGCATTGCAGCAAGGTAAGCTGCTTTTAATTGAATTAATAAATAACTTGAGAAGTGTCAAGGGACACCCGGATGGAACTGTTACACCCCTAGATTGTTAGCCATAATGCTAAGTAATGATCTGCATCATCAATGCAGACTTTTAGAGGATTAGGTCGTTTGCGTCTTTAGATAGTCTGCGTGAATAATTCTATGAGAGCGGTTGTCTAATTTTTGTATTACAATTTCTATTTTAATTAAATCCTTTTTTTTAAAGGCGTTTAAATTCCACGGCCTAACAGAACGAAGTTCCTTTCGATTAATTAGTGAAGGAATTGTAATATTTTTTTTAATATAAACTTAATCAGTAGGCTCAATTTTAGCAATTAGAGAGCCCAAAATCATTATCTTGTATTTATTTATTGTTTCATATCGACAACAAATCTGAAGATAGAGATCTAAATTTTTTTACGATAAAGTTCGGTTACATCATATAGATGTCGCTAGCTTCGTCGTTACAACTCTTCGTCTTAATTCTTTCCGTCTGGCCCCCTTTCGCAACGCGCGATAAGGAACTTCATTCCAAAAATATCCTTTTTTTTCATTACATAATAAGCATAGAAGTTTCATTGATTTTGAATTGAAAAAAAATATTTTTTATATTATTATCATCATAATGCTATTCTTACATCTGACTCTTTCTCTCTACATTCACTACATATACATTTACTCCTGACATTTTATAAATATTAAATTAACCACACATTTTACAGTCCACTAGCAGGAAAGCTGAACAATCTTCATCTCCAAAAAGGCTCAAAATAATCCTGAATCTAGACGAATAGCAGTCTTTTCCGGGAGATCAAGAAGTCCAACCGGATAATTAAAACGTCATTCATTCCTCGAGCTGTTGGAGTCCGGTGAAATGCCTTTTCTTTCACATTGTACCTTTTCGAAACCTTTCTTTCTGCCTTAAGCATTTTGGCTTTTGCATTATTTTAAGATTGTTAGCAGAGGCTTAAGTGACGTGGTTAATTGCTTTAAAATTCTATGTAATTATTTGCTAAGCTAAAAATATATTATTAAATAATATTTAATTTGTGATAATAAATATTATTGGTTTTAAGCATTAACTAAAAACAAAATATAACCTATGAAGACGGGTATACCTAATTATAATAAAAAGTGTTTATTCATTTTAACCGATAAATACCTGTAAGTGAAAGTATAAGTGAGTGTAAGTGTTCGCCAGAACGCACCCTAACACAGACTAGTGTATTTTTCTGTCGTTTAACCATACGCTCGAACCGCGACGTGACGCCAACGACGCGTCGTGTCAGTATCAACACGGATTCTGATGTAGAAACATTGCTATTTACGTAACTTATTCGGCGTCGACTGAGAAAACAAAAACAATATTGAGTGTCATCGATGGTTGCATCAAGATAGATAAACTGTCACTTTAATGCATTATATCCTTAACTGCAAACTTATACGACCTTAAATGTGCGTCAATGCAAGTACAAGTTGCACGTATGCCAAAAGACGCGTCTATAAGTACTTACATGCGCTTCCAAAGACGAGGTTTAAGCGCGTAAAAAAACGCTAGTCTGAATAAAAATAGAATTAATCACGTGTTCGTTGTAGAAAGCCGGTTCCTTAATGACATCCGTATTCAAAAGGTTCGTTTCCTCAAGGTAGCGATTGATGAGTGTAAGCCGTTAGTAATTTGTTTGAGAAGTCACAAATTGCTCCAATATTGTCATGTACGAGGACGAGGTAACATTTATAATCTGTCTAATAGTTCGGTATACTTAGATCATAATATTGTTATACTCAGCGAAGCTGTCACAAAAAACTCCCCTTTACAAGATCGCCTGTTTACATCTAAATATATAAAACAAAGTCGTGTTAGTTATACCACTTATAATTCAAAATCGGCTGGAACGATGTAAGTTAGCTCTGTAGTTTTTCGTGGATTCTTCTTCGCTCCGAATAGGAGTATAAATAATAAAATATCGAATAAGTAATTGAAATAAAAAAAATAACTAAATTAATTTTACGAATTCAAACAGCATGTGGTGCCATCTGTTGACAAAACTACGCATCATTTTACACGTGTTCTTAAGTGATACCGTCGCCCATGGACACACATTTTCAGAAGGTGTACAAAAATGCTTCCAGCCTTTTAAGAACTTTGGTCCGGAAATACTTCAGTGAGCAGCTACATAGTGGAAGCGCGGCAAAAACTGCCTCAATTTTTTATGGACATCAAGGTGATACTGATGCTATTCTATTCTAATGTCCGATCCCAGCTTCGATATATATATATATATATATATATATTTACACCGCGTCATCTTGATCGAGACTCATCGAAATTGGGTACACACTAGACGTCATCACTATTGGAAACGTATGATACAGAATAAGAAACCTGTAATATTAAAACCATTTCCACATTTTTGTGAACACTGTATTTGTGAAAGCAGAAGATAAGCCGGGTTCGTTAGATGGAACAGGCTTCTACATTTATAAGCCTAAGCCGCAGATTAAAGTTCGGTACAAGTTCTAATTAACTGGAATTTTATGTTTTAAGGTTGACTCGGATTTGCGCTTAGTAAACTCGTGTCACCAATGGTTTTTCGCATTTTAAATAGTTAGCTTTGAATTATTGACTCTTAGCGTCCGGGATGAGAATCATTATGTAAGTATAAACTGATAGGCTAGTGTTACGTAGGGTAGGTAGGTTTCATATAACATTTTTGTAGTAAGAGTGTAAGACATACTAATAATGTTTTCTAACTATTGATGGTAAACATATAATTAATTAACCATTTTCTCTCGGCAGGAACGCACAAATAAACCTAGTCCATAGACAGATCGCACAACTGACATAAAAATTAAATTTGCTTTAAATTTAAAACACATGCAGCCTCCGAGTGTTAACACTATTTCTCATAATAATTCAATTTCAAATTCATTGTTCAAGTAAAAACAGTATAATATTACTAAGGGTGAAACTTCTCTAATTTAACAAAGTTCTTACAATAAACAAATAATGTATTGTTATTATGTTCTTGTGAGTAGTATAAATTACAATTATCATATCAAGTTTAAGTGAGATTGTTCACACTATTTATACCAAATATTTAACAAGACATTTTGAAATCTTAGTAATAGTGCTTTGGTACATTAATAGAAAACAAAAAGAGATGGTCTTGCATTTATTAGATACGTAGTAGTGTGAGAGAGAGATAGTAGTAATATTAGAGATCTAACTTTAAATATCTTTATTCGTAAATTAGGTTTGACTTAAATTACTAGTATTAAGTTAAATCTAGCTAGATCCTAATTTTTCATGATGATGATGTAATATTAACTTAATACTAATACAATACTGCTTATTGATGAACAAACTAAAGTAAAGATATAATATTAACAATAGATAAAACCTAAACCTTTTTATAATTAATTAAAAGTAATGTAATTCTTATAAATTTAGCCAGTGTGCAACTGGTTATTAATGTAACTATTAGAAAACTGATTGACAATAATAAATTAAATAGCGAATTGTTGTCGGAAATAGCCATATTCAGCTAGAGTTGGAAAAGTGGGAAAATTCCTTTTCAGTATAATGAAGAGATCTGCACTCAGTTCGACAGTAAATGGAATCTCGGCCTAGTCCGGAAATCCGTCGGCAATTGAAAATTCTTTGTGAATCCACAGTGAACGTACAATGTATGAGAACTGGATATGATTGGCCTATGAAGACTTCATTGTCATATATTAAATTAATTCAATCAATGTATATTGAATGATTTATTATTCTGATTAAGAGTATCTTAAGAGTTTCTTAATAGTCCTTGTTATGCCCTTGTTTTGAGGGCTTGGAATAAATGCACATGACGGTCTTTTCACTTTTGAAATAAATTCCAATAAAATAATAGAGAGAGCTACAAGAGAGAACACCAATCACAACCAATATCAACACAAGATTGGTAGTGGAATACATTTATTTTCCTGTTTATATCTGTGTGTATACTTATGTGTAAGAAGACCTATAATGACCGAATAGCTGGTTAGAGAGTAACCGTCTCCTTAATTTTAAATATTGTAGAATTGTTTGATGATTTGCTTTTTCTTAAGAGTTTTTTACGCCGGCTTTTTCTCTCGGCCAACACCCTCTGTCTTCTTTGCCGATGAGTAGGGATGCGAACAGGCTCGAATTGAATGACGTATTCCACGTAGTGATACCATGATGATGTTATGTTCCAAAATAAACGTATTTTTTTTAAATATTTCTTTTAGAGGAAATTTCTGAACTTCAATAAAACGACTACAGCAAACTAAGAGAAGACGAGTTTCCTTTTATTGTCTTGGAGGGAAGGACTCATATTATCAGGTTTCTGTGGTTGTAGACGCAGTCAACGAATGAAAGTAAACCAGAGTTTTACAACATTCTTAATAAAATAACTCTTGTGTAACTGTCACATGCATTTACTCGATTAATATATAATATGGATACAGGTAAATAAACGAAGTCATAAGAATCTATTCCATCACAAGAGGTAATCCATTTATAAATGAATGAGGTAATTGAACGAGGAACTTCCAGCTATATTAATTCCACTATGGCTAAGCTCAGTCACAGGTCGGCAATGACGTCTGTAATAACCATTCATCTCATTCAATCCCTTTCGAGCGTTATAAAATACGTATGGTATAATCATATAAGGATATTACTGTTACCTTACTAATATTTTTTCTTTATAACACTTGCTACATTACAGCTTGCTAGTCAGTGGACTATTAAATGTGTGTTTAAACTTTATATGTATTGAATGTCAGGAGTAACCGTATAATATATGTAATGTATGTTTGAGCAAGCGACACTGGATGACTAAATATATGAGAGACGTAAGAACCTAACAACGCTACGGATACCTAAGTAAAATCAAATCAAAAATTTTTTTTTTATTCTTTATTACTCAAGATGTCATATGGAACATGGTGTAATGTTTGCAGCTCTTTACAAACGTTGTGTAAAAGAAAAAACTTGGCGATTAAAAAGAGTGACGGAGAGTTTATTGCCAGTTCTTCTCTTCCGTTCTACGCCCTTGATTTGAGAACTGGCAGTAAATGTAAAATTAGAAGCATTTAGAATTGAATTAAACATACGTGATCCATGTCAGTAGTTGGTTGATGTTCAGATGATGAAATCTGAATACATTAGATGGTTTATCGTTTATTCTACTTAATTTAAATCTAACCGCTTATGTGAAAATAAAATTATTGCTAATATGTAATAATCATCCAGTACAATGCGCTACAATATGAGTATCAGTTTCTTTGGTTATTTTTATTTCATAAACAATTACATGGACAATTATTTGACTGATAACGAATACTAATTTATTAAGCCTTAACTAATTTTCTTTCGCTGTTTCGGCGGGTAATCAATTGTCGAATTCAAAGTCTCATTTCTGAGTCATATTTATTCTAAAGTACTTAACAAGTGCTGAGGGAGCAAAATAAATTCTGAGACGTAGTTAAGTAGCCGGTTTATTTACATCCGGATTCCGGTTTTCTCTGCTCTTATTTCATTTCGAAATAAGGCCTTTAAAGAGCTTAAATTAAGGAAAATCACAGGTATTACAATCCATGAGTGTTTACTGAAAATTGTTTTATTTCAATTTACCCAACATATTAAAATGTTTTTGCTTTAATCTGGATAAAGTTTTACTTTTTTATGAGCTTTATATAATTATAAGCAGTGTTGGCCTAGTGGCTTCAGCGTACGACTCTCATACCTGAGGTCGTAGGTTCGATCCCCGGCTGTGCACCAATGGAAATGAATCTATGTGCGCATTTAAGATTTACTCGAACGCTGAAAAGGAAAACACCGTGAGGAAACCGACATGTCTTAGACCCAAAAAGTCGTCGACTTGTGTCAGGCACTGGAGCTTGTCACCTACTTGCATTTTAGATTCAATGATCATGAAACAGATTCAGAAACCTGAGGCCAAGACCTAAACAGAGGTTGTAGCGCCGCTGATTTATTTATTATTTATATATGAGCTTTATGTTGCTAAAGGAAAAAGTACACATCACACTTCAATATCTAAGAAAATAAGAAAATCAAGTCTTAAATATTATACAAACAAATCTATAAATGTACTAAATTCAATATATAATATGTTTACCTTTAAGCCCATATAATTACAGCCTGTAGTTAAAAATGGAATTTACAAGGGAAGATTTGCCTTTAAATTGTAGCAGGCGCGATTAAGTTCATATACCTGGCTTCTATTTCTTGATTGATGATTTCAAAATATTTTATATTACATCAGCAACTATGGATCGCAAACTCAGAAATTTAAGGCTAATAAACTCGTGATGAATTTACACGTAGCTTTCTATTATTATTCACACCAGGTATTTTATTGTTCCTACACAAAGGTTGATATGTGTTTCGACTTAATACTTGTAACTGCTCTTAAGAATTTATAACAAATGAAGAAGTACGCTTCAAGACTTTTTGAGGATTACGTTCTGCAAAGTATCTAAAAAATTATTTAAAGAATAAATTTGAATTTTAAATTCCTTTTGCCTGTCAAGATTGTAAACAAGTAATGTCAATTTGAAAATATTTCCAAATTCAAATTCTTTTTCCATTAGGCAATCGTTATAAAGCCATAATTTAATTTTAATAGTATCTGTGATTAAATAAAAAAGCTGGTGATAAATGGAACGTGTTTGAAATTCTCAGCGGCCTCCATTCGGAGCGTCACTTTGGAATCTTAAGGTGTTGACATTAATTCTTGTCCGAATTAATTCAGCTAGGCACGTGAAATTTAACTAAATGTTACTATGCTCGCACTGTTGGATATGTAGTGTTTCAATATTTGCTGTGTGTGGTAAACAATGTATGGAACTAAAATAAAAAACTTGAGAGGTGTCAAGAGACACTCAGATGAACGAAGTTCCATTCGATTAATTAGTGGAAGAATTTATTTAACAGCTCATAGTTATACGTATTATAAGACAAAACACTAAGACAATACAGTAAGCCGAAACAGATTACATAGATAAACAATATATGTATATAAAACAGAAAAAACAACTAAATTAATAACAATAATACATTTTAAAACTAACTAATTTTTTTTATTATTATTAACAAATTTAATGTAGTGTAAACTTAATCAGTAGGCTCAATTTTAGTAATTAAAGTGCCTAAAATTATTATTTTGTATTAATAAATTATTCTGTTTCATTTTGACAAAAAGTCTGAAGATAGAGACATTTTTCTTACCAAAAAGTTCCGTTCCATCATAGAGATGTCGCTAGCTTCGTCGTTACAACTTTTCGTCTTATGTTTTTCCGTCTAGCCCCTTTTCGCAACGCGCGGTAAGGAACTTCATTCCAAAAATATGGCCTACCGTCGATTATTTTAAACCAGAAAAGATTTCTTACAATGTTTTCCAAAAATAACGGTATTCAATATTTTTTCTTGTTTGTTTTAAAACCTCACCCATGGCGTTTTAATCCTTTGGTTTTCGTCATTGCGTTATAAGGTCACTTAAAAAAAGTATAAACATAAATAAAAGGTTATTTAAGAAAAGTACAGCCAGCGCTATCACCATCAATGTGAATAAAGCTAATTTGAAAATTGCTATAATTAGAATAATGATATCGTTCGCCTATTTAAATTAAATTCGATATTTTCTAACCAAACTTGCTTTTAAATAATATTCAGTAATTACGACATGAAACACAATATTTTTGTAATTATCTTAAATACTCGGGTACACTATTTTAATTTAACGATAATAAATATCAGACGGGTTATAGTCAAGAAATATTCTTGTTGATAGTAATGTAAGCCAACCGCAATCTTTGTAGTAACTTGTAACCTAAGACTACAGTCACCACCGCTCAGATCCTTGGGAAAAGGTCATACGGTCTTGGAGGAATCATCTGACTGACCGTTGCCTATCAACAACCTACAAGGGGCTTTTGCAAAAACCTCCCCTGCACTGCAGCCCTATGGAATCCTCAATCGCATTCTTCTATATTATTTATGGTTATAGGAATCTGTAACGTATTTCGTGACCCCACTGTGTGGTTGTGTATAAAGTTAAAGCCTCAACGAAACAGCAAGAATTACTCGCGAGCCCTCTGGCATTGAGAGTGTCCATGGGCGGCGGTATCACTTAACATCAGGTGAGCCTCCTGCCCGTTTGCTCCCTGTTCTACAAAAAAAAAAAAAATAATATAAGTGTCATGTCGCCTTCTGTCTTCACTTCAACCATAAATTCGTTTTGTAATCGCAGTGCGCAAATGCCTTAAAGGATCTCGAAATTTAAATTCGCAGACCCCAATCTCGCATTCGATTGTCAAAGACTTACCTCTAAGCAGCTTACGAGTAAGAAGATTTCGGATTCGTTCGCGATGCCAGCAACTTTGTAGTCTTAAAAATTTAAATGCCTTCAAAGACTGCCTCTGACCACAGAAACTAGTAATGTGAGGTTTAGACGGATTATTGAAACCAAATGATATTGAATTGAAAAAAAAATAACAGCTATTAAAGACCTGTGTTTATCAATGTACTTTTCTTATATTAGGTGGAACACAATTTATGATTACGATGCACAAAATCTACATCTTAAATTATTAATTTAACGTTTTTTCGGTATTGCTGCATTTTGAAGTCGATTAAATTAATATATATTAAATAAACTTAATGATGCATAAAAGCATAAAAATCAGTTTTTTCTTATCGAATAATGGCGATGTATAGATATTGCGTTTGTAATGATTTAGTCAATAAATATAATTTTATTAATGTAACTAATCATAACAAATAAATATACAATATTTACAATTTTCTCAACTAATTAAAAATGGATAAATAGAAAATTAAAATAATTTAAAAAAAAATTAGAGATCTACCAATCAAGTGCAAA
Source organism: Pieris rapae (assembly GCF_905147795.1). Lineage (NCBI taxonomy): Eukaryota > Metazoa > Arthropoda > Insecta > Lepidoptera > Pieridae > Pieris > Pieris rapae. The sequence goes on from NC_059527.1 coordinate 7,462,404, forward strand.
AACTTGAATAGAATCTGTAATAAAATTATTTTTTATATCATAACTAATATAAAATACATATATACAAACAAACACTGATGGAATACAGAGATGGAATACATTTAACTACAAAAATATTTAAAATTAACAAAAGGAAAGAAGCAAAAAAAAAATTTTATTTTTAAATTAAATAGTTCTGTAGTTTCGAAGGGTACTCCAGTACCTCAGAGGATTAAGATTTCTTTTCATAATAGTTATTTAAATTAACACAACCTAAACACATCATTTAATGCCAAATCAGCCAATCCATCAAGGATATCAGTTAATCGATACAACCAATTTCCAATTACCTTCCGATTCGGAAATACGTATTATCCTATCGTGGACGAACTAATTTTCGTGTAATCAATTTTAGGAGTTAATGTGATTAAACAAGAGAAACAGTAATTTTAGATATTGTTTGACAGTTCCCATTATGCGAGAAGATACTCGCTAATAAGCATTTGATAAATTTACTAAATAAATTGGAGCGAACGCTGATTTTCATATTTTTAAGTATGATAACTAATCTATACGATATTCACATATATGTTTATCTGTAACGATAATTTGAATTAAAAACAATCATAAATTGTCTATAGTAACAGTGTTCAGCGAGTGATAAATAATGAAATAAATTTGCGTTTGTATCCGTTAAAGTATTTAGATTAAAACTGTTCCCAAAATATGCTTATTTTTATTTTAACTTTGCTAGATTAATACATCTGTTAAAACTGTTTGGCTTGGTTAACTACACTCGTAATGTTGTTAATATTTGCCAATTTTAGTCTTGTTTATAATTAAAACAAATAATATATATACACGAGCATTTAGTGCAAGTTGTAAACTTTATCTTCGTACTGAAAGGCAAAGTATATATGAGTCTTTCTCGTTGTTCCTATATTAAATTTACTTATTCCTACGAGACCTATCCCTGAGCCTTTACCTTAGCATTAGTTTTATATAATTGAGTTGAATTAAAGATACAACAAAGTATATATTTAGATGTATTGTGTCATTCAGAGTAAGTGAAATACGACATTGCATGTGAGAAAACTTTCCAAATTAACCTGTATGTAGCTGAAGTCACACAACATCCTAATCGGCGACCAATTAAACTGTCTACCTTAAAACTGCTTCAAACTTCAGCATCCCGCATCTAACCACATTATCTCCTCTGCGAAAATCTAGGTTGGAATTAAAACGTCCACTAGTCCCGCTCTAATGGACCAAGGGGTGATTAATGTCTTCAGGACATTACATTTAATGAGGACAAATTGCATCTTTGAGAATCTTTCTAATAGCTCCCTTAATTATTCTTTTGAGCACCTAAAAGCTTTGGATGCCAATCAGTTTTTTCTGCGATAAATCCAATGATGCATAAGGCTTGATATATACGACAGATGAGAGAAGTTTACCACGAATACGATAAAAACTATGGCAATTGTTTAATGTCAAATACAAACATTGTTTCATTTAAGAAACAAAATAAATATTTATATAGCGTAATATAATAACTTACCTTAAAATGTAATAATTTAAATATATTATTAAAAGGAGTCCCTTTAGGCAAGGTTCCGAAGATACTCGCAGCGTTCCCCCTTTTAATAGCTAGACTAATTCTTTGTCCGAGGTAGCTGCCAGTCTCCAGTGATGTCGACTAACCTTTTTGTATTTCCCTAAAGAGCCTTATAGCGCTAGGATCCCACGGACCAAGGGTCTCGACACCTATTGGCACAAAATCATATTCTGAGCCTAGACCCCTGTATTTGCAGGCTGTAGCTTTTTTAGCAGCATCACAAGCCGCACCAGCTCTGTTGTTGGTTCCATGAAGGTGGTAATGGGGCCAGTGTGTCTGAACAGGTTGCATCCCATACCAGCACCCGGCCCATCCTCTTATAGAATCAAACTCATACCGTCCGGCCATCGTCTCTTGCTCTCACAGGACAATCCAGGGACCTTCAAGAAAAGATGAGAGACTTAGGGTAACTTGGACAAGAATTTTAATATAAAAAAAAACACTTAAGAATTTAAATAAAGTATCTTACATACCCTACTATTGACACGCAGTAGCCACGTGTCTTAACGCCCTAATCTTCAAAATTGTTGTTTCGTATAATTTGAAATCCGATCATTGAGGCACTAAATTGATTTTGAAAGTTAAGGATCGTTAAAGAAGCTCTTTAATAATAAAGAAACGTTCCAAGCAAATATTTCTAAAGAATTAAAAATATAAAATGTTTTTATTATTGGATTTCTGTTAGAAATATTAAGGACGTAACAGAACTCTATTAATTTAATGGTCGTATCATGCTCAGTGCCAGTGTACTCTCCGATGCCTTGATATGTGAAAGGGGTCAAGCGTAGAGTAAAGGTGAATACAGACAATCACTCACAAAGTAATTATACAAATAAAACTCTTCCGAAACTCAAAACCTATAATTATAATCTTTGTGCATACATATTTGTAAGTTAATGTGAGCAGTATTGAATTAACGGATTACTTGGTAGGGTTAAACAGGACTAGTTAACGCTATATTTATGATGGGGTATTGAGTAATACAAAAGATTATAATGTAATTATTATGCAATACCGTGAGATACAGCAGAATATCATGTCTACTATAAAATCCTTGAAAAATAATGGCGACTTTTTCCCGTATATTTCAACGTTAACATTAGTAGTAAAATAAAAAATTCAGCGTATATTAAAGCAAAAACCTTGAAAGAAGGACAGTTAACTCACACCACACTGTTTAAAAAAATTAATATATGGTACAACAATTTTAAGTCAGGCCCACAGATTTATGTATCTGTTTCACGATCATTTGTCAATCTAATTGATAAGAATATGATCAGCCACCTGTGCCTGACACACGTCGACTTTTTGGGTCTGAGATAAGCTGGTTTCCTCACGTTGCTTTTCTTCACCGTTCGAGCAAATGTAAAAGCGCACATAGAACAAAAGTCCATTGGTGCACAGTCGAGATCGACTGAGGGATCGAACCTACAACCTTAGTTTTAATATATTAGAATAGATAGAATTTGAAACTTGATAACTTTAAAAAGAATGTGTACATTGCTTTGAAGTGTAATTTTCCGCGTCATCTGCACCTTTTTTAGTTTCCAGCGAAGCGTTCAGATAGTGTCGTTTTATCCCTACAAATTGCCATTTAAATGCCATTTCATTGAGCCGCGTTAATATTAATTATAACTTCAGAATATAACCATTTTATTCAATTAAATTCCTGGAAACTGCATGTTTTGTTTATTGGTGTTCTAGGCCTTTGATTAGAGTTTTAAAATTAGAATCATTGAATATTTTTTTACTTTTATTCACTTTGATGTGTGTGACAGTTGATCTTTTCCTATATAGAAAAATATAATTATATTAATACACATAATTGATTAAATTCTACGCATTGTTAAGTTTATGGGAGACGAAATCAGACACCGTTCTTTAACATGAATTAATACTTATGTTAACGAAACGATAAATTTGATAATTTTTTAATCCTATTTAAACTAACTTTAGCGTCGTGTAACCCAGCCGAGTTATTTCTCAAATAAAACCATTCTAAAGGTTGATACGGCAAAGTACTTATTCACAAGTATATTTACATTTAATTCCGTTCTTATTTTAAAAACTCCGTAAGGAATTACGGTCCACCTAACACTGTGTATTCGTGTAATTTTTCACTCGAATAAACTGTTGAATTTAAAAATGTTCTATGATTTATGGGCTCTAAACCATTGGGTTTTATTTTTTCTTGATATAGATATATATATATATATATACTAGCGGATCCGACAGACGTTGTCCTGTCTACACGTCTTTAATTTCAAAATTTCAATTTTTAATAAGCCATTTTGATGAAAATTATTCTTCAAATGTTATGACAATATCTAACGATCCAGCACATGGTCACACACGATATAACACAATGATAACAAAACTTTTTTTAAATTTCGGGACAGACTAAAATTAAAATTCGAATATTATTTAAAATTTGACACTGCGATGGTAGCGCCGTCTGTCGGATCCAATGTAAAACATTCCAAAATCAACAACAACTAATAAATTGAAAATTAATTAAAAAAACATTGTCCAACGGACAAAATTGTGAATCTAAACCATTCCCAGATCCCCTCGAACACACACAAAAAAATTTCGTCTAAATCGGTCCAGTCGTTTAGGAGGAGTTCAGTCACATACACACGCACACAAGAAATATATATATTAAGATATATATATATATATTTAATAGAAAAGGGAAAAACAGGCCGGATGCTCAGTTGATGTTAGAGGCTGTTCGTGTATTACGCAAGCAATGGGGATCTTTGATTTTCTTATTTGGTCATTACGTCAACAGTAATTGTTAACTTTTTCATGCACATTGTCTATATATATACCGGCGGATACATACTACCAAGGCTCAAATGTGCGTCGCCGGCTTTTTTTAATTACTACTATCTTATAGGATAATAATTGAAACACTTGTGTTATTTTAAGTTCTTTATTAAGAGTTCTAGCATCATAAAAGAAATCAGACACAGTTTTTGGTTTATGTATTTTATTTAACTAATCATACAACTTACACACAATTAAGTATTAAAGGAGCAATTATAAGTACTAATTAAAGTAACGATCTTGATCTGTATGGTATATATTTATTTAAATATCCGTTTTGCTATTTTTAGCGATGGCTTCCCCTGCTATAAAAAACACTATTTACATAGTACCAACGCTGCAGTCAAACAAACTTACCTCTTGATTGACGAGACAGAAGTATGCGTTTATATCAAATGTTTATTAATGTCATAAGTCAAATCATTTATTAGGCCTATTAGAGAGTAAAAATTACAAGTTATTTTTTTTTAAATATTGCCCCTTCCTAAAGTGAATTGGAGAAAATAGGCAAGAAACTGCTTTAATCTTTTAAAATAGTTTTTACAATATATTATAAACATTAATATGAAAATTATAAAAGACCATGTACTTAGTATGACCATGTAATTAAAAAAACTAATATGCTAAAATAAAATGGTGTAAAAAAACAATGGAACAGATAACTGTATTATTATGTAGATACATGGTGCTCTCATATTTACTGCAAATCTACTATAGGTTTTATATTATTTTTTATAAAAGAAATAATTAAAAAACTGTCACAATGTGAGCTCTGCAGTCCTGTATACAATTAACAGTATTTTTAAAGTCCAAACTTAAAAAAATCAATGACATGCATTAAATACAGATGGATACTAGAGGACGCCCAAAAAGATCAGTCATCGCAGCCCATAGCCTTTGAGGGATGAACACTCTAACTTTGAATAGTTGGAAGTCTGGCAAGTCCCCCACCGGGAGATTTGGTGAACCTGTGAAATGTCGACTGTCGTTAATATTTCCTTATATTTATATTACATTTTTATGTACGGATACATATTCTATGTTAAAGTAGTATATAGTACAACAATAGATACCTTTAATTTTGTTTCAATGTTATAAAAGATACAAAAGCGACATTCAACAAAACGCTTTGTTTATTCCATGAATATTGTCTATTAAAACTAAAACGATTTTAAGGATAGGCGTTTTAATTACGCCCCGTTCAATCAATTAGTGTGCACCGTCTGATCATTATGCCTATTATTTTTTAAGCACTAGGACCATTATAAATTGATCTACTCAAACCGTTTTACACACCTTACTAGTATGTACTAAGGGTTATAGGAAGGGGTTAAGAGGTCATTTTAAATTGGACGTTATTCCCGAGTACATTCGTTTGTGTTGGGATTGGTCATTTATGCAAAATCATGAACTGCATGCCATTGTATTTATCGATGCGGAATGAATCGTGTAGTGAGGTGTGGCTGAATTTGTAATCCATGTTTCGGTCGGAATGCTCATTAATCGTTTTCCGAATATTGTACTTGCTTATCAAAGAAACGCAGGTTGTTCATTGCAGTAAATTGTTAATTAACTATGAATTTTAACTATTTAAATACTCCCACGTTAATTCATAATTAGCGTTATTGTATTGATAACGGAATTATTTTCCTTACAAAAATTATATTTTACTGACTTGATCGCATTAGCTTATTTAATAAAAGACTCACGAATTAGTCGTACTGAGTATTATAAAATATGATCACGATTTATCCAAGCCCAATAAATAAGTACAATACTTTGAAATTGCTTTGAATTTACCTTCATTTACAATTGCTTGGCGAACTAATTTCGCTAAGTAAATACACTAAAAAACAATAATTTTAATTTTTTGTTGGTTTGAACGATAAAAGTCATGTTTTTTACAGATTTAAAGGTTTATTCTATAGATTGTTAAAACTTTTACCAGTGTTCTAGCGAGCTAGAATTTGACGATGAATGGATACACCTCGGTTTAACAGTTAAAAGTTTTTTTTTAAACTAGTAAGAGTATAAAACTTAATAATAATAATATAATAATAATAGCCTTTATTCAACTTAACGCTTATTAATTCGAGAAGTATTTTTTTAATTACAACATTTACATCTTTTGGCGAGATAGGGAAAAAATGATGACTTTAAATTTTTATGATGCGTGCGCACAACGTCACAAAAAACCGACACCCAGAAGTTAGCATAGAAAATTTTAAAATATAAAAACCTTCTTTAATTATGTAGTAGATGTGATAACTTTCAAAATTAGACTTTGTATAATTTTTAAAGTTCACATACTTTAGTCGCATGAGTATTCATTAAGTGTCATTGTCGGCGCGCGCGCATTCATAAATTAATATAACTTCCAGTATTGTTAAAACTTTATTGTGCGATGGACGTATAGTGCGTGTATTGTCAATTGTAACATTATCTGAATTATTTAATATGAGGACAATAATGAGTGCGAAAGAAGGGATACTGATATTTCATATTGGTGAGTTTAGGTTTTATGATTCTAGCTTGTTTTTAAATTTACTTAATCAAAACCTAACATTCAAATTTTAAGTATTTACAAATTTCTTACATAGTAATTATTAAAAATTAATAAAATTAAAATTGAAACAAATTTAAAAAGATTTGTTGTTGATTAAATGATTTTGAATTAAATAAATACCGCATAAGATGGCAAAAGTACATAGATAGCAACGGTACATCCTTTAATAAAATAAATACACTTTATATTTACAAAATCTACGTTTTCTTCCTCCCATTCAAAACGTCAATTTCATATGTACCTAAAAATAGCTATTTTAGAATGGGCTAATGCTAATTACACATTTTCATACTTACAAATTATTATTTTGCATTGTTGCTCTTAGTTAAAATTGAACTTATCTGGACCATAAAAATGCCGTAGGTGAAAAAAGTGGAGAGGATCTGTAAAAAAAAATTATATAATAAAATTAATATATTTCTGTCAAACATATATTAAAAAAATATGTTTGACAGAAATCAGTGTTATCAGTGATTAACCCAGTGGTGAGAACTTTTACCTAAAACTGACCACTATTTGGTGGAAGCTGCCAGAAGAAATATTTAAAAACCGTTACAACTTATAGGGCTTCTAGACAAGAGCGTACCATTCTCTTCAACACATTGAATGCTTAAACAATTGAAGCAAAGTAATAGCCGGCAACTAAATTTTTTATGGCGAATTTTGGTTAAGTAAATATGAATGATTAAAAATATTTATGAATAAAAAATACATTATTTTTCGGATCCGAGTGGTCGGCATACAGCACATTGGTTGCCGAATACTTGGATCCGAGAGCTAGGAATGGCAATTGTTTAGAAAAGTGAACGGGACGCTCGCACGGATCCGAGTGGGCGGCACCGCTGCTATGACCGCTCTCCAATTGAGCAACACACCCGTAACGTAAATACGGCGGCAACGTTTTTCTAAGATAGACTGACCCATATATAATAATACCGTATACTGTTCCGTACTTTGCTTATATGTATATTTCAAACTATTACAAAAACAGCCTAGATTATAAACTGACATATGTACCTACTACTTGTACGATGTAAGTATGTCGTCGATCAAACATGTACACTTGGTTCATGTGTTCATCAAGCTTATTGTATTAAACTGGAAATATACACTATAGTAACATACCGGACCAAGTAATTCCCTAGACACTGTGAAGAAACCCATCGGGATTGTCTCAGGATAATTAACTAACACGACCACTTGAAATATTTCAACTTCTGATGGTGTCGCGCTACCGTTCGATGTGACTAGTTCAGATAATTGTCCCAATTGATGCCTTATAATATCCACCTGTATAAATTTTGTGAAATATATATACTACTACTATTTTACTCTTTTTTTTTCTATTGAGCGTTTTCTAAGGCATAGAAAGCTAGGATATAGGATAACAAGATAAAAAAGGATAGTGTGGTTTTATGAAACCACGGTAAAAGTGAAACGTTTTTTTACATTATAGACATTTTACTAAAAAAAAATTAGAATAGTATTCCTTAATGGAATACTAAAGGGTATAAAAATCGCTTATCAATCTTTATTTTATAATTGGAATATTTGGAAAACTGGAATCATAATGGGAAATAATAAAAGTAGACTAAGTCTCCAACGAATATTTTTATTGAACTCTGTGTCTTTGAGAGTACGACATACATAATACTTAACAATTATTAAGATTATAAACACATATTAAAATAGCGTGGAGCACTGGCACAAATGAATAATAGTGTATACACTACACGGTCAGGCGCCGCCATATTGACCTTGGCTGCTATGACGAGCGCTTTTCACTTTATCCCTACTCCGCGGCCGATCGTCACGTGACATGCGCCACACAGACCAAAAAGTTTGAGACGATATAATAAAAGTTTCACTTTAATAAATTGGAAAAAATGTAAAAAATCTCAGCTGTGTAATAATAATCTAATAATATATTTTATAGTCATGATTGGAAATATAACGGGCTTTTTTTAGTATTATTATTTACTTAAGAATATCCTATAATACAAAAAACAAATTTTTAGCGGAAAAAATATGTTTTAAGGCAAGTGATGAAAATTATTCAAAGGATATTAAGTGATACCGCCGCCCATGGACAAGTTAACAGTATACGAGATCCATACTTTGACGCCTTGGCTTGTTAAATGAAACAAAAAGCACTGGATATTATAAAAGGAACCACAATCATGATGAATCTAAGCATACTTCTTAACACTCACCTCTTTGCGAATTTGATACGATGCTTCCACATACAAAATAGCTCTAAATATATGCAATATCAGAAAATTGAGTTCCAAACAAGACTGCATAACGTCATATTCAGAGTCTAAAAAAGAGTTTTAAAAGCCATTATATTTTAATGTTGAAAACCTTAGATGAAACCACAAATCGAATTATTTACAGGGAACATATCCATACATGTATCGTTATTGTTATACCATTACAATCTAAAATATTACATTACATCATGAAGAGAACTCGTGATATATGAAAAATAGTAATGTTGCATACCTGTCAATGTAAATGTTTCTGCAAAGTTGTAGACGGTACCTACTAAATTTACTGTAAACATCAATGATAAAATTACAGCCAATAAATTGTCGGATGTATTGTATTTAAAGAAGATGTTACATGTGCTCACGAAAGCCTTGCTGAGAGCACCAACCGATACACAAATATCACACATCAGTGGTTTGGTCTTCTTATCTGTGCAAATAATACTCATTAATTTAATGTATATTAGAAAACATATTTTTATTATGTACCGTTAAGGGTTTAAACAAATATTAATGTATATATTGATTTATGAGACTTAAGCGATGTTAGATATTTAGGTAAATACCTGATTTGATATCAGCAATAATATCCATGAGTTCAAATTTAATTGTTTCCATATACTTATGAATTTCAAATTTTATAAAACTCGATTTTAGCTCAATCAAATTTTGTGCAACTTGAATTGTTATATTTAGAAGATACTTCGTGAAAACGTCAACTGAAGGAAATACAAAAAATCTACGTTAAAATATTACGTATTTAATTTCTTAGATTCATATTTTATTAAAAACACGCAATCGAAAGTGCACGAATAGTGTTCAGTAAAAATGCGCAAAACTTAGATTTCATTGAAACGGGATGACCAACAAACATTTATATAACCCATACTAGCAGTCTCGGCCAAGCGTTGCTGTGGCTAAGGTTTTTTGTTATATTACATAGTAGTAAACTATTCAAGGGAAACGGTAGGAGAACTTAATATGTGAAACGTTGGTCCTTTTAACACAGCGCCATCTGTTAGAATTGTATCAAATAAGAAACAAATAATTTGCAATAAAATAAAATTGCGACTATAATTAAAGATCTAAGCTATTCTATCTCTTAAGTTGGTTCAGACTGCACACGGTGTGCAAATTTGGTTGATATCGGTTCGGTAGTTTAGGAGACGGACAAACATCGTGACAAGAGATATATATAGAGCATTTGCAATCGGGTTGCATAATATGTAATTAAATCATTTTTTTATTTTTTTTTAATAGAACAGGGGCAAACGGGCAGGAGGCTCACCTGATGTTAAGTGATACCACCGCCCATGGACACTCTCAATGCCAGAGGGCTCGCAAGTGCCTTGCTGGCCTTTTAAGAATTGGTACTATTTTACAAATTTTATCTAAAAGTCCTGCAGCCGTAAGTTAACAACTAATTGATGAAAGCATCAGCGAAATATATTTTTATAATTAAACGATACCTTCGAACTTTTTGTAGAATATATATGGAAGAAAACTATTTCCAATTCGTAGTAAAAATGACAGCATGATCAACAGAGAACGCCTTCGCTCTCTTGCAAGATTGTTTTTTTTATTTATCTGAAACAAGAACACACAATTATATATTTAGACGATAATACATATTTAGGTCCATCTCATCGCTGAGATTTTGTGCCAGTTCTTGTGACTTTGACAGTGCGTATGATAACAATTGAACAAATCACGCTGAAACGATAAAGATATTACTAAATAATTACAATCAAACGAAACGCGGTGCCATTTCGTTTAAACACAAGGGGCAACTTTTTTTTTTGTTAAAGTGATTTAAGCTTAACAATGAATTAGCAATTCCATGTCAATACGTATAAAAAAATCAGTGGCGCTGCAACCTCCTTTTAGGTCTTGGCCTCAGATTTCTGAATCTGTTTCATGATCATTTTTTAAATCTAATAGGCAAGTCGGTGATCAGCCTCCAGTGCCTCCAGTGCCTGACGACACGTCGTCGACTTTTAGGATCTAAGACATGTCGGTTTCCTCACGATGTTTTCCTTCACCGTTCGAGCAAATGTTTTATGCACATAGAAAGAAAGTTCATTGGTGCACAGCTGGGGATCGAACGTACGACCTCAGGCATGAGAGTCGCACGCTGAAGCCACTAAGCTAACACTGCTCTTACGTATAAAATTAGAAAGTAAAAATAAAATTTGTGACACGATAAATAATTTAATTAAACAATAATTACCGGAACACAATCTATCAATGATTCCAAACTTCTTTTACTGCTTAATATCGCAATGTTTAAAAATATTGTTTGTGCAATCCAATCAAGCATCCTTAATCCCAAAGAAATTACATGAATATCCTCCGTTATTTTCGAAGAAATTACGTAAACAAATAAGGATGTGAAATGCATACCATCTGAAAAGTTAATAGATAAGTTATGAGCCTTAACTATCTTAAACGGAACGGTACCTTTAAATAGTTTTTAGCGCATGCTGAATCTGATATTATAATTATTATAAATATATTATTAATAAATAAAATTGTGATCACTCGATAACTAATCAGTATGCTAGAAAATGTCGTGGATATTTGGGTTCAAGTCATGCAAGCATGCACGAGCAACTTTTAATGCATATATTTAAAAAACGTGTGTTATGTACAAGCGTTAGCAAGTTATACTTCTTTGGCGTAATAAGATCCTTATCAAGAAAAAACGACACTGCCAATAGCAAAAACAAAAAAATTTAGACTAAAGCTAACTTCAAGGTGTCGGATTTTTGTGACGGTGTGCGTGCGCATCGTAAAAATTTACTCTCATCAGATTTCCCTAATGCGACTAAAGAAGTATAGCTTCAAAAATGTCAACTACAACCTGATTCAAACGCTCAGGGTTGAGATTTTAAAAAATCATGAGGAAATTGGCAAAACATAACCCAAAATTTGACGGCATCAAGAAATGAAAGAAAAAGAAAATACGTTTATTTTTGAACATAAGATCATCATGGTATCACTTATTCCACGTTATTAAATTCGTGCCTGTTGGCATCCCTACTCATCGGCAAAGAAGACAGAGGGTCGAGACTAATGTCCTACTTACCTATTAGAAAAAACATTGATCATAAAACAAAAGAAATCAAAACCTAACCTTGAACCGCCACTATTACTATTTAAAAATCCGTTTTGTACTTACCAATTAAAACTATAAATATGTACTCATAATACGAGGACTTCAAAAGTTCTATACGAAACCCATCTTCTACTGGGCAAAATGTAATAGGAGCCAAACCAAACAAACGTGATAATCTCAGTAAAAACCTAAATGAACCATTTACAACGCAAGACCGACTCATGGCCACGTTTTAGTAGTTTAGAGTGTACAATAACAAATCGGGCCACTGTTTTCTACGTCCTCGTGAAACAAATAACTTGCTTCAATCAATCTATCTGTAAATATAACATGTTTGATTTAATCGACGGCTTTTACTGCAAGCGAGTTAATAATTATTACAATACAATTACACTGCTGTTAAACTATGGATGCTATGTATTACATAGAATTAATATTTAGAATTTAATGCTTGATTATGTTACATACATATAAAGACGTTTCTATTTTTTAAACAAATGTATTATATTTTAAACAAAATTTTGGTGGCCTAATTTTTTTTAGAGTGTAACCAGATTTTTTTTTTAATATTTTGGTTTAGTTTATTTTTATTGAAATAGTTTTTTTTAAATATAAACATATTTATTTAATTTATAGTAATTCATAGCAACATGAATTTACATTTAAAAACAACACACAAAAAAAATAAATGAAACGATTTCGATACACTTACAAACAGCCGTACAACAATTGTTTATTTAGAACAAATATGTAAGAGATTTTGTCTCAGGAGATTCTGGTTCGATGCCAGGGAAAACAAACGTTTTGATATGTACGAAACAAACAAGTTTATCATTATGACATAAATTTTGTGCGTTATAATAATAAACTTAATAAAAATCTTTGGTAACTATAATAGATCTCATAATAGCCTACTGCATTAGCCTCAAGGATATAGAACCTATTACCTTATCAGTAGATTCTTATTAAACTAACAAAGTTGTTCTTTTGTTTTGTACACGTAACTATGGAGAATTCATAATTAGTTTTCGTATACATTTTTTAAATACTTTTTTTAACGGATTTTTCAGTGTTCTTAATAACTCTAATGTGATTTTCTATTTCCAATTTGAATAACGACGAACATATTAACTAAATATGATCTGAATAAATTTAAGGTCATGAATTTAAAATTTTACAATCATGATCATCATGATGACTCTTATGTGTGTTTTTTTTTCTGAACAAAAGGCACCCCCAGACACTATTTAACGATGGCCTATAGAGACTCAGACCGTCCTAGGATAGATGTACCAGTACTGCATCCAAAATAAGGTTGAAAGTAAGGTAGATGAATTGGTGGATGCTAATGTTTTGTTATAAAAAATGGTGCCGGATCTGAGGGCCATAGGTTTTATAATTAATATTTTAGCTGATCTGTGTAGCAAAAATACCAACTGGCAAAGGAATCTGCGCAACCAGTAGTGCGTGTATGTATCTGAAGAAATGTGCAGGGAAGACAGATGGAAGGACTGATATAGCGATGGCGATACAGCTGCAATAAATAAGTTATTCTTCTCACAGGTGTTGACAGGTCGTGGTGGATTCTCATCGCATATTCACAGATTTCGAGTTAGGCAAACAAGCAGTTACAAATGCTATTTTTCTAATGATATATATATGACAATTGACAATTTCTTACGACAATATTGTCAGGGATTAACCCAAAGAAGAACGTATTTATGTTTGTGGAATACTTCAGGTCTTAGCCAGGGATTACAACCGTTTCGTTCTGTTTTATTTGATAAACCATTCTTATAATAGACCATTAGTTATTCCTAGGTGATAACAAACAGAAACCTAAAATATTTTTGATTTTATACTACAATTCTATGTCTTTATGTAATTTCATAAAGATGCGTACTACATTTGCAAAGTGCTACGATACGTTATCGTAGCAAACATGACCTAAATATATTTAACTGTTTCATAAACGCACTATTACAATAAATTGCGATTAAATGCTTTGTCTTTTTCACTCTTCAATCAATATTATACATAAAAAAAATAAGTACAATTCTTTCATTTGAATATACTTGTGCTTGTGAATATAACATCAAAGACAATTTACTTACAATAATTAACAACTGTAAGCGCTGTTTAATAAGCTATTATGTATCTTAGGATACATAAAGGCTATAGTTCATTTATATATGTAAAAAAAATGCAGTTTTTTTTGACCAAATGCATGGCATTTGACGAACTCTCCGCCGCCCTTTTTAACTGTCAAATATTTTACTAAATGCTTGTATGGAGCTGTAACCATTCCACTTTGTTTCACAATGGATTGTTCAATAAATTTAAGAAATGTAATACAGAAAGGCTGTGTACAAAGGCTTACTATAAAGTTAGCGATTATCTAGTTGATAAAAGGGCCTGGGACTAGTGCTGGGCAGGCTACTTCTAATTAATTTGTTATATCTGTTTAAAATATTGTAGTATTGTTTGATAAATAATTTGCTTTTTTAAAAGAGTATCGAGAGTTTTTTACGCCGGCTTTTTCTCTCGGCCTACACCCTCTGTCTTCTTTGCCGATGAGTAGGGATGCCTACAGGTTCAAATTTAATGACGTGAAACAAGTGATACCTTGATGATCTTATGTTCCAAAATAAACGTATTTTATTATTCTTATTTATTCTATAACTGGGGGCAAACGGCTCATCCGATTTTAATACCACCGAAACCTGGACACTCACATTTCCAAGTACGACCCCTGCCGGCATTTAAAAATAGTACACTCTGTTGTTAAAAGACTATAAGGTGAAATGGCTCAGATACTTCAGTGGTCAGACGCCAAAAACTGCTTGGTTTCAAACTGAATTTAAAGTCTAAACTAAATTGCGTCGTAACAGCTTACATGTTACATGTTACATTAAATCATATGATTTGAAAAAAAAACACTATCAATATCACTGGCGAGACCTCTGCCATTGAGTGCCCATGGGCGGAAGTATCACTTAACCTTCAGCCTCCTGCCCGTTTGCCTTGTGTTATATAAAAAACAACTATTTTAGATTTCACTTCACGGGCTTTAAATCTCTATCAAGACACTGGCATAAGCAAACAAATACGAACAATGAGGTTAAAAAAACATAACAAAATAACAAATATAAACGTAACAATTAAAATGACATCAAACTTACATTTATTTCAGTTCTTCAATCAAGGGTGAGTGAACAGAAATACAAATAAATAAGCTTTGTTTTTTTTTTTAATTGTGAGGATCTGCGACCACTACTAATATACATGAGTAACTTTTATTTTGGAACCCGATACCAATAAGCCACAAAGGGATTTTTACTTCGGATATTAGAATTGGGCAGAAGTTACTCTCGAGAATGATCTATACTGTTTTAATATATATTATATTTATTATCTAACACAAGTGTTTCTTGACTACTTACGGGGGTCTAATACTCATTAATTGATGTAAAAATTTGAGAAACAATAAAAAAATTTAATAATTTAAAATTTTAATTTTAATTTAAAAAAATATTTATTACTATAGTAAATTTAACCTAACTGGATAGTAACAATACCGTAGGTGACAACTGTAGATAGTACCTGTAATGAAAGAATATTTTAATGTTTAAGCACACATTAAAAAAATTTAATGTGATTTATAACATAAATAATTTAAGAGAAAACAATAAAAAATAAATAGTACCGTGCTTGTTACCGTGGTAATCAATCTTTAGTCCGTTGAATTGAATACATGCACATCAAGGTGAATCACGATAGAAAATAATACACAATCACTAGTACGATACATAGATAAAAAAATCTAATACATATTATAACGAGCTCTATAAGTTATATTTACCGGACCAATCAATCCTCGAGAAACTGTGAAGAAACCCATAGGAATCAGCACAGGATTATTGATTAACACGACCACATGAAAAATTTCAGCTTCCAGCGGCATTATTTTTCCATTAGACGTGACTAGTTCAGATAACTTTGCTATTTGATATCTTATTTCGTCCATCTGTGGGTTTAAAATTAAATGAACACGATTATAATGATATGTGACATATGAACGTTTGATTAAACATAAGACTGGATAAATATATACTTAGTCTGGCCATAAATACTGATACAATTAAAAATAAACATAATATTACATTTTAATTTGGAATCTGTTATTTTTATATGATTGTCCATTAAGTTTTCTCATTTTGGCGCCAATACTTTGTATAATATTTTGCTATATTAAAATGCAGTGGGGTGATGAAGAGAACCGAATCGCTGTGATTGCATTACCAAAGTAGGTATAAAGCTAAATGCACATTTTAAAACTCTCCATACGCTTGGTATTTGTAAAATATTTGAGTACTGGGCTATTAATAGGTACAATGAGACCTCCTCTATTTGTGACAGAAAAATATCTGGCCTTCCACGTAGTCTTTTTAAGAAAAAGGTGGTCAAAGCAGTAAGGGAAAGAATTCGAAGAAATCCTGTCCGAAAGCAAAAGATTTTATCTCGGGAGACAAAGATAGCACCTAGAACCATGTTGCGTTTTTTAAAAGATGACTTAGGACTTGTAGCCTATAAGAGACGTTCTGGTCATTTCTTAAATGATAATTTAAAAAAGAATAGGGTGATAAATCGAAAAAATTACTGAAGCGGTACGCAAAGAGTGGTCACAGAAAAATTTTGTTTACGGATGAGATTTTTTTTACAATCGAGCAACATTTTAACAAACAAAATGACTGTATTTGTGCTCAAAGCTCTAAGGAAGCTTCCCAATAAGTCGCCAGTGTGCAACGTGGGAACTATCCGACTTCAGTGATGGTTTAGTGGGGTATTAGCTATGAAGGAGTGACTGAGTCATACTTTTGTGAAAAAGGTATCAAAACTTCGGCACAAGTGTATCAAGATACCATCGTTGAGAAGGTAGTGAAGCCATTTAACAACACCATTTTCAATAACAAAGAATGGTCCTTCCAACAAGACTCGGCAACGGGTCATAAAGCTCGGTCTACGCAGTCTTGGTTGAAAATGAACGTTTCGGACTTCATCAGCGCTGAAGACTTGCCGTCGTCTAGTCCCGATCTTAATCCGCTAGATTATGATTTATGGTCAGTTTTAGAGAGTATGGCTTGCTCTAAACGGCATTATAATTTGGAAGCCCTAAGACAATCCTTACGATTGGTAGTGAAGATTTTTCCCATGGAATGAGTGCGTGCTTCTATCGATAACTGGCCTCAACGTTTTAAGGACTGTATCGCACCCAATGGAGACCACTTCGAATAAGCTTTTTATATTATAAATTGTTTTTTATTTATGTATTAAACTAACACACTGTAAAAGTAATAAATGTTATTTGCAACAGAAAAAAAAATATTTTTCTTTGTTTCAGTATTTATGGCAAGACTAGGTACTTGTCTGAAGGAGACTTTAAAGGGTTCTCATATTTTTGGTTTTGTGCGAGTTATGCTTTCTTATATAAGGTTATATCTTAACATATAACTTACAACAATCTTACATAAACATAAGGTTTGTTTTGAAGAGTAGAATTTTAACAGGCAGTTTTATTTTTCTAATTGAATTAAAATACTAGTGTATAAATGCCATTTTTAATATACCAACGCAATTCTAAATGCCGGCAACGCACTCGCGTACCCTCTGGCATTGAGAGTGTTCATGGGCGAAGGTATGACTTAACATCAAGTGAGCCTCTTGCCCGTTTGCCCCATGTTCTATAAAAAAAATTTTTACACGAAACAACAAAGACAAAATTATATTTGTATGTATGAATAAGGATTTTAAAATTATATCCTTTGAAAAGTAGAATATATATATATTTATATATATAAAACATGTTTATCGACAATTAAAATTGTTTAATCTAGATTTAAATGTATATTTAAAAATAAATATATTAAGGGCCTGTTTCACAATGTCCGGATAAGCTCCAAATAAGCAATTTGTTACTTATTGGTATGATAAATAGTATATTTGCGTTTCACGACTGTCAGATAGCGCTATACGTCATGAAATTCGAAGTATCTTATTTGGAACTTTTATCTTTCGAATAATTTATGTGTTGCATAGCTATTTGGCTCTTTATCCAAACATTGTGAAACAGGCCCTAAGTATAAATAGCTCACGAAAATGACTTACTTCCTTACTTATTTTCGACGATGAATCCACGTATAAAACAACTCTAAATAAATGAAACAACAACCAAGCAAGTTCCACAAATATTTGATACGTCTTAATATCTGTAAAGTACAGAAAATAAAAATAAAACTAAAATAGCGATTCTCAAAAGAGTGTGGTCGAATCTATCCCGAAACTGTTCATAGAATTGGCGTGACTAATCAAAAAATTAAGCTCGAATAAATAGTTCACCATGCCATACTATACTATTACCAGCGTAAACCAATACATACCAGTGGATGTACAGGCTTGTGAGAAGTTGTATAATGTTCTTATTAAATTTAATGTACACGTTGATGATAATGCGATGGCCAGTAAATTATCGGAAGCAAAGTATTTATAACAAATGTTACATACTGTCACAAAAGCCTTACTGAGTGTTCGAAGAGATATCAAAATATCAGACATTTGTGGTTTGGTCTTCTTATCTGTAAAAAATAGCTTTTTCTTTATTTTCTTTATTTAATTTTTATAGTATAAATTATGTAAACGATTGTTATAATGTATACCACTATAATATAAGATGTTATATTAATATGTACTATATAAATGATCGGTTTGTTTCCTGTCTTTTTTAAATTTAAATATATATATTTTCATTGATAAAAACCATGCGTCCTTACGTTCCTTAAAATATCTACTATTAGCAGTTATAACTAGCGATAACTATAATTAAGATACAAAAGTCGGGAATCTCAAACCTGATTCTATGTCAGCAATGAAAGCTGCGATTTCAATTTTTATAGTTTCCAAATACTTATGTAATTCTAATTTTATAAAGCACACATTAAGCTCAATCACGGTTAACATAAGCTGAATTAATATATTAAGGAAAAAATCCACTGTCACTGTAACAAAATACAAATTAAAATTTTCTGTTCTTTTTCATAAATTTAAAGGTAAAGGCAAGGTTTTGTAATTATAAATTTCTTGTTTATGACTTGGCTGGTTGGTGGCTTATTGGTGTCTTACCCATTTGTTTCTGTTGCATTAAATACTTTCTAATACACGTACGCAGTTCAATATTTTAAATTAGCCTATCAAGATGAATCTCTCTTAAAAAAAAAACGCAACAAACTACCTTCGTTTGTGGAGTAGATAAACGGAAGCAAGCACAACACAATCCGTAAAGTAGCAAACAAAGTGATCAATGTATATCGTCTCAGCTCTTTTACTGCATTATTTGTTTTATTTATCTGAAAACACTAAACATATGCAACATTTATCATCATGAGAAGTCTTATTTTATTTTAAAGTTAATGATGTCATTTAAACATAATTCACATAATTGTTAATAGAGACCATAACTGGCATGATGTGATGCAATAGGTTCATCATATCGTACTCGCGTTTGCGGTGAGTGAGGATCACATCCCCCCAAATAATATCAACTAAACGGATTAAACTAAGTAAAGTATCACCTTCCACACTCGCATTGCAGTTAACAATAATTAGGTGGAAACAGTTCAAACCATCCTGTGGCCTCATTATTCTTACCGAAACCTCTGCATCCTCTATATCCTCCCAGGCTTATACTTCCTACCACTTTTACCTAATTCCTTTCCTCCTCCCTTAACGAGCTCGAGACTTCTGGTGTCTCGCCAAAGCCGTTGTGACGAACAAGAGATAACGCTGCGCAGAAAATGAATCGTTGATCCTGACGAATGATGAACGAAACGATGAACTGAGAAGGAGTAGCTGCACGCTGTCTCTTGCGTGCTCCTCAAATTTCTATCAACAAGGAGGGGTACCACTGACACGGTATGTTTCTTGCATGATACCAGAAATTATATTCCGATAATAATAATTACAAAGTTCTGACAGTACAGTCAAATCCAAAAGCGCAAATTTGCTTCGCGCATCTTCAATCTATTTTACCTTACCGTATTTCGAAGAGTTCTTCGGTATAAGCTGTAGGAGCTGAGTTTCATCATCGGTCGTCGAGGCAGAATACGAAATTCCACTGGTACCACCAGGACAGTTTACTACGCACCTTAGCTATGTGTAACAAATTTGACTTAAGGTCTTACAAGATCAGAGTGTACGAATACAAGGCCGACAACGCCCTAAAAAGCCATCTGACAGTGTCAGTGCGAAACAACACCAACGATTCCACGTACGAAAGAAAATTAATGTAGTAATATTAATTTTCTTTCTCATATTGACTGTTTTAGCCACACTTGAACGCTTATATAGGGTATCATGAAAACTAAAGCAATCAATAAATAAATTGTTTCATTACAATATTTATAGCTCAATCTAAAATTACAAAAAATAAATATGGCACCTGAATGGGTACTATGTTATATTATGTAACCTATGTATATAAATTATAATATTTACCGGAACGTGTTCTACAATAACGCTCATACGACTTCTGCTGCTTAATACTGCAATGTTCAAGAACATCAATAACGGTATCCAATTTATCAGTTTTATTACAAATAAAACAAGATGAAATTTTCCCAAAATGTCCCAATAAAGGTTTTCGATGTAAAATTTGACTTGCACAATATCTAAAAAAATATTAATACTAAACAATAAATTGTTAATAGATTGTAAAACTAATTTTACTAAAATAAATGTTACTTACTAATAATTCCCACAAATATATACTCATAAAACGAGGACTTCAAAAGTTCTATTCGACATCCATCTTCAACTGACTTGAAAATGATAGGAGCCAAACCAAATACTCGGGATACCCTTAATATAAACAGAAATGAACCATTTGCTACGTATGCCTCGTCCGTTGCCATCATTGTAATGTATTATCTACAAAGTGCTACGACTTAGTGTAGCAATAATTATTCTGCTACATCGTAGCTATCTGTTCATTATTATTATATAACTGTCATAATAATATAAAAAAAAGAAACGTATGGCACTCGCGATAAAGCTATTGCATAGCATTTTTTATCAACCAGTGCAATTATAATTGTTTTTTTTTTTCTTTGACATTAATCCAATCTACCAGACTCAGACTAACAAGCCTATATAGTCTGTCTCTTGTCTAACGCATACCGGCCGTGCTTACGTTACGTTAACGTTACCGATCTCGTCAGAGAGATGTGACACGCAGTATGCGTTCTGTCCTGCTCTAATGCATATTGGGCGCACCTTTATTACGTCATAGTGTTAGGTTATTTTCGTTATGGAATTTCTTGATTCGGTCGCCGCGCTTAATGCCTGCGATAAAATCTATGCAATAGCTTAATAAAATAAAAATAAAATAAATAGCTCTACGGTAGATCTGAGATGAAATTACATAAAAATACATTGCCTTTGTAACTTAGGTGATGACGCTTTATTAATAGAAACATTGTATTATGTACATTATTGATTGACTACACCTAGTCTTTAATGATTTTTTTAAAGTAATTAATTACTTACGTAGCTGTTTTTATAACCATAATATTAACTATATCGAAATTATAATAACAAATATTTTATTCTGTATAATATTGACATAATATTTGAATTAATATCTTATCTTATTTTTAATAATATCTTGTTTTAAATTCCGCAATAATGATCGACCACTTTCCTACTGCACGTTGTCACACGCGAAGACCTCGCGTACAACTAGCACCATTTAAACGAAATAACTACAACATTAGCTTCACAAACATACAATCTTATCTGTTATCGGTATGATCAAACATAGTCCTTCTTTTGTATTGTGACATGTAACTATGGAGAGTACTTTGACTATATTTGTAATATCAAAAATATTCGTTTTAAAAGTAGCATACGAAGGAATATATTGGTAATTTTACGTTTGTTCATCTTAACGGTTTGCTGGTCCCTTGCCGAATTTTCATCAATAAAAAGATTATGGCACTTTATACAGCTGTGAATAGAAGAAAAGAAATGGAAATTACATATTTGGTAAACTATTGATATATAGGCAGATAATGTGTTCAAACTCAAAAATATCTTTATTCATATAGGTAAACTTACACTTATGAACGTCAAAATAACAAATTAAATTAAATGTAAATTTACATTTACAACCAGTTCGCAAGTCAAGGGCGTAGAGCGGGTAGGAAGAACTGGCAAGAAACTTTCCGCCACTCTTTTCAATCGCCAAGTGTTTAATACAAATTGTTTGAACTGGAGCAAATCAATCCCTAGGATTAGGATCATTTAAGTATTCGTCACATTTATAAAAGGCTTTATTATTTAATTTACTTTTAACAAGGGCTTTTTAATTTATTTACTGATAGTTATCTAATTTCGCTTGGGAGTTTGTTGTAAAAACGAATACAATTTCCATATAAGGAGTGGTTTATCTTTTGGAGCCCGGTTGGTCGGACAAATGAGGATTAAGGAAATAAATCAAACATATTAAATATAAATCATATAATTTATGAGTAAATTCAATATAATTAAAGTTTAATAATAAGGCTAATATATTAAAGAGTTATTTTAAAAACGTAAAAAAAATCTTATTTTTACTTTGAACTGTTGGAACTTTTAACTTTAATGTTGTGTTTGGTTTAATAGTAATAAAACATATACCAATACAAGATTTTGTGTTTATTAAAAACCACATCTGTTAGGGAGATCTCAAAGATGACGCTTGCCTTTTGTTCTCCAACGATCACCTTTCACCAGATACCCCTGCCAACCTTCAGGCCTTACGGACGAAACATCCTTCAGCTCCAGTAAACCCATATTATCTTTATCCACCAATAGCAGGGCAATCATGCCTTCAAATCCAAAACAAAGATGTTAAGGATACCAGTTTATCTTTTAAACCTGGTTCTTCTGCAGGTTTTGATGGAAGTATTCTGTTGATGATGCAAGCGAGCAACTTGTAAATTTGATCACTAAATCAACTTTGTATATACCGGTAGTGCCGACCCATTCTTTTTGGCGCGAATCTCATTGCCCTCAGCAAGAAGGACGGAGGAGTTAAGCCTATTATTGTTGGATCAACACTACGCCTCCAAAATTGCCGTTCGACATATTTTACCAAAACTAAATTCAGAGTTTAAACCCGTACACTTAGGCTTCGGTTTAAAAAGAGTGTGAGGGTGTTGGCAAAGGGTGTGAGGCAGCCATCCATCCCCTGCTTCTTCTTTCTTTTTCTTCTTTCATTATCCATATCCTACGCTATTTGCTAACGTGTCTGACGTGTTGCTCAAAATTGATGTCAAAAACGGATACAGTTCGATAAATACAGATAATCTGCTGATGGAAATTAAACACCATACACAGGTAATATACAATTATCTTCTTCTCATTTACGCTGACCCAACAAAATTGTTTAATCGTTCTGATGAACTATCCTCGGAAGTATGATATATTAGAATTTTGCAGTATTCGGTAGAATCACTTATACTGTTGTAATATTTTTGGTAAATCTACATATCAAAGATAGATTAAATGTACCCTTAATTTAACCTATCTTGACTGTGACAATACCGTAGGTGACAACGGTAGATATAATCTGTAAAAAATATATTTTAATAATCTTTCAAAGCATATTATATATTTACCTACTAAAACAAAACAAAATAATAATTTAAGAGATTTTAATAAGAAATACAAATAGTAGAGTGCTTATTACCATGGCAAACTTTCTCTTGAATCTACTATGGAATCTTTAATTCGTTTTATTAATGATATATAATAGAGCGAACACATACATCGAGGATAATCACAGTTGAAAATAATACACAAAACGACCGACCAAGGGACCATCAGCAGCGGCCACTCACGAGTTTGCATAGGCAGTGTGTCCACTGGCTTCAGTTAACTTTAGATGTGCCTCCTGACAATTTGTCCCTGTATAGCAAAACTTCTAATGATAACACGTTATATACAAATTATATTTACCGGACCAATCAGGCCTCGAGACACTGTGAAGAAACCCATAGGAATCAGCACAGGATTATTCATTAACGCGGCCACCTGAAAAATTTCTGCTTCCAGAGGCATTGTTTTCCCACCAGACGTGACTAGTTCAGATAACTTTGCTAATTGATATCTTATTTCGTCCACCTGTGGATTAAAATTAAAAGGACCCGATTATAATGATTTTTAACGTACCGTTGTAGTTGATCGGAAATATAAATAGACTTGTCTGAAGGGTTCTCATATTTAGGGTTTTTCATTTTGTTTTTTTGTGAGTTATACTTTGTACAACTTTACTATTTACACGTAAGGTTTGTTATGATCTGTTGAATAAATTAACAAACAGTTTTATTCTGCTAATCGAATTTTGAAAATTTTAAAATACATAGAGAAAAAAGGACGTGTGTGAATGAGGATTTTTATTTTCATATCCATAAGTAGAACATAAATATATTTAACACGTTTGTCGTCAATAAAATTTGTCAATCTAGATTCAAATGTATATTTAAAAATAGATATATTAAATATAAATAAATCACTAAAACTACTTACTTCCTTACTTATTTCCGATGATGAATTCACGTATAAAATAACTCTAAATAAATGATACAACAACCAACCAAATTCCACAAATATTTGATACGTCTTAATATCTGTAAAGTATAAAAAATAATCTTTAAACCAAAACAGAAATTCTCGAAAGAATGTAGTGAAATTTCTCATAGAATTGACGTGACTAATCAAACCATGAAGCTACGAATAAATAGTTCACCATACTAATACCAGTATAAGTCCAATACACACCAGTTGATTTACACGCTTGTGAGAAGTTGTATAATGTTCTTATTAAATTTAATGTACACGTTGATGATAATGCGATGGCCAGTAAATTATCGGAATCATTGTATTTAAAACATATGTCACATACTGTCACAAAAGCCTTACTGAGTGCCCGAAGAGATATCAAAATATCAGACATTTGTGGTTTGGTCTTCTTATCTGTAAATAGGTAAGAAGTAGCTGTGTCTATATAATTAAGAAGTTACAGATATAATTAAATACCTATAAAGAAAGAGTGATTAAGATTATTTTTAAAAATTTTCCACATTAACGAGACCACGTTTCGTCAGAAACGATGTGTCTTTGCGCCATTTAAAATATCTACTATTAATAGCAAAAACTAGATATACCTATAATAAAGACTCAAAAATCGGGAATTATCTCTAACCTGATTTTATGTCAGCAATAATAGCTGCGAGTTCAATTTTGATTGTTTCTAAATACTTATGTAATTCCAATTTTATAAAGCACACATTAAGCTCAATCACTGTTAACATAACCTGAAAGAACATGCCGAGAAAAACATCCACTGTCACTATAACAAAATATAAATTAACATTTTTCTGTATCTTTTTTTGTTAATATATTTTACTTTATAAACAAGGTTAAGGCAAGGTTTAGTTATTATTTACACACACGCACGCACACACACACACATAGCCACACACACACACATTCACATAAAATGTACTTTAACGATTTTAGCATTTACTTATTTTCTTCTATTGTACTTATGACAATGACCTGATTGTACGTGTTCCGGTCCGGTGATGGAGAGTCTGGCTATCTGCCACTCAGGTCTCCTGTTGCAGAGGACCAGTCTCTCACATACACTTCTAAATGTTATCATTTTAGTTTTATCATTATAACCTTGTATGTATATGTGAGAGAAGAAATAAAGATTATTATTATTACTTTATAAATTTCCAAATTAAATTCTATATTGTAGAGAATTTAATTTAATACGCTAAGACGAAATTGTTTATTTAAAATAAGTCTTTCACGAAGTTCGCCTGTCGTCAAGACACATTTCAACATGTTGTCAATTGCACTTTACAAAAACAAAATAAACTACCTTTGATATTTGCGAAGTAGAAAAACGGAAGCAAGCACAACACAATCCGTACAGTAGCAAACAAAGTGATCAATGTATATCGTCTTCGCTCTTTTACTAAATTATATTCTTTATTTATCTGCAAACGTTAAAGATATTATTAACATTTATTATCATTAAGAACTGTTAATTGAATATAATTTTCATACTGGACTGGTAGCATGATTTATACTTAATGGTTCCTGGTGAACATAAAAGTGGCGTGAAGTGAGGCAAAAGGTTCACCATATCGTTTCGTTCGTTTTGTGCAGTGAGCCAGATCCGAGGCACACCACCCCCCCCCCCCCCCCAAATAAAATCACTAAACGGCTCAAACAAAGCAAAGCACTTCCACACTCGCATTGGAGTTCACAAATGTTAGGCGGCAAATTCCAACATCTACACTGTCCCCTACAATTTATGGACTGTGAAGCAGCCTTGTTATTCTTACCGAGACTCAGATACCCTCCCAGGCTAATAAGTAAATAAGGCCCCTTAAGGGTCTTGAGCCTTCTAGTCACTCCCCAAAGCCGTTGTGATGGACAAGGGATACCAATCCGTTGATAAAATATCATTGGCCCATACTGCCAAGACTGATGGCTTAGGCTGTCTATTTGCGTGCACATCAACTTTCGATCACCAAAGGAGGGTCAGTATCAGAGTCACACTATTTCACGGTATGATACTTGCCGATACGGCGAACAATATACCGTCAAAGTGCTGCCCGATAAGTCATATCCTTTATTGACATTCTTAAGTAAGGCCCGGCCCCCTAGACCCCCTATATCAACTCCCCAATTGAGCTTCGCGCTTTTGCTCCTGAGTAGGCTTTGGTCCTCATACATTTCACATACATACACATTTTCCGGTACATGTAACGCTCCGCGCAGCCCAAAAGTTCAAGAAAATCGCTTTAATACACCCAATCCTTAAAACAGGCGATTGCTCTGAAACTTCTCTCTCTCTTACCCCAATCTTCAAATAAACTCTTTAAAGCCTCAACTAGTATCGGGATATTGGGCGATGACATATCAAATAACCTTCAGTTTCATTTAGAAGAAAAGACTTTTAATTAGCCTCTAAGAATCTTGGTCTAATCATTAAAGCGCGATGTTAGTTTTTACCAAGCCATCCTTACAACACACTTACACACACAATACACTATAAAGCGCAAATCTGTCACTAATGGAGACTGGTCCCACAATGGGTGTGAGCTGCCCAGAACGATCTGTTTCTACTTAACGATGGTCAGACCTTTCAAGAACAGCACTTTCGTTAGTAGAGTTCTGCATCTTCTGCCGCTTTTATCATGGAGATTGTGCCGAATAGTTGTTTAAATTATACCATCATCCATATTCCTCTATTCCTATCAATCATATTCCTACAATACCGACAACAAGCCTTCTAACAGCGTCAGTGTCCAAAGCCTGTTTGTTTACCATTTGATCCATAAAAAATGACTTACGTACTTCACATTGGAAAAAATATTAATTTTCTTATTTTATCAAAACCAAAGCAATGGATATAATTGAATACCATCAATACATATGCTCAATCTGTGCCGTGTTATACTATCTAACTTTTGCAATAAAATTGTAATATTTACCGGAACGTGTTCTAAAAATACGGTCATACGAGTTCTACTGCTTAATATTGCAATGTTCAAAAACATCAATAAAGGTAACCAATTTATCACTTTTATAATTATTAAAATGAGATTATGTTTTTCAAAATTTCCCCCATAAAGGTTGTGAAAATAAAATTTGACCTGCAGAACATCTGAAAAGTTATTCGAAAGTTAAAAGTAATTATTCTGTCGAATTTATTTCACTGAAACAAATGTACTTACTAATAATTCCCAAAAATATATACTTATAATACGAGGACCTCAAAAGTTCTATACGACACCCATCTTCAACTGGCTTGAAACTGATAGGAGCTATACCAAATACTCGGGATACCCTTAATACAAACAGAAATGAACCATTCACTACGCATGACCCGTCCGTAGCCATAATTTTAGTCGTCTGTCTACAAATGCTACGAGTAAGTGTAGCAGTAATTATATTGCTACGTCGTAGCAATCTGTACATGATTATTATATATTTGTACTCATATCTCTACGGTAGATCTGAAATGCAATTACATACAATTTAGAAACATTGTATTACATACATGATTGACTAACTATACCATGATCAAGGAATAATTGTTTGTGTGTAATAAAAGTGATAAATAATTTACGACGTTGCTTTTATATTGTGATTTACTGTGTTTATCGCATATACATTACAAACATTTTATTCTGAATAATATTGACCACTGTATTTAAATTACTACCTTATATAGAAGATATTTTAAACACAATCTTGTTAAATAAGGAGTGATCGACCACTACCTACTAGTAGGCGCGACGCGGGGCTTATCTAGTTCCTTATGAAATGAAATAACTACTACATTAGCCCCAACTATACAATCTTTTCAGTTATCAGTATGAACAAACATAGTCGTTATTTTGTTTTGTAAATGTAACTATGGAGAATTAACATCGATTATTAAAATTTATTCGTGAACATAATCAAAACACTGACCGTTAAGGTTCATATATTTTATAACGAAGGAATATATTGGTCCCTACCTCTAACGCCATCTGCGGTATTTAAGAAACTAAACATGTTTGTCTTTTTTAAGTTTAAGTAGGTTTTGTTGGTCACTTGTCAATTTAATATCGAAGATAAAATGTATGGGATACTATTGATGTATTAGGGTAGCTTATATGTTAATCAATGTGGATAAGAGAAATATATTAAATATAAATATACTATGGGGTATCGTATGTGTTGACACATAACAATTCTATGTGAAGGAGAAATATAATTAATAATTAATTAAACAACCATCTCAGGCAAGCCTTGGAAAACGACTTTATTCATTTTAAATATAATTTAGACTTAACCTAGATAATAAATGCAATGTAAGAACGATTGCGCCATATATGTAGGCATCTACATAGTTTCCCCCTTTAAAAAAAACAAAATAAAGATGTAAAGAGAGCAAGTTAATACATTACTATACAATATTTAAACAATTTACAATATTATTAAATAGTGTTTTAAAAAGGTAAATATCATATTGTTATATAACATATTGTTATGTGTACATACGATACGTATATTTAGTCGCAAGGTTTGAGTATTTTAATTTAATTAATATTTGCTGCTAGACTTAATTTAAATACGTAGAACTACTGTCAGATACTATTATACTGTTACGTATGCGAACACTAGAAACACGTCTTATTATTAAAAAGTTCCGACTCTAACATTTATATATTGTGTTGAAATTCAAAAATTACTTCTCTTTTCCAAGTGTATACTTACAGACATTAGTATATAATTCAGTTAATAATATAACTACTTGATACTTAATGGAAGATGGGTCGGGTGCTGGTATGGGATGCCACCGGTTCAGATACACTGGCCCCTTCCCATATTCATAGAACCAACAACAGAGCTGGTGCGGCTTGTGATGCGGCTGAAAAAGCTGAAACCTGCAAATACAGGGGCTCTGAATATGATTTTGTCCCATTCGGTGTCGAGACCCTTGGTCGGCTAAGGCTTTCTAGGGAAATATCAAAAAGAAATCACAGGAGACCGAAGAGATAGCAGCTACTTCGGACAAAGAATTAGTCTAGCTATTCAAAGGGGGAACGCTACCAGTATTTCGGAACCTTGGCTAAAGGGACTCCTTTTAATAATATATTTTAATTATTCAATTTTAAGGTAAGTTATTAGGTATATTAGAATTAACTTCTATTTAATATTAAACTTATTTAACAAATAAAAGTACTTGCATATCTTCACAATGTATCTCTCCTCTTATATACAATCCGTATCACCTCCATCGTTCCACAACTGAGTGCTTCTAAAGGCAGTTTTAGCCGCGCAACACTACTGTGTGAAACCCGGTACCCACTGAAGTATTTCCTGACCGATTTCACATAGCGTCCATCAAAAAGAGATCCTTAGAATTCTGAAAAGGTCGGCAATGGACTTGCGTACTCATTTCAAGCAATGTGAGTGTCCATGTGCAGCGGTATTACTTAACATCTGGTGAGCCTCCTGGCCCGTCACACCTCTTACTTCCCCCCAACCCTCCTCTTACCGTAGCAACTCAGGAGCACAATACGCAGTACAATTTTGGAGATGCCTCAGTCCCGACCTTGGTTTTTTAGGATAATAATCCATAAATTCTATAAACTATTCAAACTTTTGCTTATTTATTTATTTATTTATACATGATTTCGGAGTTTACTTGTATATTATTAATAATTAAATTTTACTTCAGCGTTGTGATTTTCATTAAAATGTATTAAAAGCCTTTGAACTATTGATAACTAGCTGACCCGACAGACTTCGTCCTGTCAAAAAGATTTGTAATGTGGCAGTTCTTGTGCCTACGTACTTTAAAAAATTCTCCTGAACAGAACCGTCACTCTGGTGATAGGGCGTTGTGAATAAAACATATATAAGGATTTAAAAGTAAGTAATCGCTTTATTGTTAATCATGTGAATCATAATTATTATTGTTATCATTGTAGTGCTTTGTGGTATACGATGTTTTTTGTTTGATTACCTGGCGCATAGATTAAAACAAATCTGATGGTTTTCCAACACGGGAACAGGCAACATACAATTGACCATGTGAGAAACATGGGTTTTCTAGATTAATACCACAAACACTTAATGATTGCCCCTGGGACTTGTTTATAGTCATAGCAAAAGCAAGCCGCACTGGAAACTGTAGTCGTTTAAACTCAAATGGCACATCAGTCGGAATCATTGGGATGCGCGGTATGAGAACATCTTCTCCTTTATACTTTCCTTTGAGTATAGTTGCTTCTATCACATTGTTTAGTAATTTTTTATCGCTAACCGTGTACCGTTGCAAAGACGCGGTTGGTTGATATTTCGCAACATTATAACCACCGATCCAACCTTTAATTGAAGATTGTGAGGTGGCAATCCTGGCAAATCCAGCGAGTTTTAAAATTCCGGTGGATAGTTGACTACATCATCTTGATTAGTAGCCGAATCAACTTATTTAAAATTTGGATATTAAAAATAACAAAACACTGTTGGTAACGCGATTTTTTTTTACTGATGTAATGACGTGGAAACTGATGCATTTTATCTCGCGTGCCGAAACTAATACAAAAGAAACGCGAGTTTCGGAACGCGACATTAAACTCCTCCAACTATGTATTCTGTGCTCCAAGGCAACACGCACATTGTTTTGATAGATGATCTTTTACGTTATGAACACACCTACATTGCTTAGACAACAGTGAGTGCTTGTAATTTAATATGAACTTTATACCATAGCAATAAAGCTCAAATTGACTACGTTTTAGTTACAAATCATTTGTATGGGAAAAAGAAAAGGGCTATTTTCAGGGTTTTTCAAGCAATAATTCTAATTTTTCTCGCCCTAAAAACCATCCTTGAACTTCAACGAACATTTAAAAAAAAGATTTGGCCAAATTGGTCCAGGCGTTGTTGAGTTATGCGCTTACCAACACATTTTGCGATTCATTTTTATATTATAGATTAAGTGCATATGTTAACAATTTTTCACTGGATTTGAATTCTGATCATAAAGCGTACTAACAGCTAACGATATGATTTGACAAAAATTTATAATATCAAAAGCACAATTACAAATACGATTTTGTTCTTGTATGAATAAGGAAAAAGTTATCACATCTAGAATTGTTCGTTGTTTTCAATTGTTTCAAAACAAATATGTATTAAACTTCTTATGAAATAAATGTACAATATTCAACAACTCAATCTATAATTAAAATTTAGAACCTCAGCGACCAATTTCTTTTATTATGTATACAAGTGCAGACAGGAAGATTTAATTTCACTACATATATTTATTTATCATAATAATGTCATATATTTTGAATAATATTACTTAAATTTTTAATTGCAACGCCATCTATATTCATTAAAGGTGGGCATTTTTTACATATTTGCTATTTCATTTTGACTGACCTTAATTACTTTTTTAAACTAACCAGTACTATGACAGATTAAGGGCCTGTTTCACAATGTCCGGATAAGTTCCAAATAAGCTATTTGTTACTTATTGGTATGATAAATAGTATTTTTGCGTTTCACGACTGTCAGATAGCGCTATACGTCAAGAAATTCGAAGAATCTTATTTGGAACTTTTATCTTTCGAATAATTTATGTGTTGCATAGCTATTTGGCACTTTATCCAAACATTGTGAAACAGGCCCTAAATAGTTCACTCCAATCCAATCAATCTACATTAGATGGTATATTTATCATTTTACGGACACTGTATCTCTATACAGCTGACATAAGCAAACGAACATTAACAATAAGGTAAAAGATGTAAGTAGCATATAGTTCGACTTATAAATTAAAAATAGTTTTAAACTTACATTTATATTCAATTCTTAAATGAAAAGAACAAGGTGAACTACAAAAAACAATCTTTATTTAAAAAAATAGAACTGCGAACTGCGTCCACCACCAATATACAGGAATATCAGTAGTTTTCTTTTGGATTCCTATGGCCACGTAGCCACAAATGGATTTTCACTTCAGATATCAGAATTGTGTAGTACTCGAGAATTACTTATATAGCTGTAATATTTGGTAGCTTTATAAGTAAATAGGATACATTTAACCTATCTGAACTGTGACAATACCGTAAGTGACAACTGTAGATAGTATCTGCAATAAAAAAAAATCTTTATAGCATATTATATTAACTACTCATCTTAACAAGTAAAAATTGCACCGTAATTATTACCATGGTAATCAAACTATCTTGAGTCTTTTAAGGACACAAAATAGAACAAACACACCAACTGACCGGCCGAGGACAGCAAGCAGTGGACATTCACAAGTACGACGCATAGGCAGTGTATACACGGGCGTTTAAACGTTAAACGATATAATGATAAACTGCATTGCGTTACATATATTATACAAATTATATTTACCGGACCAAGCAGTCCTCGAGAAACTGTGAAGAAACCCATAGGATTCAGTACAGGATTATTGATTAACACGACGAACTGAAAAATTTCAGCTTCCAGTGGCATTATTTTTCCAACAGACGTGACTAGTTGAGATAAGTTTGCTAATTGATATCTTACTTCGTCCACCTGTCGATTACAAATTAAATTGACACGACTATAATGATATGTGAGACTGAACTAAATACGAAAAAAAATCTGAAGGAGATTTTAAAGGGTTCACATGTTTGAGGTCTTTCATTTTGTTTTTGAGCGAGTTATAATTTGTAAAACCGGTTAAATGTAAGGTTTGTTTTGATCAGTTGATTAAAATAATGGCAGTTTTTTTCAGCTAATTGCATTATGACATTTTTACTTTACCAATATACAGACACCATTTTTATATCCAATTCAATTTCGCTGCATTATAATGCATATTTTGCTAGCGGCATTTTATCACAATGTATTAAGAATGTACCGTATCATTATTTACAACATTATCAAAGAATTACGACTCTGAATGATTTGAATTAATCTACGAATATGAGAACATACTTAATTAGCATAGAGGACTTGCTCAAATAAAATTTTAATATTCATTAACTTTACCAATATATGGCGATTGGTATACATTGTAAATAAAAATACTGGTCAATCTAAGGCCATAACATTTAAAACGTTTGTCGTTAATAAGAATTTAATAATATAGATTCAAAATTATAATGAAAATCGCTAACATACTTCCTTGCTTATTTCCGACGATGAATCCACGTATAAAATTATTCTATACAAATGCAACACCAAACAACAAAATTCCAGAAATATTTGAAACGTCTTATGGTCAACATCTGTGAAAAAGAAAAAACCTAATGGAGAGCTTTTATA
The DNA here is from genome assembly GCF_905147795.1 of Pieris rapae. Classification (NCBI taxonomy): domain Eukaryota; kingdom Metazoa; phylum Arthropoda; class Insecta; order Lepidoptera; family Pieridae; genus Pieris; species Pieris rapae. The sequence continues at coordinate 7,496,735 of NC_059527.1, forward strand.
ACGTAAAATTCAAACTGACAAAATTCCCGTCGGGCTTAAAGAGTGACGAAAAGATACTTGTGAATTCGTTATCTTCTGCATACGACCCTTCACAAAAGATAGTCAAATCTATGCAGAAACTTTTCGTAGAAGTGTACTAAGCAAAACATGAAGTCACGGTAAATATTTCTTGCTGAGCCGCATACATGCAATACTTAGGATCCTTCAAGAAAAGAGCGTACCAATCCTTAAAAGTCCGGCCACGCACTCGCGAGCCCTCTGGCATTGAGAGTGTCCATGGGCGGCGGTATCACTTAACATCAGGTGATACCTGTTTGCCCCCTTTTCTATAAAAAAATACATACCAGTTGCTGTACAGGCTCTTGAGAAGCTGTATAATGTTCTTATTAAATTTAATGTACACAATGATGATATTGCCAAGGCCAGTAAATTTTCGGAATCATTGTATTTAAAACAAATGTTACATACTGTCACAAAAGCCTTACTGAGTGCCCGAAGAGATATCAAAATATCTGACATTTGTGGTTTTGTCTTCTTATCTGTAAATAGGTAAGAATTTTTTTTTTGTTACATCAACAACGAATGATTTATTAAAATTTTGCCACATCATGCCTCGACGTCCGCCGTTCCACAACTGCGCGTTTTTCAAGGCAGTTTTTGCCGCGCACCATCACTTTATGGAACCAGATGTCCACTGAAGTATTTCCGAACCAATTCGACTTAGGGTCCTTCAATAAAAGAGCGTACCAATTATTAAAAGGCCGGCAACGCAGTCGCGAGCCCTATGGCATTGAGAGTGTCCATGGGCGGCGGTATCACTTAATATCAGGTGAGCCTCTTGCCCGTTTGTTTGTTCTATTAAAAAAAAAAACATCAACACCACCTTTTTTTGGTTGATAAATTATTCATACTCTTTCCTAATTTAAAAAATTAAATAAATTTAAAAGTGGTCTGTGTCACTGATACAAACTAAAAAATATTTAAAAAATTTGAAGACAATAAAAGTTCTTATGTATCTATGGCCAGACTTGTTAACTATTTCAGATAGAAAATCTCTTACCAGATTTTATGTCAGCAGTAATAGCCGCGAGTTCAATTTTGATTGTTTCCAAATACTTATGTAATTCCAATTTAATAAAGCACACATTAAGCTCAATCACTGTTAACAAAAGCTGAAAGAAAACGCCGAGAAAAAAATCCACTGTGACTGTAACAGAAAAGAAATTCATAATTTTAAAACAAAGTTAAGTTATTATAGACTTTCAGTTTATTACTGACTGGTTTAATTCTGCAGGGCTAATGATTAAATTCTCATTTATAAATATACAATTGTATATTTTATAAGGGCCTATGAAGAGACATATCATTAGTTCAAACATATATTTCAATATCTTTTCAATCGCACTTTAAAATTACAAAACATACAACCTTCAATTTTTGTGGCGTAGATAAACGGAAGCGAGCACAACCCAATCCGTAAAGTAGTAAACAAAGTGATCAATGTATATCGTCTCCGCTCTTTTACTGCATTATATGTTTTATTTATCTAAAAACGATAAGCATAGATATATATATATATATATATATGTTAGTTTTTAATAAAATTTGATGTATAAGAAGTGTGTTCTTCTGTGATCGCAGTGGAGTAGTGGATACATAAATAAGACATACTTTTTTTATAGACAAACGTCTGATGTTAAGTGAAACTGCCCATGGACACTCTTGATGCCAGAAGGTTTTCGAATGCGTTGCCGTTTTATTCCTTGTGTGCACTTACAATACAAAAAGCTCGATAGGTACAGTGTCATACGAATACTGGTGAACACAAAACCGTAATAAAAATGTTATTTAGTCTTCTTCAGTACACTTTGTCCGATTTGTAAAGTGAATGGCTATCCTCCTTTCGTTGACTAGAGCCTTCTGGTCTCTTGCCAAAGCTGACCAAGGGATACCACTGCACAGGTAGGGTGCTTCTTTGGCCCATTCCGCGAAGGAGATGGCGACCTTTGAGGCTGTTAGTATTTTGCCATCGATAAGTCGAGCAGACCTATTGGTATCTCCTCAACTGCACTGCATGCTCTTCTATTCTAGTTGGCTTTTCTGGTAAGTGTATTCGTTTGATAATGTCCAAACTGCAGGAAGATCGCTTTAACAGACCCAATCACTGAAAAGTCTATCTCTCTGACACTTGTCCACAAAAAATGCTCCTATTTGCCGTTAATCCACTATTCAGAGATACTCTTTTTAACTACTCAGACAGTGGGAATACTGGCCGTTGACATATCGGAAAACATTCAATTTCATTTGACGGTTTGTAAGGAAAAGCTAAGTTTGCCTCTAAACCACCGTTTATGAACTGTATAAAGCACAAATTTAGTCCTACGTGGAGTACTGTTCTCACCTTTGGGAGGGAGCTCTCCAGTACCAGCTCCTTCCACTTGACCATATTGAACAAAGAGCAAATGTATTTGTCGATGACTAGTCACTTTCCGAGCGATTTAATCCCTTGGTGTTGTGAAGAGTTATTGGGTCAGAGGTGTTGTTCCAATTAATACCTCCAGCTGAGTTCTACCAACAGTCCCATTTTCAGCGCTTCGTATGGAATTCTTTGCCACATACTACCACTTTTTAGAACCTTCTTTTGCTGAAGTATTTCCGAACCGATTCAATTTTTTTGAGGGTCATTCATGATAAGAGCGTATCTACTAAAGCCTGAAAACGCATTCTTACCTAATTCATACCTTCTGGTAGCGTAATCTTCCATATCCTACACGTTTACAGTTACGTAACGTTTTTAGTTCCATAAAAAAACTTAACCTTAAATAATATTACTTGTAAATGGAACAAATGATTTATGTTTCTACACAATTTAAAATTTTTGCGAAACGTGCGAAGCTTATGTTAGTAAACTAAAGCATTACAGAATAATTTCAATAGAATATTTACAGATATCTAAAAATACAAAATATAAATATGGCAGCTCAATGTGTGCTGTGTTATATAACGTAACTTACGTAATAAAATTGTAGTACTTACCGGAACACATTCTAAAAAAACTCTCATACGAGTTTTACTGCTTAATACTGCAATGTTCAAAAACATCAGTAACGGTACCCAATTTATCACTTTTATTATAAATAAAATTACATGTAATTTTCCCAAAATATCCCATAAAACAAGGTTGTGGAAGTAAAATATGATCTGTAGAACATCTGAAAAGTTATTCGTTAGTTAATAGCAAATTTACTATACACAATTATTATTAACAATATAGTTATTTATTATTAGTTTCTTCAAATTAATTTTAATGAAATAAATGTTACTTACTAATCATTCCCATAAATATATACTCATAATACGAGGACTTCAAAATTTCTATGCGGCACCCATCTTCAACTGTCTTAAAACTGATAGGAGCCAAACCAAATACTCGGGATACCCTTAATATAAACAGGAATGATCCATTTACTACGCATGACCCGTCCGTAGCCATAATTACATTGTTTTATCTACAAAGTGCTACGAGTAAGTGTAGCAATAATTATTTTGCTACGTCGTAGCTATATATACATAATTATTATATAACTGTACTCATATCTCTACGGTAGATCTGAGATCCAATTACGTACAAGTAATAAATTAAAAATTACTTTATTTGATTCAAAATAAAACGTAAATACAATGTTTCTGTTAAGGGCAAATTATCAATGGGCAGGTAAAGCCGACTGGTATTTAAGCTGGCTGGATTTTAAGGGATTAAATGTTAATAAATATTTTCTTGTCTTAAAATTAATCCGCAACCAAAGGAGTGATCGAGTACCTACCTACTGCGCGCATGTCCAGCGCAAGACCCCGGGGCACAACTGGCACCTTAATAAACAAAATAATTACAACATTAACCTTACGACCATACAATCTTTGCCGTTATCGGTATGGACAAACATAGTCATTCTTTTGTTTTGTAAAATGTTACTATGGAGAATTTACATATTTAAGGTTTTAACAGCTGCAAAGAAATATATAGGTCCTTTAACGCCATCTCCTATTTAATTTTAAGTACGTTTTATTTATTTTATAAAAACACACCTGTCCTAACAGGTGACCCTAAATTGATAAGAGTGCACAAAAAATTAATTAGGAAAAACAAAAATACAAATTATCTAAATACTAAAGGCACCAAAAAATAATAGTAGTCAGTTCAATCTACGAAAAAGGTCCGTTCACCTATGTATTTCGTTAACTAAATTACACCGAATCATATGCACCCTTTTCAGAGGGTTAGTCCTAGCTGTGGGCACATGAAGTAACGGCAGACGATGTCGCCTTTTGACGTACTCATCAGTCACTTTGATGCTAAGGTAGTTCAACTAAATACTGTCTTTTCATGAACAATCCATGAACAACAGTTATATGATGTATAAACAAGTTCAATTTTTTGGCGTACTCTAAGCTCGTAGCCCACAGGACCAAAAATAAATAATAATAATACATTTTATACACCTGCAATTTCTCTCTCTCTCTCTGGACAGTTTCACGTATGGCGGATAATCTTGATTTAAAAAAATAAAATAAAAAAAGTGTTTATTCATTTTAAGTAGGTATTTGCGAACCATTTTAAGTAAAAAAAATACCTGTATCAGGGTTCCCAGCTCTTCCATAAACAAACTTAATTCTTAATTACCTAAAACAATAACATTATTTAACCTTATTTTATTTATCTTTTTTCAAACCTTTATCAACACGCCTGAGTGCATGAGTAAGTGTGTGGGTGCAAATGTGTGAGTGAGTGAATGAGTGAGTCAGTGAGTGAATGAGTAAGTAACTGAAGGATTTTAATGAATAAGAGTTGTTTATATGTTTTAACTATCGACAACTTCTTTGGTGCTTTGTGCACAAAGTAGGCCTAGGTTAAGCATACCGTTATTAAGTTAGAGGAGTGATCCTTTCTTATGTAATTTTCGGTTCCAAATTTAAGCTACTTACAAGCTTAACAGGTATGTAAGCTTTTTATATAGAATCTTGACGTTAAGCTGGAATCAAATCCATGTACTTTGTATTGTACTGACATTATAGCATCATTCGATCGATGGTATTACTCTAATTTTGTCATGACAACTCAGAAACAACAATATTCAATGTTATCGACGATTAATTATAAGAGTTTTGGAGGTAAATTCTCATAATTGTTCTGTATTAGTTTGTATAGATTTTTATTTTGAGTATTTTGATTTCCATTAGTTATGGTATAGTTTACCAAAGCCAGTGCTAATTATTGACGTATTGGATACTGAAGCTATACTATAAAGAATGTGGTAGATGTATCTACACATAATGTGAGAGAGTTCAAAATTCAAAACTCTCGTAAAACGTAAATTAATCAATAAAGCTTTTTATAAATATGAAGATTATTTACTTCCACGGATTACGATCACTTAATAATATTAAGTTTTAAATTTATTCAGTGATAATTCTCTAACTCTCTCACTGTCACCTTCACAGATAATAACAGGCACGAAAAGATACAGGGTACACGATATATAAATTTTGTTTGTATATAAATGAATGTTTTTTTTTATATCAATTTTGATAAAAGAATCGGGGAATCATCCTGATTGTTAAATAATTTAAAATAAAAAAATTAAATTTACCTCTGGGCGGGTGCACCCCAGTACCAGCTCCTTCCACTTGACCGTATTCAACGAAGAGCGGTTCGAATCGTTGACGACCAAACTCTCTCCGAGTGGCTTGATCCTTTAGCGTTGCGAAGATATGTGGGGTCTCTCTGCATCTTCTACCGCATTTACCATGGAGAGTGTTCAGAGACGTTGTTCGGATTAATACCTCCTGCAGCTGAATTTCATCATCGGACGTCAAGGCAGAATACGAAATTCCACCCGTATCATCTCGACGTCCACCGTTCCACAACTACGCGTTTTTCTAGGCAGTATTTGCCGCGCACCAACACTTTGTGGAACCAGCTGCCGAATGAAGTATTTCGGAACCAATTCGACTTAGGGTCCTTCAAGAAAAGAGCGTACCAATTCTTAAAAGGCCGGAAACGCACTTGCGAGCCCTCTGGCATTGAGCCATGGACACTCCATGGGCGGCGGTATCACTTAATATCAGGTGAGCCTCCTGCCAGTTTGCTTGTTCGATAAAAAAAAAACATCAACGCAACCTAAAAGAATCAAGCCGCTCGGAGAGAGATAATAACTGTGTGTATAATAATTCGCATGGGACATACAATTTTTCTCATAGTTGCAGATGTCTGTTTAATTATGGTCAATTGAAGACAATTACTAAGTCAAGACTGTCTGAAGGGTATAAAACGTTTGAAGACATATATAAAAATTATTATCAAAAGACATTTGCAATCTTTAAACAACTTTAAATCATCTTATGAACTCGGTAAATGATAACTTTTATAATTCAAAGGTGATTCTGTAATGTAAGGGACTTTTAGGCTATATATATGATATAGTAACATAGAATATAACACAATACACAATTTAATTGTTTTTAATTATAATTTGACATTCGCATCTTTCATATTAAAAAAAAAACATTTAGTATTTAGAGTAGATAATGCAGTATGATTTATATACCCTCATAATATGTTCTATAGCAATACACAACATTTTCGGTCGGGTACCTAAAGGTCGAACCTATAGTCTAAAAAGATACGATATTAATAAGTTAAAAAAAATGTTGTCTTATTTTATTATTATGTATTTTATTTGCAATGTGTTAAAAATTACGTTTCATGGACTCCGTATTTTAATTTATTAAAGACACGTTTTGAATCCTAATAACTATACACAAACATATCATAAAACGTTACTAAAAGCGCGTCTCAAGTCCCATTCTAAATATTTAATTATTAAACTATCTCTAATACTTTATATAATTTTTAAATATCATTATTATTTATACTATTTTTACTCAAAATTACGAAATTTATATGTGAATTTCATCATATTTTTTAAGCTAGTCCAATCAAATTAAAATGTTCTGTTTGAAGTACAATAAATGAAATAAAATTTGCTACCAGCTCTCAAATCACGGGTGTCGAACGGATAAGAATTTTTCACTCATACAATCACAATTTTGTGTTAAATAGTTCCTTCTATCACTCTTTAAATGATTATCGATGCAACGATGCTACCAATGAATATGTTTATCGTTGTTAATACGTGAAAAAAATATCTAAAAGCGCTTTATTCCACTTATAAAATTTAATTGTTCTGCGTCATCAAACGCTATCCGCTTAAGATTGAAGAATTTCATAATATATGACGCCCTAAATATGGTACATTAATGTATTAAGGAGCGCGCGACATCAATTCAGCATATTAAAAGTTAACGAGAAACGATGGGATGTTATTATGAGCGAAAGGAAGGGCTTCAATTGGTTTCTTTAATGTTCATGTGATGTGTAAGTAACGAAAATTTGATGGGAAAAAAAATGCAATCTTTCGTATATAAAAGTTTTGTGAAGTTGGCAAGTAAGTATTGACAACACTTTAAAGCGTCATAAAAATACATAGTTCGTATTAAATGCTAAATTACGTTCAGGTGCAGTTTGGCCTATCTTTAAGTATTTATTTTGCCAATATAACTCAATCAATCAAAAATCATTTATTCATATAGGTAACATAATGTACACTCATGAACATCAAAAAAAAGAAATATACATTGAATGATTCTAATTTAACATTGTATAATATACAATTGTATATTATATCCAGAGGAGGGGTCATGGGGGTCATGACCATCCCCCCTGAGCTGGTTCCAGGACTTAGGTGGACCATGTGAACATTTTATTTCAGTATTTTGTCACCATCCAGATTTTATGTAGTTACATAAAATCTTAACTACATATCCTCAATATTTATTTAATAAAAGTAAATCACACAAAGCAATAATAGCTTTGTGTGATGACAAGCGTATAAGTTGTTGACTTGACCACGACTGTGTGACCTCCTCCTGGCGCCAAATCTGGATCCGCCCTTGATTATTAAAAAAAAATACAATAATCGTTCAACTTCAATTAGCATCTTTAGCATCAGAGTCACCACACAGTTCACTCCCCTATGTCTACCCTCAATATCTGGGTGTCGGTGAAACCAGTCTGGGATAGTGAAAAGGCATTAACACTTTCCCGGAAACTAAACCGTAGAAGTTCGTAAAGTACTTTTTTAGTACTTCTGACTACGCTTTACTTTAATTACGGTTGGTTTTAAAATTAGTTTTAAAGCCGAAAATTCGTCTACAAATTCTATATCGCATACATTATTTGTAACATAATATTATTAATATATAAAAAAATTCACAGTTAATAATTTAATCTCAAAATATTTTGTATAAATACTACTACAACGTTTACAATGCGAATTATGACTTAATATTTAATAAATAAACTTTTCTTTTACTTTTTTGGTAAAACCACAAACACACACACAAACTTTATTTACACTGAAATAAAAGCATGCGCTGTGAGCGTTACTTTCACTTAAATAAATCTAATTCAGAAACGCAGTGCACGACGCCCCCATAATCTAATTCTTCCTAAGTATAGAACCAATTACGGTAAAAAACATTGAGCGTTGGGGAAGTGCTGCAGTATAATAGACTTCCACAGTATATCAAAACTGCAGACAGCCTAGCAATATTTAAATTAAGAAGACCATGTCTTGGGTGATTCCAGTTATCTACGTAAATGAAATTCCACACAAGTTCTACTTCGCTAATTCATTCTCGAAGCTCTTCAATGACCACGACGTGATCAATTGTACCTTTAGAGAATAAGTTCGCATGTAAGTGCCTATTGTCTGTTACGAGAATAACATTTTGTAGCAATATAAATACATTCGAGCTGTCAAAAATTGACATGACGTATACAAAACTGCAATCAAAATTAAACGAAATTAACAAAGTAGTTGAGCATGTTTTTGATTATACGTGACCAATATTAATCAAACAGTGTATGGTTTAGATTTACATCCCCCCTCCTAATATAAGTTAATACCTAATATTACCTTGTTATTCAAGTCGTTTAATTGACAATAATATCCATCATTGATTCGCCCCTATATGTACAATAAGCCATTCAATAGAGTTTAATATATTAAGTAGTATCAGAATAATAATCACAATTTAGCTGTCGCGTTAACACCAACACAAAAATATTTTATTCCGACATGAACAAAATTCAATGCTTTGAATGAAAATGTACTTTTATTATATTCAAAACCATTTCGAAATAATCTTTTAAAATGACAATTTCACTAACATGTTTTACTGGTAGTACAAGAGTTGAGAGTTGTGTCAAACATTATGTTTCAATTAGATTATTATTATTATGAAACGAAGATTTGTAAATTATATATGAAATTCCGATATCGATGTTTACGATAACATAAAAATGCCAAGTCAGATGTCGTGGGACTGCTCCATATATATTGTTGAACAAACGGGCAAAGCCAGCTGATATCAGTAGCAACGTAAATCTATTAACGGGATACAAGGTGCGCCAGTCTGCCACGCGTGACCATACATTGTATACGACGTTCATATTTGCTGCTATTTGCATAATTAATTATTTAATCCACACCCACGTATAGCAAATTTAATAAAGCTGTTTCTAAAAGCTGAGGTCGATAACATTTTGATTGAAGTGAATTTGCTTCGACGGATAACATCTGAGGTTGCCCAAAAGTCAACCGTACCAAAACGAGAAATTCAATTATGTTATTTAAGAAATAAATAGATCTGAGAAGCTCTTTCAATATTCTTATAATGATACATTTCTACGAGTAATATAACGTAAATAAGATTTTATATTAGTAAGAATTCAATGTCGAATCGATTTATTCTATTCAAACCGAGAGAAAAAAATGTTTTGTCAATTTATTCACAGCTAACTAATTAGCAATTATCAAATAATGCATACAATGTGCTGAATAACAATAAAATAACAAATGTATCTACTACGTAAGAAAATCAGGGGCTAAATAATATAAGTCTCACTCTTACATTACATTACACTTATATCGCTTGCCCCCGGAAGTCACAAAGCACTACTATTACGACTTTTGTAATGTTTTTTAATTTTCGACTTACTTGGATAATGTACTTTTTCTCCATTTTTTAACGGTTTATTACACCATGTATAAACCACGAGAATGTCCTAATTATATATAAATTATTACGTGTAAGTTCTGAATCAAATATTTAATCATAACAATGAGCTATTGCTATATAGATAATAGTTAAACATAAAATCTCCGTAATATCCGTGTTACGGATTCAAGCCATGGCACTTTAGGTACTTTACATCTAATAAATATTTAAATAACAATAAATACATATAATACATGATCCGAAGCCTCCATGACTTTGTAATTAACACACGTAAGCGTGATCCCCGGAAAAAAGTTACGAAGAAGGTACTTTATATCTTAAGAACCCATTTTGAGAAACGTTCATACATATAAAGAATCGCACAAAGTATTTGAGAGGAAGTTTATTTGTTTCCAGTTGCAATATTAGCAATCCAAGCTACGGAGGTGAACGTGAGCGGCGAATGGAAAACTGATCTCGGCTGGGAGGTGACATGCGGTTGGCAGACCTTGTCTAACGATACCTTGCAATCCGTGCGACTCTATCACAATGGCCAACAGTTTATGATATATAGGCCAGAAGTAAGTATATACGCATTTATATCACAATCTTAAAAGAAAATAAACATTTTATTCGACACATAAGAGTTAGTATTCTATCTAAAATGGCCATCTATCTAATTCATCAACTCAAACCTTTTTGTATAAGTATATTTTTTTATTTATTTAAACACTCCTGCCCTAACAGGTGAACAATAAGTGAATAAATTTTACAGAATGAAAAAACAAATAAGCATATTAAATTAATTACGAAAAACCAAATTACATAATAAAGAATGCAATAGATTTACTAACTACTATAGGCACTAACAAATAATAGAAGTTTTGCCAGTTCACTCAACGGACAATGAAAAAGGGCCGTAATCCATATATCGTTAACTAAATTGATACACCGCATCATAAGTGCCCTTTTCAGAAGATTTGTCCTAGCTGTTCTGATCTGTCCTAGGTACATTAAAGCTAAGGTACTGAAGTACTGGCGAATTACTGTACTTGCCATGTAACAATTGTATCAAGTACATCACATCCGCGAATTCTCGGAGTACTCTTAGTCCGTTGTAGCCTACAGAACTAAGAATAAATAAGGTCGGATACATGAGTGGATAATTGTTGATTGGATCTAGATAGATAGATATTTATATCGAATCAACAATATCTTTTTTTTATTGAGGGGAATGCATTTCCGTCCAGAGTGTGGGACTCGCTCTAAAAAACCCTAGCCACAAAAACTACGTCCCACCAATCACGTCACTGTTGGGGTAACTTGGTGTCGCTTAAGCATTCTACCAAGAAACCCCGTGACTGGCTGCTGCAGCAACCATATTCCATTACATTGACATCGCCTTAGAAGTCTATACTGTAGGGTTGCAATTTCTTGCACCCAACACGTGATTCGCCGCCCGAATCAACAATCTACTAATATTTAAAACAATCAATCCAATAAAAGGAAACATTCAAATAAAAAAAATAAGTCTTAAATGAATAAGTAAAACCTATTAACTTAAAAGATCTTTGACATTAATTCATTGTTTCTCAAAAGGGAAAAGATTGCTAATTCAATTCTTTCTTTACGTCTGAGAGGTTGAGTCATCATTTATTCACATTTTAAGTGCCTAATACGGGCCATCCGTCTTATTGTCGGTTCCTGTTCATTGTGGGGGTATGATAGTCTAAATAGATGATGGGATGCTTACAATTAACTCATAAATTGGTCATTTAGTGAGCGCTGTCTGCCGAGTCAACTGTGTAAAAATGCGACATAATTTTGCATGAAATTGGGAGAAAGTTGTCCAACGCAGTAAGAACCATACTTACATTATATTCTCTATATGAATATTACAAAGAAAGGTATATCTTTATAACAGATTAACCGAACAAAAACCGGACTGAATCTTTTACAAAAACTAGAATTAGAATGCTATGCATTACTATTGTACGCTATATTTATTTGTAAAATATTTGTAAACCCAGCTGTGTAAAGCCGAGACAGACTATTGTTATTTGTATATAGTGTGCTAGTTAGATAGTGTTAACGCGTTTTTTAGTCAATTAGTAAATGTTAACTTTGTAGTGAATCTTCTTTTGTCCTCGTTATACTTATGTAACCGATTACTAATATTAAGCAATATCATTTGTATAAGGCAAAATATAGACAACTCCGTTTTACCGAGTTATACATAACCGTTGAAATTATTACATGCAACCACGGATTACATAAAAAAAATATGAATTTACACCCCTAACATCAGAAAATCTCGCAAAATGTCTATAGGTGTTGACCGACGAGAGAGAAACTTTGCTTCATAGGATCTTAGATAAAAATAACCTATCCGCTTTCAGAAACATGGACCTTCGAAGACCGAGGTGTTCCGAGCTCCTGATCACTATATTAACATTGACTGTGCGGTGACCTCAGAGAGAGGTCAAACCGGAAGATGTGTACTCACATTGGAGCCTTATCAGCCACCATCGGATGATTCTACTTATACCTGTGAAGTCTCGGGCGAGAGGCCTATGTTCCGTATCGGCAAGATGGACTATCTTCTCAAGTCTCTAGGTATTATGTTTTAAATACCTACTTAAAAGTACTAAGTAGCTAAAATTTTGCAATCTGTGTAGCTTCCACTAAAAGTCTGTGCTCAGTTGAGGCATTTAGCTTGGAGATTGATTGGAGATGTTCGATTCGAAATAATTGTTATTTAGTAACACTGACGAATTTACCTAAAAATATAAATGAAACGAACCCATAAATCTCTGCCCTTATCAACCAATTTTGCTAAGCAATCAACTACCAAAATTAGCGTAATAAATAGTATAAAATATGTTTTATTTATTAAACAATCAAAATACAACAACCAAATATATAAAAAAAACAGTTGTTGAATTCATAGTCCTATAATCATTATGGCAGGAAAGCATAATATTTAGACAATACAAGACTCGTTTTACACAATATCTATTTACAAATGTATTTCTGTGCACTTTAGTATAAGTATTCGTCCCTTGACTGGGCTTGAGCCCAATGTGTAAACGTAACATCTTTTCAAAACATTTTCGGTCAAACCATTGAATACTGAGGTCGACTTACATTTCAGTAAAACGATGGTTATCTTAAAATCTCTACCGGCGTATCGTTTTATTTTGATTTCTTTGGATAAGGATATATACTTCTACAGTAGGTATAACATATTTAAATACTATGAAAGAATAGGGTTGAGTTTTGTTTGAGTTTTAAAAGTTTAAGATTCTCTTAAATGATACAGGAAAGAAAACAACATGTGTCATTCATCATTTGTCTTAATACAAAATTGTCAACATATACACAAGTATACAAAAAGGTATACGAAGGCAATTGGACTGATTTAGTTCTTATATATAAACATGTATATGTATAAAATTACATTGTATCCTCTTTTACTAACGTTCAGTGGTACCAAGTGATGCACGCTTAGAGATCAAAGCTTCGGAAGATCTTGCTTCTCCACGAGTGACGCTTAACTGCTCAACCGAAGGTCTACCAGCGCCCACGTTGAATTGGATAGTTGGAGGTGATAAGGTAATTAAACTACGATTGCATCCCCATCGTTTCAAAATAATGCCAGCTGTTATCTCAAGGCCTACACTTTACGTAGTGTACATAGTGAATGCCGGTTCGATCATTCCTCGAATAAACTTTTTAAGTTATACTTATTTGGCGCGTTCTGGAAAAATTAACAATGTAATTTTTTACGATGCACTCGCACACCGTCACGAAAAACCGACACCCTGTGTTAGCTATAGTCAACATTTTAGATTTATTGTGTTATTTAAATAAACTTTATTTAACTGTAAAATGAGTTATAAAAAAACTACCTGTATTAAATACCTCTTTTCTATTGTTAGTGTCTTTTTCTTAGAAGGGAAGGCCAGCGGGTATGAACAGGTTGCATGCCATATCAGCACCCGGCCTATCTTCCACGGAATCAATCTCATACCGTCTTGGCATATTTTAAATATTTTATGGATTTGTTTAAAATTACAATAATCACGTTTTTCAGATACAAGCAGATTTCAATCGACGTGAATGGAATGCGACCTCAAAACTGTGGCACGCTTGGTCGTCTCTTTCATACACAAGAACTGATCCGACACAAACAGTCACGTGTTTGCCAGAAATAACACGGAACAATGATACTATTAAAGGGAAACCCGCTGTGTATAACTCAGCTTCTTTAATAGGTAGGTATATCGAAAACGTTATGTAGATTTTCATTGACGATTAAATTCTTTCGATCATTACTTCGATTGATTGAAGTAATGCCTTAATCTTATAACTCAGTGTTTTGGTCTGCTTTTATGAAATTTTTTTTTTTGAGTAATAGGATTCAAACGGGCCGCAGGCTCGCTCACCTTAAGTAATACCCGCCCATGGACACGATATTGTCAGAAGAATGGGCACGGTCTTTTCTTGAAAGAGCCTAAGTCGAATCGGTTCGAAATAAAATATATGAAAATAAATGATTTTTACAATTATACCAGAATCCGGACTTAACACAATTAAAATTATAAAAAAAAAATTCTGTAATAGCAAAATACTTCAATCAAACCATAATATATGGTTTGATTTATGTATTTTGCTTTTTATTTTATTTTATTTTTGGGTTATAACCCAGCAGAGGTCACTGTTTGGATTCCTCTTGTCCACTAAAGTAAATATTTTTTTCAGGTTTCAACAAATTAATACTACTTACGGCAATCCTGAATCGTCTAAGATGATACAATCCAAGGATACTTAATAAAACACGTTATTTTTTTAATAATTTTAATATCGTTGTAAACGATTTACAGTTTTACAGGGAATCCAAATAATCAACCCTAACGACATTGTTTTCATACATACGTCTCAGAAGTCTACCAAAGAAAAGATATATTACAGATTATATTAATAAAATAAAATTTCTGTCTTTAAAGAGCTATTATTTTGTTTTGACGTAATAAATATGAATAGAAAGAAGAAGAGACGAATAGTCTGTAAATGTTTTTATCAGAAAGTAACTAGACGCACTAATTCAGTTCAAATGGATATTTGCATTATCTTTACTTTGGTAACTAAAAACAAAATACTCTGGCGCTTATTAAATAAATAATCAAAAACGATTTCAGTTATAACAAACTAAAATACTATAATAGTAAAATTAGAGGTAGTGAATAAAAACTAAACGCAATATATATTATTATGTCAATTAATATGAATGGAGGAAAATTTCGGCAAGTATTCTTTAAAAAATATTACTTATACTAAAAATATTGAGTAACTTTACTACGTTGCATAAATTTTTACAGATACAACATATTTCGTCAATGAGACATCTAAAAAACACCCTAAATGTTATGTAAATAATAATAAAAATATTATAAATATCTATTTAAATTTACATACTAATTTTCCTTCTCGCTACTAGGTGGCAGCATTATGTTCTAAACTTGGAACGCAATTATAAGTTCTTTTATTTAGTGATATTTTACACTTAAATCGGCCATAACTTCGGCATAAGTAAGACATAATATTTTTAATCCCAATATTCATTTTTCTTTTAATGCTATTCATAAAACTAATTTAACTCCTTTTCTCACTTTTGTCAGAGACGAATGAAATAGCAAACAGTTAAATAGCAAATTTAATTGATATTAGCCGTTATATTAGTAAGGATTAGCACACAGGCTAAAATACAAAGCCAAATAAGAACATTTTAAAGGCTTTAATTTAATATTTATAAAGCGCCATCTGTTGGATAAGCAAAAATATGTTTATAAATATTAAATACATGATAAGAAACTGCAAAGCAAATGGTGATTTCCAAAAGTCAACTGTCAACAAGTGCCCTCCTTTATTCACTATATACTATTAAAATTAATTTATTTCCGATTCTGTGACTCATTATTCAAACTCTTACAGCGCCAGCGCGGATTCCGCTCTAAAGTTCTTATGGTGTAATTTCACAATTTGGCATTCTGATCAACAATAACCGTGACAAAAGCGCCGGTCACGTGACTTTGTTTATATTTGGAACTAAAACTAAACTCAAAACACTCCCGCCAAAAAATTGTGGCATTTGGTATTGTGATAGTGACAATTGACATCTCATTTTAACGTCAAATTGAAAATTGCTATTTCCGCAATGATTTCGTGATTGACAATTGATTTAGCCATTTTTTAACCTGAGTTGAAGTTCTTTAATAGGAAAACATTCTTGGGGAAAATTATATGTAATTCGGGGTAAGTTTGTAATGAATAATAAATATACTAAACATTTAATAGGAATTAATACAGATTTTTAATAATAAATTTATCTGTGAGTATTATACTTAGTAAAATAGAACTTTGTTGTTGTAACAGAAGGCCCGTTTTCATGTTTAACCTCTATTTCATAGGCTAAACTTTCCAATATGACCCGTCGATTTGAATGCTCAAATTTTTTTTGTAGATAGTACTCACCATAAGAAAGCGTTTTGTAAAGTATTAAGCTGCGGAAACTTACGGTTCATGAGATATATTTATTTATACTTTCCATACAAATGGACAAATATCATTCCATAACACGCCATAACACAATGAATTTGACAAATGACTGATGTCAAACATCAACCATTTCACGTATCGATTAGTGAAGGGTTCGAAAAATTTGACGTATCGATACTACTAAACTTTCCAATATGGACCATAGATTATTTGTAACTTATGATCAAATTAATTATTTGTAATCAAAAAACTTAATTATTATCTAATTCGGTTAGGTTAGGTTAGTATATGAATATTTTTTTTAATAACATTTTATTTAATAACTAAGTACCCAACACCGAATCAGAGCACCCCACTATCCACGTGGTCTTGTCTGCCCTACCCCTAGAGTGTATATAAATAATCGGAGCCGTTCAAAAACCGAATTATTATCTAGTTCGGTTAGGTTAGGTTAGTATATGAATATTTTTTTTTAATAACATTTTATTTAATAACCTAAAAGTACCCAACACCGAATCAGAGCACCCCACTATCCACGTGGTCTTGTCTGCCCTACCCCTAGAGTGTATATAAATAATCGGAGCCGTTCAAAAACCGAATTATTATCTAGTTCGGTTAGGTTAGGTTAGTATATGAATATTTTTTTTAATAACATTTTATTTAATAACTAAGTACCCAACACCGAATCAGAGCACCCCACTATCCACGTGGTCTTGTCTGCCCTACCCCTAGAGTGTATATAAATAATCGGAGCCGTTCAAAAACCGAATTATTATCTAGTTCGGTTAGGTTAGGTTAGTATATGAATATTTTTTTTTAATAACATTTTATTTAATAACCTAAAAGTACCCAACACCGAATCAGAGCACCCCACTATCCACGTGGTCTTGTCTGCCCTACCCCTAGAGTGTATATAAATAATCGGAGCCGTTCAAAAACCGAATTATTATCTAGTTCGGTTAGGTTAGGTTAGTATATGAATATTTTTTTTTAATAACATTTTATTTAATAACCTAAAAGTACCCAACACCGAATCAGAGCACCCCACTATCCACGTGGTCTTGTCTGCCCTACCCCTAGAGTGTATATAAATAATCGGAGCCGTTCAAAAGCCGAATTATTATCTAGTTCGGTTAGGTTAGGTTAGTATATGAATATTTTTTTTTAATAACATTTTATTTAATAACCTAAAAGTACCCAACACCGAATCAGAGCACCCCACTATCCACGTGGTCTTGTCTGCCCTACCCCTAGAGTGTATATAAATAATCGGAGGCGCGGAGGAAGAGCAGCCCCCACCCGCCGTAACAAAGCACAGGCATGAAATGCCTGTGCTTTGGTACGCAAGGGTGGAGGGGCTGCGTTTTCCGTAGCGCCGGAGCCGTTCAAAAACCGAATTATTATCTAGTTCGGTTAGGTTAGGTTAGTATATGAATTTCTTTTTTCTAAGAACTGTTTCTGAAATCATCAATAAACATATAAAAAACTAATATAATCATAACTAACTAATATCATATTATTATATTATATTTGAATAAAATTCAAGTTTTTATTCTAAAAAAACTATCGACAAATTAAAAAAACGATTTTGATGCAAAATGTCACGTCTCTAATAACTAATGGAATCTGTATGGCTAAAGTCCTTTGCCTTTCCCATTAGGGATAAATTGAAAATAAAAAAAAATAAGCAATGGAAAATGTACGATTTATTTACGAATTTCTATACATTATACAGGTTTAAATAATCTTTATTAATATTTAGACGGAACTCCGGCAGAAAAAATAACTTGGAGGTGTTCCATTAAAGGTAAAGAGACACTTACATAATCAGTATTATCAAATTCAGGGACACATTTCTAAATTGTTACCATTCTAGCCTTAAAATTTTAAACATGAATATCTCCGTAACTATGGGTTTCCGCAGGTTGGGATTGACACAGGGGGTATTTCTCCATCCCCTCTTCCATCTCCCATCAAAAAAACCTCAAAAATCGACGGGTCATATTGGAAAGTTTAACCCTTCAATTGATAATAAATGATTTGTTACCAAATTTCAAATATTCAGGTTTGTTTGTAAATGTTTGAAAAGTTCGCAAAGGCAGTTGTAAGTGAAATGAGTTGCAGAAATCACGGATTATCAGAATGCCTAAGAACAGAAATCCTTTTTTTACTAGTGCCACAATAAATATTCAAGCACTTTTCGGTTATATGGAACAGACTTAACTTATTACAGGCAAATAGGTGAGCCTACTGCTTCACGACATGGTTCTATGGCCTTTGGATGTGATGGTTTCCTCGTGATGTTTTCCTACAATATTGTAAATTCATTTACATTATTATTATAAACATTGTACTTGAAATTGCCGTCATACATTTAAGACAATTTTCAAAAGTTGATTTATATTAAAACTTTCATTAAAAAATTTGAGGCGCATTTGATATTGCAAATCCAAAGTTCAAAGACAAAAAAATCCACCACTATACTATCTGTAAAGTAGCAAATTAATTTATCAATATAATATTTTGGCTCCACTTCTTTACATTATATTATTTACTTAACAGTAGTAGATACCGGGATAGATTAAGCAAGCATACAAACGGGGCTGGCCAAGAATCTGTTAATTCCAGGAGAAGACGTGACTCTCCTAAAAAGATGGCAAATACTATACCTAGACCAGAGAAACTAATCTAAAATCCAGTTTCTACAACACATACGGTGCCCTTCAATGGAATCCCACCCAACCCAAATTAACCTCAGAAAATATCTGATTATGGCAGATAGCCGATTGCAGATGAACGTGGAAAATAAAACATTTTATAAATTTATCAACATAAGGATTTTTTCAATATGTATATTATTTTAATGTTTATAGTATGTATAGTAAGGCGGTGGGATGATAAATTAGACATTGTTCCAAGCGTGATAATTTTAATGTGTCTACAATAAAAAAATATGGGTACAGCATTGTATTGCATCGCACTTCTATTTGCAAAAATGATTGAAAATTTTTATCGAAATTTACACAACCATTAGAAATATATAGGTAAGATTATTTAAATAGATAATTTAAAAAACATTAATTAGCAGCAAATTTTGTTGTGCTTATAAAAAAGTTTCAAAAACTCGGAGTGAAAGGTTACAAACTTTAGTATCTTATTCAAAACTAGCTGACCTGGCAAACGTCGTCTTGCCAAACTACTACCTTTAACTCAGCGCCATCTGTTAGAATTGTATCAAATAATAAACAAATGTTAATGTTATCGTAATTTTAGTAAGGATGCCTATTTTTTTTGAAAATGAAATATAGCCTATGTCACTCAGGAATGATGTAGCTTTCCAACAGTGAAAGAATTTTTCAAATCTGCCAAGTAGTTTCGGAGCCTATTCAATTCATACAAACAAACAAACAAAAAATCAAACCTTTCCTCTTTATAATATTAGTATAGACTAGCATTTATAATTTCTGTTCATACTTATATATGTTCACAATAGCATTTATTTCTTAGCAAACATTATATATAGATTAGACGTCACATCAACCTAGTAAACTCGAAGCAAACAACGAACATTGATGTGACGAATCGTTAAAATTAAAAACGAGACCGTTGTAAGTGATCTTAGAATAATAATTTTTAAAATATTTACAAATTATAAATTCTAGTTTGTAAATATAACTGTTAACTTCGTTTTATTTTTCCTCCAATTAATCTGTTGCGATATGTTTGAATTTCCAAATAGCACATACACTAAACACAATAACGAGCGTTGTAAGTAACAACGCTCGTTATTGTGTTTAGGTATATCTATATGAATCTCATTGATAACAACATAACTAAGGAATTAAGCACGCGAAGGTCATATAAGCCACATTAAGAGAGAGACGGTCATCACAACTCCAAGTACCTGAAGGAAAATATTATTGGAAGATGAGTTTGTTTAGTTTGTATTTCCTTGATCTATGACTCAATAATTCCATTTTCAATAAACTCATACTCTAAATAACTTTATTCATATTATAGAGTACACTTCTGAAACTCAACAGATAATTGACTCTAAATTTTAATTTACTACCAGTTCGCAAGTCAAGGGTGTAGAGCGGGCGAGAAGAACTCTTCAGTTCTACGCCCTTGATTTGAGAACTGGCAGACATTAGAAGCATTTAGTGTAAATGATTTTTGACTTTGACTATTATTAAAATTATATTATTCTAACGAATGCATAGTATTAGGTACTTTAATATTAACACATCCATACTTACAATTTAAAATATTATCTTCATTAGTAATTGAAATTTGAACTTATCTGGACCATAACAATGCCGTAGGTGACAAAAGTGGAAAAGATCTGTAAAAAAATTAAATGTGATAAACATACAAAGCAATTCGTATATGCTTAACCACTATATAAATCTAGTGGTTCAAATGTATATCTGTAGCTGCATTCCATGATCGTACATCGAGTCGGAATAAGAAAAATCATCCTAATCACCGCGACGCCTGCATTCTACATCAAAGCGTTTATAAAAAAAACAGCTTTCAGTAGAAATATTTACAAACCGATACGATTTAAGGGAATTCATATATACAAAGATAAGGTATAAATAAAAATAAGCAAAACAGGCTTTTAAACAGTAAGCATGTAAGGTCAGAAAAAAAACTACACGTACTGGTCCAAGCAATTCTCGAGAAACTGTAAAGAAACCCATCGGAGTCGTTTCAGGATAATTGATTAACACGACCACTTGAAATATGTCAACTTCTAACGGAATCTTCTCACCGACCGGTGTGACGAGTCGAGATAATTCTCCTACTTGAAGCCTTATAACGTCCACCTGTATAATTTTTACAAATATCAATTACCAGATCGTCTGATTTAGTCGTCAAAGGTTAGATATTATTAAAAGGGCCTTATAGCTCACATTTCTAATCTACAGATATTCTAAACTTTTATTTAAGAATGTAAACAATACAAGATACATGTTGCATGTTTATTGTTAATGTTACGAACCCCTATTAACAAATTCAAATTACTTTGATAATATTAGCGGGAGTCATACTTTGAAATTCCTTGCTCTAAATTTTTCCATATGCATTCATAAAAGTTTACAAATTCTAATAATAATCTAAAAATGCTTTGTAACAGTTACCTCTTTGCTTATTTGATCCGATGCTTCCACATACAAAATAACTCTAAATATATGTAATATCAGCCAAGCGAATTCTACACAAGACTTCTCAGTTTTATGTTCACAATCTGAAAAAGATTTTTAAAAAGCATTACAATTTTAAGTTTGAAAACATAACTCTAGATGGAACTACAACTCTAAAGTAATTACGGTGACATATCCTGTAAGAATTTCCTCATTAAGATTACAATAGATATAGATAAACACAAAGAGAAAGCAGTATATAGGGAAAAATAACATTCACAATCAATAAAAGATATATGACGCAGAAGTGAACATAACCAGGCTTAAGCATAGGCTTGCTTGATTTCTCATTTAGCTTAAACTCAGCTTAAAAACATTGAGCGCAGGAATGGTGCCTAAATAAAGTGAGTATCCTGCGGGTAGCAGTGTTGGCCTAGTGGCTTGAGCGTGCGACTCTCATACCTGAGGTCGTAGGTTCTATCCCCGGCTGTGCACCAATGGACTTTCTTTCTATGTGCGTAACATTTGCTCGAACGGTGAAGGAAAACATCGTGAGGAAACCGACATGTCTTAGACCCAAAAAGTCGACCACGTGTGTCAGGCACTGGAGGCTGATCAGCTTCTTGCCTATTAGATTTAATGATCATGGAACAGATTCAGAAATCTGAGGCCAAGACCTAAAAAGGTTGTAGCGCCACTGATTTTTTTTACCTGTCGATGTAATCGCTGCTGCGAAGTTGGAGACAGTACCAACTAAATTTATTGTAATCATTGAAGCTAAAGTCACGGCCAATAAATTCTCGGATGTATTGAATTTAAAAATCATGTTACATGTGCTCACGAAAGCCTTGCTTAGAGCACAAATCGATAAACGAATATCACACATCGGGGGTTTGGGCTTTTTATCTGTGGAAATAAAATATTTAAATTGCCTTACTAATTATTTTTTATCATTAACTGAACTTCTCAATGAGGAGTTATTTCTATGGTAATAATGACGTTTTGTTCATTCATTCATTCATTGTCTTTTGATTCGAGGGGGAGGGGATTAGGGGTTTTTTTTATCATTTTCAAGTATACTTCAAAAGTCGAGTACGTATCGAGTAGTATGATAACTGTTTTGGGTCATGAAAATCAAATGTGCAATATGTAAAGAAGTATTAGAGAAAAACTTAGAAATGACATATAATAATATATTAATATTGCGAAAACGAGTACTCACGACAAAAATAATATTCTTAGACCCGAATCTACGCACTTCAGGATCTAGATCCTGTACGATATTGATGATATTATCTACCTACATAATTCGAGAACCTTTTCCACGCCCCACTTGAACTTGTTAACTGAATCGACTTATTAAAATACTCTGTGTACATCACTACACTTTTGTATCATTATTTTACAAAATGACAGTAGCTAATGTCAAATCAGGAAT
Source organism: Pieris rapae (assembly GCF_905147795.1). Lineage (NCBI taxonomy): Eukaryota > Metazoa > Arthropoda > Insecta > Lepidoptera > Pieridae > Pieris > Pieris rapae. The sequence continues at coordinate 7,520,003 of NC_059527.1, forward strand.
TGATTTAAAATTCGCGGTATAGTCGTAATAAGAACAAGATATTTATAATAACAGCATACAGCCCAGATTCCGCAAAACAAATTTTTTTCACCATGAGGGAAGTTGATTTATATATTCCAAAATGCAGAATCCATGGTATAGGGGTACGTAACAGACGTAAATGGTGCGAGATACATACCTGATTTAATGTCAGCAATAATATCCATGAGTTCATATTTAATTGTTTCCATGTACTTATGAATTTCAAATTTAATAAAACTCGATTTTAGCTCAATTACACTTTGTAAAAGATCCATAATGATATTTAGAAAACAATCCGCAAATATGTCAACTGAAAGAAAAAAAAGTGCGTGCGTACAAAGTACACATGTCCGAAGTGAAACATCTTTGTGAATTAATAATTACTAAGGTAAGCCTTTTTTTTCAATAAATAAATAAAAAAAGGTAAAAGCCCGAATACTCCATGTATGTATTTGTATATCTCTATTCACTGTACGTATAAGTGCTAATAATAAGTATATATAAATAAATTAACTGGTAAACGAATACACAAACCAATATAGCATGTATTATTTCTCAATATCCCTTATTCTCTCTCTCGTTTAATCTTTCTCACTATAGTTCTCTCCCACCTCTCGCTCCATGGCACTGTGCGTGATACGACAATCGCTCTATCTCACTTTTTCTCTCGATCTTTCTCACTTGCTTGCTCCCCACTCTCACTCCATCGCTAGTTGCTTCATGCTACGTTCGCCTTGTCTTACTCTGTCTCAATCGGTCTCGATCGCTCTCTCTCTCTTTTTCGACACTTCCGTTGCATACTTGCGTGACGTTACATTTGTAAAAATTTTACCCTCATGCGCCTAAAGAAGTTTTACTTCAAAAACAAATTTCGTTTCAATATTACGTTTTTATTTTTTCAAGATTTTTTTTAAATGAAAAAACGCAACGGTTAGTGAGTGAATGGCAAAGGTGGCATTCTGTAGTTTCGGAGACCAAGTGGCTGTTTCAACGAAATAGTAGTAAAAATGCTCAAAACTAAATCGTTTCTATGTACTCCTTACTTTTTAATTTTTAAAAGCGTTAAGGCTTGGGCTACAAAATATGTAATTTATTAATTTCTATTAATACTTCAATTATCACGACTAATTTCTAAAAGCCCTCCAGTAAGTTCACAATATATTTAAGGAAGCATGGAGCTGTGAAAGTTTTTTTTTACCTTTCATTCCTAGGTGTACTAATTTAAATATTTTCTGATTTAAATTACCGATACCTTTGAATTTTCGAGTGTATATATACGGAACGAAAGTACATCCAATACGTAGTAAGATATAAAACGCGATTAATAGCGATCGCCATCGTTCTCTTGCAAGATTACTTTTTTTATTTATCTGAAAAAAGAACGAACAAATAATATTTATTCTTCTCTATCGATGTTATCTGATCTGATATTATGTTATTGTAGACCAATCAAATTCGTTCAAACTCAACAACGTTTCATCTTTTTTACACTTACAACGAATATTTCAAGTTACTAGCAAAAAGAGATTAGTAAAAATCAAATCAATATGATTTTTAACATGACAATAATGACATCTAAAAATTAATGACTATTTGTTAGTTCAAATAATCCTTAATTTATTTATTTCATATATTATAATAAACCATAATTTGTAAATTTAGGAGCTCTGTGACATATTATTTATAACTAGTAACGACAATGTTATCGGACTGCAGCGTAATCATACTTGTGGCATGACATAATATGATATTTATAGTAAATAATAATTACCGGAACACAATCTATCAACGTTTCCAAACAACCTTTACTGCTTAATATCGCTATGTTTAACAATATTGTTTGTGTAGTCCAAAAAAGCGTCCTTAATATCAAAGAAATAACATGAATATTCCCTGTTATTCCCGGAGAAATTATGTCGATATACGAAATTATAAAATATATACCGTCTGAAAAGTAATTAGTTAAGATATGAAATTGAAATATGTTAAATGAAGCAGTGTACAGTGTCGTTCAACCGATGTTGGCATCAGATTTCTTAAACCGTTTTATTAATTATTCTTAATACTAGTATATAGTAAATCATTCGATAGCTCTGATCTCTGAGGCCGTAGGTTCGAACCTCGAATGTGCACTCGAGGACTATCTGTTTACGCAATTAACACTCCGTCTTTCGGTAAAAGAAATCGGCATGCCTTAGATCAAAGAAATCGGCGGAGTGTCTCAAAATTAAATGATTACGAATCAGATATAGTCATCAGAGGTACAAACCTCAAAGTTTGTAGCGGCACTGTTTATTTATAAAACTTTTAAGTACTTACTAAGAAACACTATAAATATATATTCATAACTCGATGACTTCAAAGGTTCAATACGACACCCATCTTGTACTGGCTTAAATCTGACAGGAGCCAAACCCAACAAACGTGACAATCTCAATAGAAACATAAATGAACCATTTACAACGAAGAACCCCCCCATGGCTAAGTTGAGTATAGTTCTGATATAGAGAATGTTTTGATCTACGGATTGCTACGTTTTTGTGTAGCAAATTACGTGCAACAATGTCAAAGATAAATACAATCGACTATAATTATACTCCTATCTAAATTATAACGTAGGTTAAGCGTCTGTTTCACAATGTATAGATAAAGTACCAAATAGCTCTGCAACGCATAAATTTTTCGGAAGATAAAAGTTCCGAAGACTTAGAATAAAAAATTCATATGACCCTGAATTTTTCACTCTTAACACTATTTTTATTTGTTAATTAATATAAACTTTAACTTTTTCGCAAAAAGAAAATATTTTTATTTTGTGATGACAGTAAAAAAATTCATGTCTCTCTCAATTTTCACTCTCACTATACGATCAACCCCTATTTTTACATCCCGATTTTTATTTTTTTTTAATCTATCCACAGATCGGCAATAAGGTTGCAAGATGACAATCAAATATTATAATCGTAGTAGAATTAAAAATATGTTTCCTAGAAGTAACAAATACATGGTAAAACAACCTTTGCCGGGTCAGCTAGTAGACAAATAATTTGCAATAAAATAAAATTGCGACAAACAAACAAAGGTGTTCTGTTGTTTTGAATTTGTAACTATGGAGAATTCATTTCAGTTTTTTTATATCTCTCGTGTGTTTTTTTTAATTTCCAATTTGAGTAACGGCTAATCTGAATGCAAAACGACATGAATTGCAAACTGCTACTTCTCTGCCTCACATAATTATGTCATTGTGAACAAAGGGCATTCCATGATCTTTCTTAATATGATCCTGTTGAGTTATTGCATTCTCTTACTTTATACAGAAATGTATCGGAATCGCAAGAACAAACGAAAGGACGATAATTTTTATAAATTTTTAATTATTTTATTATTACGAAATTTAAGTTTTTTTTCTCTTTTTATTTTACAAAATAATATAATATATCATAATATTACATTAGAAAACCGCTGTGGTTTTGTATTAATGTAACCATAGCAGTTGTTTTGGAGCGCGACAAATGCATGTAAAAGTAGGTTTTTTAATTTAGTGTTTATGTTGGTTAGTGTTAGGCTATCTATTATCTGCTTGGGTAGACTATTAGCCGCGGTAGCAAATGCCGCAACTTTCTCTCGCCATATACGTTGTATGCTCCCGATATACAACGTGCGTTACCGCCCGCGTCTGTACATCATGCTCCACGTTTTTTTATGGAGCTTGAACTGTCAAGTTTGCTTTGACAGATGAGTCTATTAAAATAAATTAAACCTAAAAATTATTTTAATCAATTAACTAATAACAATAAGGTATTATGTTTTATAATATATGTGATTATTTGACAAAAAATATTATCGTAAAGTTTTACTCTCCATGGAAAATGCGTTAGAAGATTTTCCACATCTCTACGCAACGCCAAGGGATCAAGCCGCTCACTCTTCGTTGAATACGCTCAAGTGGAAGGAGATGATACTGGGGAGCTCCCACCCAGAGGTGAAGAACACACAAATTCGGACCCACATGGAGTCCTGTTCCTCAACAGGACTCCATGTGGGTCCGAATTTGTGTTATATAGAGTTGCAAGCTGTGGCTCGTGATGGACAAGGTGGACATTGTTGGAGCGTATTAATTTGAGTGCAGTGGTAACGGGCACTATCTAGATTTTATTACAATCTGGGAAAAACTTGCTTTGCTCAAATACTATAAATATCAATTTAGCATAACATAAGTTTGATATGAAAATTAAAAGAATTAATATAAAAAAGACTTTTTCAAACAAATAGTATAATAACTTTCCAAGAATTCTTGAAACCAAATATGCATAAAGAAAAGCCTGCGAAGGTTTTAGTTAAACCAATCAATGTCAATAGATTTAGTTATAAATTATTAAATATTATTGTTATGCAATAATCGCTACGAAATCGTTAGTAACGATTTTTCACGATAACTAGTCATATTTCTAGGAATAGCTATAAAAACACTCAATTATAGATTTTGGCCTATAGTATTATGGCATGACGCTTTAATGATTCATTGAGCGCAACTGATTTATATTTGCATATTAGCTTTACTTCATGAATTAAAACGAATTATAATTACTCTTTAGAGCAGTGTTGGCCTTGTGGCTTCAGCGCGCGACTCTCATACCTGAGGTCGTAGGTTCGATCCCCGGCTGTGCACCAATGGAGTTTCTTTCTTTGTGCGCATTTAACATTTGCTCGAACGTTGAAGGAAAGCATCGTGAGCAAACCGACATGTCTTAGACCCAAAAAGTCGACGGCATGTGTCAGGCACTGAAGGCTGATCACCTACTATGTATCATTTATATTTATATATTGAGATTACTATTACGTAAATAAAGAGAGGACGAGTTCTGGGATGTTCCTTGACCGATACTGTCTTAATACCCTAACACGACCTGCAAATGAGTTTATCATTGACATTGAAGTAGAATACGAAATTCCACTCATTCTCGTCTTTTCGCCTTGAAATGAGTTGTTGCCGCTATGTGGAACCAGCTGTTGAAGTCAATCTATTGGACTTAGGGTCGTACGATAAGATACCGTATCCCTAATAGGCCGGCGGCACTACCAAGGCAATGTGTCTATAGGGGGCGGTATCACTTAACATGAGGTGAGCCCCCAACCCGTTTGCCCCCTGTTATATAAAAAAAATAATGTGAAGTAAAATTGTGAACAATTTAATTACAATTTGATTATGATGAATTTAAAAGTTAACTTTTATTGCCATTTGTCAAAGGGCACATTCTCCACACTTTTAAATAGCTCATACAAACACTTCGTAATTTGGATTTACAAAATGTTTGTAAGGAGCAATCATTAAAAATATTTATCTGTTAAAATAATTTGCACTACTTTCATAAATTACCTTTATTGATATATATTAATTATTTGGTTACTTTAAACATATATGTAAATAGGTTAAATCTAGCCTATCTGGACCGTGACAATACCGTAGGTAGCAACCGTTGATAGTATCTGTAATTAAAAAATTACATTACTGTCGATCCTACAAAGCGGTAATTAATAACAAAATTGGTTCGTGATGCGGTTCATAAAAATAATAATTTAAGAGAAAAATCAATAACAAATATAAATGGTATATGTTACTAGGGTAACTCATCTTAAGTCCCTAGAATTTACCGCCCAAAGCCAATAATTAATCCACAATCTCAGATTGAAAACAATCTGAGATCAGACCGTGACAGTCGCATCTGCATCCCTATGAAGACAATCCATTTTTGGCGACGGATAGATATCAAACAGATTTTTAATTATTTTAAAAACTGGTGTAAGTCAAAATCATAAAATAGGATATTGACACAGTTGAACTGTCATTTTCATTCAAAGATCTATCCACTTACACCGACACAGACAGAAGGCAATTAAAATCCGTCGCTTGGTTATTGGCACACTTATATCAATATTTAGATTAAACTGTCTCTCTCAAATGGATTGAGATAGGTTATTGGGTTTGGGCGTAAGTCATCAACATGAACCATAAGCACCCTTTCACTTTCATAGACATTAAGTTCACGGACGACAATTATTCCTGTTTTATAATTAAACTTCTAATGATATACACGTTATATACAAGATATATTTACCGGACCAATTAGACCTCGAGACACTGTGAAAAACCCCATAGGCATCAACACAGGATTATTGATTGTCACGACCAAGTGAAAAATTTCAGCTTCCAAAGGCATTGTCTTTCCAACAGAAGTGAATAATGGAGACAATCGAGCTATTTGATATCTTATTTCGTCCACCTGTCGGTTTAAAGTTTCGTTTGTATTGTCTAGTTTCTTATGTTAAATTAATAGTCAGTTATATATAAAAATGCCACGTTTATATCCAATTAAATATGCGGTCGTCAACGGATTTTTGGTAATCCCAAAATCTCTTGATTGTAATTAATCACATTGATATAAAAGATTTACGACTCTTTTACTAGTCTATGCTCCGTTTAATTTTAATTTAGATTTATATTGAGTTTTTTTCTAAAACAGGAGGCTCGCAAATGTGTTGCCTGCAAGAAACGGTACGCTTTTTTCTTGAAGGACCTTAAGTCGAATTTGTTCGGAAATACTTTAGCGGGCAGCCGGTTTTACATAGTGGTGAACCACAGTAAAAATTATATTAAGAAATATGTTTGACTAGTTTGTCATTAATAAGTCCTTTTTAAAACTTGATTCAAATCTATATATAAAAATTGATATAATTAAAAATAACTTCCTCGATTATAATACTTACTTCCTTGCTTATTTCCGTAGATGAATTAACATATAAAATAATTCTGAATAAATGCAATAACAACCATCCAAATTGCAGAAATATTTGATACGTCTTTTGGTCAATATCTGTAAATAGAAGACAAGAAACCATACGCTAAAATAGACAGAAAAATCCATTGAAGCTCAAGGATAAGTTAAACGTGTTTGAAAATTTCTGAAGGATGAGCATACAGCGTAGAAACCTAAGGCTGTGGGCCTTTACCGAACTCAGGCAATTCTTTCCATCGGGCCATAAAAGAGAGTGACACTGATTGATTGATTGTGATTACTGATTTGTTCCTATGTTATTACGTATATAGTTTCTGCTTATGTCCATTCTCAAAAGAGAGTGGTTTTATCCGGTTCACCCACATAGGTCCATTACATACCAATTGCTGAAAAAGCTCCTGAGAAGTTGTATAATGTTCTTATTAAATTGATTGTACACGATGATGATAATGCCAAGGCCAGTAAATTATCGGATTCGTTGTATTTAAAACATGTATCACATACTGTCACGAATGCCTTACTGAGTGCCCGAAGAGATATCAAAATATCAGACATTTGTGGTTTAGTCATCTTATCTGTAAATAGGTAAGAATTGTTAGCCGTTATCCGTCTATTTTTAAGTGTCTATAGATATAATGAAATATATAATATAGAAGCTGTGAGTTATCTCTTACCTGATTTCATGTCAGCTGTAATAGAGGCGAGTTCAATTTTGATTGTTTCCAAATACTTATGTAATTCAAATTTAATAAAGTACACATTAAGCTCAATCACTGTAAACATAAACTGAAAGAAAATGCTGAGAAAAGAATCCACTGGCGCTGTAACAAAATATAAATTAACATATTTCTGTATCTTTTTAGTTCATATTTTTTACTTTTTACTATATAAACAAGGTTTATACATTTTGTTATTGTAGATTTCCTGTTTATAACTGACTGGTTTAATCGTGACGCTTATATTGCATTAAATTCTCATTAATATACATAACAACTTGTATATTTAAAATGAGCACATAATATTTTAAAACATACAACCTTCGACTTCTGTAGAGGAGATAAATGAAAGAAAACATAATCCAATCCGTAAAGTAGCAACAAACGTGATCAATGTATATCGTCTCCGCTCTTTTAACAAATTACGTTCTTTATTTATCTGAAACCGTTAAATATATTTTACATTTATCATTAGTTCAGAGTGGTGGTAGTACAATACAAGCATGATTCTTCCGAGTTGATTGTAGGAAGCACAAATAATCCTCCCCAACTAATATTTTCTACCCCTAGGCAAAGCATCTCAATGTGTGCAATTATAATTATGTGACTTTAGTAATAAAATATATAGTAATATTTACCGGAACGCGTTCTAAAAATACGCTCATACGATTTTTACTGCTTAATATTGCAATGTTCAAAAACATCAGTAATGGTAACCAGTTAATCATTTTTAATACAAATGTAATTAGATGAAATTTTCCCATAATTTCCCAAAAAAGGTCGTCATAGTAAAATTTGACCTGCAGAACATCTGAAATTTTTTTCGTAAGTTACTAATAAATCTTTCCTAAAACTATAATTTTCAAATTAATTATACTAAAATAAATGTTACTTACTTATAATTCCCACAAATATATACTCATAGTACGAGGACTTTAAAAGTTTTATACGATAGCCATCTTCTCCAACTGCCTTAAAACTAATAGGAGCCAAACCAAATACTCGGGATACCCTTAATATAAACAGGAATGAACCATACACTACGCATGACCCGGCTGTAGCCATCATTATATTGCTTTGTCTACAAATTGCTACGAATAAGTGTAGCAATAATTATTCTGCTACGTCGTAGATACCTGTACATTATTACTACATAATTATATTCATATCTCTACGGTAGATCTGAGATACAATTACATACAAATATGTTGCCTCGGTAGCTTGGGTAGTGACGCTTTATTAATAGAAAAGTTAACATGGACAGGGAAAAAAAGATTTTCAAAAGAGCTTTATTATTCGCGAAACTTTTATACTGTTAATATTAATCTCTATCGACATTTATAAATTACAAATATCTTCTTATAAATATTATTGCAACTAATACCACTTTATTTCAATTTATATTTTAGGAGGTATCTTAATTTAAATCTTATTTTAAAATAACACCGTAACATAAGAAATGAAAAGACGCGCAAACCTAATGCGCGTAATTTAGATGCAATTACCCCGCTGGTCACAACTAGTACCTTATAAAACGAAATACCAACTACATTAGCCTCACAATCTTTCCCTTTATCAATATGAGTAAACATTATAATCGCTCTTTTGTTTTGTAAAATGTAACTATGGAGAAATAACAGATTTTGTCATTTTGTATATACACTTTGTATTTGTAACATGATAAATTTTATTCTTAAAAATTATTGAATCACTGACCGATAAGGTTTAAAAAGAAGAAAATGTAGGAATATATTGGGCCTTTAATATCTTACGCCATCCTCATGCGAGAGAAAGAGAAAAAAACAACGTTTGCCTTGTTTATGTACCTTTTGTTGGTCCCTTGTCAAAGTATTTTATACACCTGATAGATATACATACAATTGGAAAAATACATGAAAATGAGATTGTTTGTAAACTATAGATTTACCCAACAATTTATTTTTTTTTAAAAACATTATTAGAATTTGTACATGCACTTGAAATTCCAAACATAAACATTTTGTGTGTTTTGGTCTATAAATCTATAATTACGTAACATAAAACATAAACATATATTACCAAATATATACCAATACAGACCTCAATATTTTTAATAATTTATATAAATATACACGTTTTAACTCGGTGAATGTACCAAATCTTGTATGTACCACAATTCCCGGAATGCATTCAATTTTGACAAACAGAAGTCATAGTCAGGCGCAGGTGTCTGATCACGTACTTGCACATCAACAATAATTTACCAATGAAACAGATTCCAACATTCGTGACCAAATCAGGTTAATAGGAGAATTTCAGCAGTAACATACTAAAACTTCCCATTACGGAAATTTTACTACTTGATATTTCAATCTATTTATCAAAATTTTAATAAGTTTAGATTATAGATCGAGTATAGAAAGCAGCCGTTAGATGATAGAAACAAAGGATACTCAATAAAACACGTTTTTTTTTTAATAATTGTAATATCGTTAACGATTTCCAGTTTTACAGTGGTATCAAGTTATCTACGACAATGTATGAAATCTGAGAAGTGTACCAAAGCAAAGATATTTTAAAGATTAAATATTTATTTATTTTCATTATTAATTTGCAATTAAATTTAATGTTTTAAAAAGCTAATATTACTTTGTCTTCGCTGCAAAAAAATGGTTAAAAATTACCAACGAAGAATTATCACGAAGAGACAAAAACTCTGCATTAGGTCTCATTGTTATCTTCCAATTACATGTATAATAAGACATGTAAACGTTTTCATCACAGAGTAACTAGAATACTAAAAATACTTCAGTTCAAAGGTTTATTTGCATTATCTTTACTTTGGTAACTCTTATTATTATATACAGTGTACTCTCGCGCTTATTAAATACATAATTAAAAACGTTTTCAGTTAAATAGATTTGAAAAGTGATGTGAAATTAGAAGTAGTAAATGAAGAGATAGACATAACGCAAAATTTCTCGTATGTCAAATCCAAGTATTTGACAATTGATAGTTGACGTTTGACAGCCTTTATGATGCCAAAAGTCATAACGTAAAAATCTCTTCAATGTTTAGGCAGCACACTTAAGAACTCTTCTGTCTCTTTCCGTCAAATTGTCTATAGTTTGGTGAAAAGAGACAAAGGATGGCTTGAGTTAAAAATTAAGAAAAATTTAAATTGATTGGAGAAAAAAAGGGGAATATTCATTTACATTTAATAAAGTAATTTCATTTTTATATCATCACATCGCTTTTTCAAGAAATAGTATTTTTAAGCGCCAGAGTATAAATAGAGAAGATTTAATACCACCTAGTAGATAGAGTACGAGAAGTACCCAACGAATTTTTATCAAAAAAGAAGTCATAGAAAATTTATTACATAATAATTTTCGTTTAGAATAGTTTCAGATTTCCAGGTGGTATTAAAATCACAAGAAACCCTTTCATTCATAAAAACTAAATGACATTGCGTTATCTGAAATACCCATTCCACTCTTTCTGTCACATTGTGTTTACGATTTCATAAAAAGAGACAGATTACTACTTCGATATTCATTTAGTTTTTATATGCAAAAGGGACATAATATTATTTTAGTAATTATTGAACAATACAACAATACATCTTTACAATGTGCGTCAATGCAACTTAAACTCTACGTGAAATTGTAAATAAACTTTTTTTGGACGAAACACATTACTGAGTTTTATTCGCTGTTATATACCAGACCGTTATAATATATCGAACAATGTTTGGTAAATACAGCGACTAATTTTACTGTGTCTACCCAACAACAATTGTTTCGTAAAGGTAAGAAAATTTTTCCTTATGTAAATAATAAATATTTGTTTCATTTTAAATAAAAATTTTAATGGCATTGAGAGTGTCCATGGGCGGCGGTAACACTTAACATCAGGTGAGCCTCCTGCCCGTTTGGCCCCGGTTCTATAAAAAAAAACTTTTAAAAGTTCCCTAGTAATTTTCCTAGGCCCTAATTTGCTCTGATGCTCTCTCTTGCTGTCTAAACTTAGTAGGCAAGTCCATTCATTTAGTAGCCAATTATTTTGTTAACAGCCATAACTTTAGTAGAACAAGATATTTTACATACAAATATTCATTTTCATATAAATAATGCATTATATTTCCGTCAGAATTTGTCAGACACGAATAAGTACAGTTGAAATGGCTGATTTTATTGTTATACAGGGTTGTGTTAGTACCACACATAGGCGATAAAATTCTAAAAATTAATAATTGAATAAATATTATATTATATTTTAGCGCCTTAGCGCCTATTATTATTTATATATATATATTTTAGCGCCATCTCTTGGATAAGGAATATACTTCAGTTAATTTAGTTAGCGCGTCACCGTTTGCTGAGTAGACACAGTACTAGAAATCTACCTTCTTAATTTATTGACTAGATTTTGCTAAAAGAACAATACGGCTTTAAATTAATTAGCATCAATATTATTATTGAAATATTTGTAACTTTTACACATAGAATTAGTTTGTTTATAATAAACAATGATTGAACTTTGTGATTATATTATTTTAATAAGGATTTTGAGTGTCCGTTTATTGATATCTTATATTAGAAAATATGAACACAAATAACAATGATATTCTTTCTTTTTAAGAACATGATCGTTGCCTATTTTATCCATTATATGTCATAGGTTATAATAGTATATGTAGACAGACTACTATTCTACAGAAAAATCACTTATGAACGTAAGTTAAATACTGTTTTATGATATACGAGTTTATCTCAAGTGATTTAAAATTTTTATAAAAGCTAAATGGAGTTGTGAAAAAAAAATATTGGAAAGGTGAAGATTATAAGTAACAAAAATTAAATCTAATCTAGACCTCAATATATAACTAAGCCGATAATGTTTAAGTAAGATGGCTGTGTCTATGGTTGGCAAGTTTGTCTATGGTCAATACAAATAGCAATGAATAGGTCGCACCTATAAACGTTAATATCTTAGGGCAAGATTCGACTCTGAATTGGCGCGTATACCCAATAAATATTTTATATTTAATATGTTGTTGTGAAGACTGAATTTTCATTGCTAGAAATACTCGATAAACAATGAATGATGAATGACGAATAAAACTACAATATCACAGAGCCGTCATCAATCTTTACATCCGTTCTCAAACCTGCACCGTCATTTCTAGTTTAACTACTCTATTCTGTGCCTAAATTACAATTTCTACCAGCTGCCATATTCTTCTATGTATTAAAACAAATAGCAAAATATGTTGCTCCAGCAAAATCAAAGTGAAAACTTAAAATCTGAGGTAAATTTTCATTTCAAAATGACTTGATAATTTTAGTTTTATTGAGTAGTATTTTTATTCCTGAAAAGCGAACAGTCTCTAGCATACGAAAGTTGTTGCCAATCGCCCGAACCCAATAATTAAACAATCTCAGATCGAAAAGAATCTAAGATCCATAAACAATCCATTTTTGGCGAGGGATAGAATGCAACCTCTTCGCTCTTTACACTCATATTTGAAAATCAATATTAACCAAATAAAGTAAATGAAATAATATTCAAATATACATGTCTGTGGGTAGAATATATCATTCTTTTTTATTGTTTTAAATCTGGTGTAAGTTGAAATCTTAAGATAGGATATTGTCAAAGTTGAACTGTCATATTCATACAAAGGTTTATCATCATGGATAGCTTGTATCGGCAGACGGCTATTACAATCCGACGATTGGTTATTGGCACACTTTATCGATATTTGGATTAATATGTATATCTCAGATAGTCAAAAATGGATTGAGATAGTTTATTGGGTTTGGGCGTAAGGCGATAGTTGGTGGTGCCTTGAGGTTTTTGAGGGTACGTACAATTGCAATGCTCGCTCAATAACTCTCCCGCACTAAGCAGTCGCGCCGCGATATGTAAAAAAATAAACCCATATTAAAGCCAAAAGTAGAGTCATATCTAGTTTTTAATAAAAATATCATACTTAAATTATATAAATGCAATGGTAAGGTAAACAAAAATTAGTCCCAAACAATAATTTAAATGTCTGAGCAACGCTCGAAACTCAGAACAAGAATCTAGCAGTCTTAAAACGTACTAAAACCTAAATCAGTTCATGCTTTATGCCTAAACGGGATAAAGTATGTTTTTAATAACAATTTTTTACCGAATTTGTAAGCAAAATTAGTTTGCTAGGTGGAATAAATGTTACATCTAAATATACTATATTTTTAATTGAACATTTTTTTACTCTACTTATTGTATTTATTTGGCAGATAATGGTCGTAATTCTGATGTACAACTTGTCGCATGATAAGGAAAATTGCACCGTATACAATGGAAATAACGTTCATAGTAATTAATGCGGTTACAAGACTTTTGTCTCTTTCCATCGCAACGTAATTATATTTAGATAGAATGAGACGAAAGAGTACGGTCGAGATTGAACACTGAAATGTCAATAAGGGAAATTATTTTTGTGTCGAAATAAACGATTTTCTACACTTTTTTGTTTTACATCAGAATTAGCACCAATGTGACTAGATAGGATACACTTTAATGACTAGAATTTAACGGAGGTTGACTGATGCCATCCTTTTCACTTCGTAGTAAAGAAAAGGATGGCAACATTTCGAAGATCACAAAACAGATTTTATAAAGAACTAATTGTGCTAGAAGGACACTTATAACGCGGCCTCCGGCGCCTAACCATATATGGTTAGGCACAAGAGCCCTCGGTTGTAGATGAAAAATATCACATAGTAAAGTGGAATAGAATACTTATACGCTACTTGAAATAAGAAATTTACCAACTCAATAAACATCGACACCATTTTGTGGGACTTTCAAAATTTTCCCAAATGTCAATGTCATTTATAAATTTGACTTAAACCAAGATCTCTGAGTGTCATTAATCAACGTCAAGAAATCGTGTGGTAAATATTAACCCTGGATATATAAAAAATACTATTGTACGTATTATTTAATTAGTATTATTTTAAATGTTGTTAAAGAAACAAATAACAATGTTGGCAAGTAACATATGATGTATGACACCTAACGATTTAATTTATTGATGTGACAACGTCTAATAAATCAATGAACGCCGGCTGCACACACGAAACACGAATGACTGATTGTCCCGTTACGCTAATTGTACGCTTGCGCCACATCTCTTTCTCTTCCACTCGATTCGCCTAAACTACACGCACAAATCAACTTGGTACCTGCGTGCAGTGTGCCAAATATAGTGTAGTATAGTGTGTGAAAAATAAAGTAAAATTATATTTGTTTTATTAACGTACGGATGATGGACCCCCTTATTGGTTATAAGTTGATATTATAAATAATCAATAGATACCTACTATCGCGAGTGTAGAGGGGCCTTAAGATTACTTGATTTTTTTATGCAGTTAGTACATTACTATGACGTCAATACAGCGAGGTGCCTAGTTAACTTCTGCGTGTTAACTGTGAATTCACTCCTTTGTATCCGTTCAAAATAGTGATAATTGAGAAATGATTCAATTATCTTCATACAACTATGCAATCATTTCATCCATGTTTTGTTATGACGTCACGTTAAACAATCTTCAAACATATTAAACAAATGAACATCTATTATTTTTCTGGGAGCCACTCGACTTGAGCTTGACGTTGATTTGTGAGCCTAAGAGCGCGGCCACACGATGCGTAAACGGTGCGGTGCCGCAACGCAATCCTACATACAAATTACTATACCATGTCACACAGCGTCGCACCGCAAGCGCGCCAGACGAGTGACCTGCGAGACGAGGCGGGGAGGGGTAAAACATATTACCACACCGCAACACCCGTGTGGCACCCTATAGCTCGAAATAATTGCGGTACGGCGCCGCAACGCACTGTTACCGCATCGTGTGGACGCGCTCTAATAGCGACTTAGATCAATAAAACGCCAGACGAACGAAAATATCGCTGAAATATGTTAATTAATTTATAATTAGGCGATATAATTTGTGGAATGCTTATACAATGACTATTCTAATTAAGGTGCAGTTTGCAACCACGCCCGCAAACCTTTCGCCTTTTCTGCGACAGCGTCCGTGTTGTCTTGTAAAGTCGGCTCAGGCTGAAATAAAATATTGTTTTTAACCGATTCAAACATTATTTAAAAAAAAAACCAAGACTACAGCCTCCTGACATTTCTTTTTGAAATAAAGAATTGTGAATAATTATATATATAATAGTATTTAAATGTAAATACGTAATAATAATTTTGAAATAAAAAAATCATCTCCCCCTCATTTATTTAAATATTAATTTTAACTTTTCATCTCTGGTCCCTTGAGTTTCAAATATATGTATTATATATATTGTAACGTAAATTCTTACGGTCTAATAGTTTAATACTTACAGCTGATAAAGTCATTCGTGTGTGGGAAGTAGTCGGCACATTACAGGAACTTGTTTCTGGTGACGCTGAAATTAATTTAATCTTTACGAAACAAATACATAAACAAATTTCCAAATTTTTCTTCAGTTTTGCGAAAGGAAATCTCAAAGAACCAGTGAGGCTGTTATCTTATCTTATCACTAATCTTTACATTAGTCAGCCGTTTGTGGCTGACACGTGGCACATCCAAAAATACAAACCCGCATCTCAAAAACTACAGATTTTGTTGAAACTTAAAAATAATCCATATTATTATTATTACATAATATATATTATTTATTATTATTCCTTTCCGAGTATCGAAATACTCAATGGCAATGACAAAATGTTGCCAAGCAGTGGTTATGTGTGAAGAGTCTTACTAAATCTAGTACTATATTTGGGATCTTCAATTAACCCTTTTTATATACACGTATGCAAAATCATTACAGATAAATATGATAACTTCCCTTAAACTCAATCAATACTTTGAACCCTTTTTAATAACTACATAGAATGGGCACACACGGTCGTCAATATAAAAGATTACCCGTATTAGGTCGTCTAGCGTCCAACGCACGCCAGATGTCTCTAACATCAGCGTGCAACGCGCGAAGTGATCGTAAAACCGCTCCACCGGTTTCCACTTCGTGAGCGGCTTCGCTTCCCGACGACCCTTCGCTAGTCGTTGCTTCCTGGAATATATTTCGCCTAATGTTTATATAAATGTATATATACGTTAATATTCATAAACTTTTTTCAAAGATGTGGATCGTGTATTATCATAAATACGGTCGGGTTCTCTATATTATACTTATTTGGAATATAAAACACACGATAAGAAACGGCAAAGCTAATGGTCATTCCATAGTAAAAGAAACAATTACACGTAAAATTCCAATGTCAAAAATTTTCCAAGTTTCGGAATCGAGTCCTCTCAAATGTCAATGGATAAATGGATACTGAAATACGTTTTGTATTCGGAGTATAGACTAAAAGATAATAAAATATCCAAATAGAGTCACATTAAGAAGGTGCATATTAAAATTTGTGTTCTGTAAATTTATTTTTTGAAAATATATAAAGTCTAGTAAAAAAATTAATGCAACAAGCCAAGCAAACATTGAAAGGCTGAATTTCTTAAAACAAAGCTTATTCTAAAGAGATGAAAATGAATATGAAAAAATTGTGTGAATTCAAGTCATTTTGACTTTTGTACCGTGTGTGTGTTTTGACTTTTGTACTTCATGTTGATTCTATGAAGAATAATTATATATAATTTATGTTACTCACACAATTTCACATTACATTATAATGTAAATGGTTTAATGAATTATTAATAGCTAAAATAAAATTAAAGAGTATATAGACACATTGTCATATTTATTGCTTATTATTTAAGTACAATTTAAAATTATATTTTTTCTGTAAATTTCAAAAGCAACAAAAATTCAAAGAGGCAATCACGAAGACACAAATCGTTGAAATTTTACATCGAATTTTGTTCGTAATTTTTATAACATTTTACAACAAATTTCTCAGTAACAAAATATTACGTTCGTATTCGGTTAGATAATATTTTTATAAAATGCATGTTATAAAAACCACAAACAACCAAACTTCATGGCCTGAGCGAAATTAAATTCATAAAACCCGTCTGATCAGTATACATCACAGTCGAACGAAACCGCTGCTCTATCTGGTCACAAAGAAAATAATTCTCTGAAAGAGATGATTGTCTACTTTAGTTTAAATATTGAATAGAAAACAATTTAGTTTTATAACAAAGCAGGTAAGAGCTAGCAGTTAATGCAGGTTTATTTCGGACGATGTCAACTTCAATCAGCAAATCGCACGTGCGCGTGCACGTACAATTCCTTATGTACATAATTGTAATACATATCGAAAAATAAGAAGCTACTTGTAGGCCATAAAGCGTGCTATACACATTAAATGCGAAAATATGATCGCGTTAGGCAAAGGCTTCTAAGGCCTAAGGCCTCCACCTGAATAAGAGGCGGCGGATGGGCATCTGCCAGTCTTCGAAGCGCGCGCTCGATGTGTTGCAGTCTTATCTCTTTTTCACCGAGCAAGGCGCGAGCTCGGTGTAACGCCACCTCTAGTTCTGTGGCCTCGCGCTCCTCCTATTATAACTGGTATATGTTTACGACACTCTAAAAATACCCAATTATTTGTCGGTAACCGTAAGTAATGAAGAAAAACTAAAATGACGAAAAACTAAAAAAAACTAAAATTGTATTCAGTTCCTTTCGACAAATTTGAAACACTATACCAAATGTTTAAAACCTATCACATTGTAAAAAAATGGACTACGATTTAAACCAGTTTAATTTTGTTATTATTAAAAAATCTGAACAGTCTGTGAAAGGATTTCCGAACAATCCACCTGCGACTAAGCGAATTATCAAAGTGACCCGAAGAATCCATTGTCCGACAGGTGCCAGGTGCAATAGACTCCTATGCACTAATTCCAAGCGCTCTGGACGAGGCTGACTCAATATGGACGAGGCAGGGTAACAGTTTCCTTCAATGCGTGCCGTGTTTGCCCAACTTCAGCACTAATTTAACACTACTCACAGTAAACACAAAGAGACGTCGTCGACGTCAAAACTGTGTTATTGACTGATTTAGGGCCTGTTTCACAATTTATGGATAAAGTGCCAAATAGCTATGCAACACATAAATTATTTGTAAGATAAAAGTTCCAAATAAGATACTTCGAATTTCATGACGTATAGCGCTATCTGACAGTCGTGAAACGCAAAAATACTATTTATCCTACCAATAAGTAATAAATAGCTTATTTGGAACTTATCCGGACATTGTGAAACGGGCCATTAGTATTTCTACAAAAAAATATAAAAGTAAATAAAAAAAAATATTTATAAATGTTGTCTGTAAATAAGCTTTTATAATCGAAAACCTACAGATTCTACAACATCCCTAGGAACTATCGAGATGACGAACTACTTGTGATTGGAACATAAATACCATTTTTGTACAATTAAAAAAAATCGTAACCCTTATTGATACTGTAATCCAGTGTTTCCCGACCTATTTTATTGTATAAATTTAATCAATGAATTAAATTGAAATGGTAGGTTTTAGGAATAAATTACTTGGAAATTGCTAACGAAACTAGATTTTACACATATAATGAAAAACTGAAATTACAAATAATTATACATAAAAAAATTGTCGAAAAGGACCTTAACACTCAAATTGCCCCCTTGTGGGGCATGGGCCACACCTTGGGAAACAATACTCTAATCTACAACCACTACGGGATAGTTTAATTACTTACAAAATTAACTAAGAAAATATTTGATACAGACTACATATATTTAAACCACCTGATTCAGGAACGAATCAAAGACCTTAATTTATTTACTGTTATGACTATGCCACAATAAATATTCAACCGCTACTCTTTATGTAACTGACTGCACCTATTACAGGCAAATAGGTGAACCTACTTCTTCTGACAGACATGGTTCTTTGGATGAGATGGTTTTCTCATTGTGTTTGCCTTCAACCATGTAGATTTATATACGTAATGATTATATACTATGTACTTGAAACTAACGTTTCTAACGTCAAAAAACGACGCGTACCAGATTGATAAAGATATTTTTATATATCAGTCTTAAATTCGATTAATGTTAAACATTTCACCAGAAAAAAAACGCTAAACTATGAAAATATTTTTTTTCTTAATAAATTCAAAATTGTATATGAAAAACTAGTTTTGAAAATTATTAAAATTACAGTGTGTAAGGAAAGAGAAATATCATCAGTTATGCGAACTTGCTATTTGCGACGCGTCAATTCATTATTGTATACTCGTAATTTTTCCATTATTCGTATCAACATTATTGTAACAATAGTTAATCAAGACAGCTGCAACCACAAACCTTCTCCATCGCTTCTCATTCCGCACTTTCTTAAGAATTCTCTAATCCAGATTGTAAACATAAATTTTAATAATTAATGTAAAATTAAATTAATTAATTTTAATATTTAATTTTAACAACGAAAACAGTGAAACGTATTAACACACGTGGACGCAACGGCCCATAAACGGTTTTAAATTAATTATCTATGGTAATCTTTGACTTGAGCTACCCATTTCATACCTATAAACATTATAAACAATATATATTTGAGGATAGTATTGTATAAGAAATATTTAAAAATATCTATCACATGCGCGTGCTAAGTAAACTCACCGAAGCGGCTCTGTGCGGTGAAAGCGATGCTCGGCTCTCCTTAAGCGCCGCTTTACGTCGCCTTAAGGCGGCGCGTGCGCGTCGCATACCTTCCCGTTCTACGAGCGCACGGTGACGTACGAATTCTAATTCTGGCGTGTCTGCGGTCGCTACTGGGCCTAGAACACGAGTCGATTGAAGGTTGATGTAAGTCAATTAAAAACGTATATAATACATAAATTTTAAAGAATATATTTGATATGAATTTTCACCTTTGGCAGCAGGCAACTAAAGTGATAAAGAGATGAGAATACAAACAAAGTTCTTAACTAAAATTTTTATTAACCTAATAATCAGTTACATGGTGTCCGAAATAACAATTTTATTATACACCAGCGGACAAAGGAAATTCTATGTATGGAATGAACTTGGATCATACGATTATAATATTATATATAACGCAGATGTTAAAGACAGATAGACTCTCAGATTATTTAAACTCCTTTTAACTTTTCCCTGTATATTTAAATGCGTATTTTAGCAAATATTTAATATAATTGATTGTTTGTCTTGATTGATTTAATTAATTAATTTGATATATTTGTTTTAAATATTGTTTGATGATTTGCTTTTTTAAAAGAGTACCGAGAGTTTTTTACGCCGGCTTTTTCTCTCGGCCTACATCCTCTGTCTTCTTTGCCGATGAGTAGGGATGCCAACAGGCTCGAATTTAATGACGTGGAATAAGTGATACCTAGATGATCTTATGTTCCAAAATAAACGTATTTTATTTATTTTTTGAATAGGCTCCAAAACTAATAGAACAATTTCAAAATTCTTTCATCATTAGAATCCTACATAATCCTTGCTGAACATATACAACAAATTTTTTTAAAAAGTTAAAGATCCGTATAATAACTTCCATAAAGTAAATCAAGATAAAAAACCCTACCTAATTCAGTGAATGGATACCGAAGACTGTACGCGGGTTGACAAGCGAGGTCTGGAAACTGGTCTTCTAGATCGTCGAGTTTTCTCAATTGTTGACGAAGGGATTCCAAAGGACTCGCCCAACCTTCACCGCGTCTGGAAAATCAGAAATTTATTATCTTATATATACGAAAATGATAAAAATGTTTCAGAAATTTCAATGTTGCATTAAAATTAGGACCGTCAGAATATAACTATTAGTAACTAATATATTATTAGTTCACTTTTCGCGACATATAACCCTTTTCATAGCCACACAAGAACAGAAGAACAAAAAAAAACAGAACCAATGTGTGGCCACTATAATAGCGGACAGCGTGCACAAACATCATGTTATATAGATATCGTATCATGTCATATATTTACTTGAATTCGCGTATGCGGTGATGTTAGTTATTTCGACTGTATTTGCGTGTTGTACCCACGAGAATATAATTACGTGCTCCTATTTCACCATACTGATATAGGATCTTTGACAATCTGTGACAAATCTTTGTTTTTAATTTATATTATTATTAGCGACCCGCCCCGGCTTCGCACGGGTGCAATGCTTATACTAAATACACTACAAAAAATCTGTGAACGTTGTATATAAAAATGTGGGTTATCCATAAGAGATAGACATATACCATCACGGACTTTTCTGTAGACCTTTTCAATGTGTACAATACTTAGTACTTTATTTTGATAAAACTCGTAGGGTTCAGTCTACGTTTGCAAAAATGTAATTATTTACGACATCACATTAGAAACCTCAAAAATAACAGTACTTCTCCACTATTTAATGGATGTTATTATACATATAAACCTTCCTCTTGAATCACTCTATCTATTTAAAAAAACCGCATCAAAATCCATTGCGGAGTTTCAAAGATTTAAGCATACAAAGGGACAAAGGGACAGAGAAAGCGACTTTGTTTTATAATATGTAGTGATATATAATATAACAAAATGATTCGTATGTATAAATGTTTTCATATGTTGCCCTGTAGCTGGTTGCATCTGCTGTTTATTATTTTAAACCCTTTATGTTGAAATGTCGTCAATATTGAAAAATTGTGTTCAAACACTTACTTAGGCGAATAGTTCAGTCTGGATGTTGATGCTGATTTTAATCTTGTAAATCTCCGGCGCATATGACCTATAATGAATTATTCAAAGTTTAATTCTTTGTGTGCCTTTATATAAATTAATATATTATTTATTTAATTATATTAATATACAATTACAAACTAAAAATATATCTAATAACTAACCTTAAAATTTAATTATTAAAAAATATTATTAAAAGGAGTCCCTTTAGGCAAGGTTCCGAAGATACTAGCAGCGTTCCCCCTTTGAATTGCTAGACTAATTCTTTGTGCGAGGTAGCTGCCAGCTCTTCGTTCTCCTGTGATGTCGACTAACCTTTTTGATAATTCCCTAAAGAGCTTTAATGCGTTAGGACCCCACGGACCAAGGGGTAAAAAATATATAAATAGAAATATATATGTATATATAATTTATAAATTATATAAATTATGAAATACATAAAAAATATGTGAAGTAAGCAGTTATACATTATAAATATAATCGGTATTAAATTCATGTTAAAAGGCGGAAACACATGAAAACTTTGTTTTTAATGTATTTTATTATTCTTTATTACTCAAGATGTCATATGGAACATGATGTAATGGTTGCAGTTCCTTACAAACCTTATGTAAAAGAAAAAAACTTGGCGATTAAAAAGAGTGGCGGAGAATTTAAATATTTTTTTTAATAATTGAAATGAAATCGTTTATTTGCTAAGATAGTGGTGCAATAAGATACATTAATTATAAAAATCCGGCATATATAAATCGGCATGCAAATGTCATTAATTGTATTATGTCACATAATAGAAGCATTAACATAATGTCGTAATAATAGGAAAGTTAAGTAAGAATTGGTGTCAAACTTATGATCTAGATACTCGCCCACGCTATAAAAACACCTTGCCTTTAAAAACCCAATCACCTTCCCCTTGAAAACATTACATAGAAGCTATATATAACATCTAGGAAGTTGATTAAATACTCTTATAGCCATGGCAATTAAAGTTAAGATATATTTCAAAATCCAGGGAAAACGGCGTCTTGGTCGAAGGAAGAAGTCATGGCTTCGCAAAGTCAGGGAGTGGACGGGTATTGCAAATGCGGAAGAGTTGCTGCATCTGGCGTAGGACGAGACGCGTTTCAGGAAACTGACTGCCAACCTCCAGCAATGGAGAGGCACTTGAAGAAGTAGAAGATATATTTGATTTAATAATAAAGCATTATTGATTAAATAGGCTGCTTAACATCTACCCTCTCACTGCCTACAACCTAAAAACCCGAATAAAAGACTGGCTTATGATCACGCCTTATGCAGTATTAGAACTGCTTTTGAGACCCATAATTTAAATACACGTTACTCATTCACTCACTTACTCACTCATTCATTCACTCTCTCACACACTTACTCATGCACACAATCAGGTGTGATGATAACGGTTTAACAAGTAAAAAATAAAAAGGAAATGAACTGGTTAAATTATTTTAAGTAATTAACTTTGTTATGGAAGAGCTGGGAACCCTAACACAGATATATTTACTTAAAAGGGTTCCCAAATCTTACACTATGAAAAGAAAGATGTACCAACTTAAATGAATAAAGACTTATTATTATTATTATTATTATTCTCACCATTAACAGTTTCCTTTGGCTTCTCATCGGCTGTGGTGGCGTCGGACGAATCTTGACAGTCCGTAGCGACGCCTGCGCAAATTACTTATCGTATTATATTAATTAATTATCCTTAATGTTCTGAAATTTAAATATTGTCATCATTACACCGATTTATTATTTATAATTTAACCATATCTCAGAAATCACTAAACCACGATGAACTATATTCGCTTATTGATCAAAAAGAACAACGTAACTTTTAGTTTCCAATAAATGTGGGCAAACGAAATCCTAAATAATTTTAAGACAATTAGTAATTATATGAGTATGTTTCTTTAACTCGGCTTTTTTTCGTGCCACAACCGTATGGGCCGGCAACGCACCACCTGCGGGGTCTATGGGCGGCAGTAATCACTTTGCAGACTCATAAAAGACAAAAAATAATAATGTTATAGTTTTTCTGATTTTACTTTCAAGAGAATATTTATTTTTAAATTAAATCATTCTAATCAGCAGATCAAAATATTTAATCCTATATTAATTCTCGTACAAATATTTTTCTAACGAAATTACAATTTCCAAAGTGAAAGCGTGAAGAAAACGTCACGCAAATACTCGTACGCGATCACCGATTCCTGTCGAGACATTGTCAGTAAGACAGCGCTGTATTTTAATCTGAATTTACCGACGAGGCTATATTTATTATTATCACAGTATTTGTTTAATATATGTAATAAAAAAACAATTACATACTGAAAAATATTTTCCAAATTTTGTTTTATAAACTAAAGAAAAGCGTAAAACGCCTTATAAAGAGTCGCATTACATTCTTTAAATTAGACCTCTTTTGTCTCCTTCTCTCAAAACGTGTTTACGCTGCGATGAAAAGAGACAGACAGATTTTGTTCACATTGCCCTCTTGTTACACTTTATCAATCCTTGCGGTATATCTCACCTAAGTCTCTCTCCCTTTCCCGACTGCGCCGAGGTGGCTCACGAAACGCGACCCCCGTTCGTCGAACACGCGACTGCTTCAACGCTAATGTCAGTGACGTCATTGCCGGTTCCGCAACCTGTGATTAAAATATAATCCTACTTAAAACTAAATGAAATTTCGTGTTTTAGCTTCGATGCTCGATGTCAGTCATTCCACAACTGAGCGTTTTAATTAAAGTTTTTGCCGCGCACCACCACTTTATGGAACCAGCTGCCCAATAAAGTCTTTCCGAACCAATTCGACTTAGGGTCAACAAAAAAAGAGCGCATCAATTATTAAAAGACCGGCAACGCACTCGCGAGCCTTAAGCATTAAGAGTATCCATCGGCGGCGGTATCAATCAACACGAGAGCCTAATATCAGTTTCTATAAAAAAAATATCTATACCTCTGACGGAGAAATTTTTCCAATTAGTATTCTACTGTCACATTTCTGTATATTAAATTTTAAAATAACTTCCTGCATGACTGATAAAATAATAATAATATTAATAATAATATTAATAATAATAATATTACAAAATAATAATAATATTAATAATAATATGAATAATATTAATAATAATAACTTACCGAATCCTTATTGCTCTTCCAATCGTCATTATTATTGTCAGACTTAACGTTTTCAGAATACGACGTCTCGTTGTCACATTTCACAGGATTATTGTTGATGCGTATACGAGGCGGCTCCGTCTCTATTATCGCACTTACTGATGTCTCATTCAGTTCTTTACATCTGCAAATGTTTAATTATTTACATCATACGATAAAAAATAGTCTAGGTGATATGGATGGTATTTTGTATTCTGCCTTTAGTCCGAAAATTCAGCTGCAGGTATTAGTCAGGTAGTAATTAGTAGTAGAGTATTCAGAGTTGTTAACTCTGAATACTCTATACTTTAGCGAATCAATTTTAAACAAAGTTACGTAGTTTTATTTAATATTTGCACAGCAACTGATATTTTTTCTTTATACAGTTATTTTCTAATAATCTTATAACACAATTTACACAACTAACCTACCTTAAATTTTAAATTTTTCGCTTAGTTAATGTTATTCTTGAGTAATAAGTATCTTTAGAAGCGAAAGGTACGAGGTGATTTGAGTTTCTTATTCTGCCTCGATAGAAGATGCAGAGAGAGATTGCAAATCTCTACGCAAAGCGATCAGCCCGTATTAATGGGGCAGACATTTTCGTAACGTCATATTAACTTTATAAAGTAATTTTAGACTCCAGCAAACCTACTGAAATTGTGAAGTATCATATTTAAATAAGGTATGGGGCACCGGTTTTCGAGATTTATATTTTGTTTTTTTTATTTTACAAAATAATACAATCACAAAATGTTGTTACATTAGAAAACCGATGTAGTTTGTATTAATTTAACCATAGCAGTCGCGACAAATGCGTTTAAAAGTAATTTTTTTAATTTAGAGTAAGTAGGTTAGTGTTAGGCAATCTAATATTTGTTTGGATAGCCACGGTAGCAAATACCGCAACGTTCTCTCGCCATATAAGTAAGGGCGGACATTTGCGTGTTTTGTACGACCATTAAGTACATTTCCATTTTTAAAACTTTCGAGACAAAAAGTTTTTAATGCTGTCAAAAAAGCATATTTAATATCCAAATTTATATTAAACTAGCAGACTCGGCCAAGCGTTGCTGTGGCTAAGGTTTTTGTTATATTACATAGTAGTAAACTATTCAAGGGAAACTGTAGCTTATGTGAAACGTTGGTACTTTTAATACAGCGCCATCTGTTAGAATTGTATCAAATAATTTGCAATAAAAATTGCAACTATAATTAAAGATCTAAGCTATCCTATCTCTTAAGTTGGACCAGACTGCTCACGGTGTGCCAATTTAATAAAAAAAAATCGGTTAAGTAGTTTAGGACACCATCGCGGACAAACATCGTGACAGGAGATTTATATATATCATAAGATTATCATTGAATTAAATTATACCTTTCCAACGATTGCGTCGCTTTATGGGAATTCGATTTCTCAGTCTCCGAACCAGTTGTCATACTCATCTCGCGCCGTTTGTTGCGACGTTCCAGTGTAATCTGCAAACGATATTATAATATTAAATGTTTTTGTAGCACTAACTTTATACACTTTTTTATTTAATTTTTAAATAAAAACTACCATAGTTTGCATTGATAAGGTATAGTTTATATATTTTTAAGCCATGAAATGAAAAAAAATAGTTTATTTTATGAGAAAGAACACACACAGTAGTAGTAGTAATGGAGGAGCCATTTGACATATTATACATACTTAATGTATTTCTACATAACACTTATAATTTTAAAATTGCACGAGATTTTTTTAGTAAAAATTTTGCTTTTAAGAAAGTGTTTAAAGATAACTATCTAGAAATAGCATTGGGGGAAGAAATTGTTGAAACACTTCTATTGTTAATAATTTCCGCGAATGCAAACACCCTTAAAGGCCGACAACGCATTTACAAAACTGACGTTTCGGTCCAATGTAAACGGTAAGTTTTGACAGTCCCATAATTACCTTAACATCATGTTTCAGTCGCGCATACTTCTCCTTAAGACAACGATACTTGTCGTGTAAAACTCTGTCGTCTTGTCTCACGGCTGCAGCCCTTTCGCCGGACAATCTCACTCTCAACTCTTCCAAGTGACACGCGTGTTGGCTCCGAAGTCTTTCCACCTTGAAGGAGATACCATTTTTCATCCAAATTCTTGGCATAATTAAAAAAAAATTAGAAGATAAGAAGTAAAATCGAAAATTGAAGATCAGAAAAGAAGGTGACGGAAAAAAGTAAGTTACAGCAAACGGGAAGCCAAAGCTACAAGTCTATTGAGCTTAGACAATAAGACCGAATCGGAGTGACCACAAAGCCTATTTGGAGTATAAATTAACCGTCGGCCCAGACATTGGAGGAAAAGAAGCTGTGGAGTGGTTGATTGGAAGATCGTTGAAGATTCTCTTGTTCAGTACGGAGTGGTAGACAAAGTGGAGATGGAGTGAAATTAAAATAGAATTTAGTACGGAATGGTAGACAAAGTGGAGGGAGTAAAATTAAAATAGAATTCAGTAGGAGTGGTAGACAAAGAGGAGATGGAGTAAAATTTAAATAGAATTTAGTACGGAATGGTTGACGAAGTGGAGATGAAGCAAAATTAAAATAGAATTCAGTACGGAGTGGTAGACAAAGTGGAGATGAATAAAATGAAAATAGAATTTAGTACGGAATGGTTGACAAAGTGGAGATGAAGCAAAATTAAAATAGAATTCAGTACGGAGTGGTAGACAAAGTGGAGATGGAGTGAAATTAAAATAGAATTTAGTGCGGAATGGTTGACAAAGTGGAGATGAAGCAAAATTAAAATAGAATTCAGTACGGAGTGGTAGGCAAAGTGGAGATGGAGTGAAATTAAAATAGAATTTAGTGCGGAATGGTTGACAAAGTGGAGATGAAGCAAAATTAAAATAGAATTCAGTACGGAGTGGTAGACAAAGTGGAGATGAATAAAATGAAAATAGAATTTAGTACGTAATGGTTGACAAAGTGGAGATGAAGCAAAATTAAAATAGAATTCAGTACGGAGTGGTAGATAAAATAGTGGACGTAGGATGTCATTGTTACATCTGGCCAATTGTAATGATGCCAGATAAAATAAAGTAATTAAAGTTAATTTGATATATTGTTCGTGATATTGAAAATTCATTTGTGTATAAGGTAACTTGAGTAAGTAAATATGTAGATTTATCTTTCTGTAGGTAAAACATAAAAGTACATTTTATTTTTTTATTATCGTGAAATGAGTCAAATTTGTCCCTTTTTCGATAGAGATCTTTTTTAGTAGAATTATAAAAAGTCAGAATTCTATGGATTGAAAAAATCAGAGTTAAGGGTGTCCATGGGCGGCGGTATCACTTAACATCAGGTGAGCCTCCTGCCCGTTTACCCCCTGTTCTATAAAAAAAAAAAAAAAAAAACATAAAACAGCAAATCAAACAATTATACCTCCGCCCTATAATCATGTCTGAGATCCGTAATCCTCGCAGTGTGTTCTTCTCTTAGCGCGTCTACGGTCGCACGATTTTCTTCGAGTATTCGAGCCTTCTCTCTGTATAGAGCTAATTGCAGTTGATCGCGGACATCAGCGAGAGCACGTTCATTCTCTGAAATAAATAAGTTATCATTTTCGTATAAGATTTTTTTTTAATTTCAAGTACTGCAAATGAAAAAGGTAACAAGTGTACCAAGGAATTATTGCAATCCCAATTACCCACAGCAAGGGCTTCCTGGTGTGGGGACTAGCGATAGATGAATTTTATCAGAACCATATTTCTAAAATGAATAAAGTTTTAATTATTTATAAGTCGAACTTCTGACTTTTTCCAAAACCTGCAAATTCTAATTAAAATCCTCTTAACATTTAGTTATTTAATGACAAATATCTTCATTCGACCGGTGTAGGTAGGAAGACGGCGAGAAGTCTCCAAGTACCCGATTAATTCAGCAAAAGTTATGTAATTTTTTTTATTGTTCCATATTAGGGTTGCCTGGAAGAAATAGCTCGTTTGCGGTGAGGCACCACGTTGCGAAATAACTTACGTAACCTGCTTTTTTTACTATCTTAAACAATCATTTATCATCCGTTATATTTTGAAACTTTATAAGTGGGGCAAACAGGCGTAGCCCATTGAGTGGGTGATTTCAATTTGATGTGGCCTTTTGTTTTGTCTTCGTTATAAATAACTTAACAATCTGTTTAAATAAATCTATAAATTTCTGCAGAAACACTACATCTTTTAGTCGATACCAACTCCGGGGAAATAAATACAGATAATACAACATTTTCTACAGCTGTGATACTTTTTTTGACATTTAACACCTTTTGTCTTCAGTCACCGTGACCACGCACGCTGTAAAGCACGCGAAACGTCGGATAAATTTAAAATTATGTTTAAATAATTATAATTTTACAATAATACATAACTTCAATCCGTTTAAAAAGTGTTTTTCTTTAAACTTACCAATCTCCAACTGCTCCTTTTGCGCTGAAAGCTTCACAGAGTAATCTTCGCGTATCTTGATGAGATTACTCTCGTGCTGTCTTTGGGTCGCGGCGACTTCATTTTGAAATTTATTTTCCAACTCTTTGAGTCGAGTTTCCAATGTCTCCTGATAATTTTTCTCATTTGTGGTCAAAACCTAACAAAAATTATCATAGATGTTAGTTTTTGATTGTATGTCCCAAAATTGTTATCTTGACAAAATTTTATATTGGTGACAGATTTTTTAAACTCAAACTCAAAATATCTTTATTCATATAGGTAAACCTGTAAACCTGTACACTTATGAACGTCAAAAAAAAAATTAAATTTACATTTACAACCAGTTCGCAAGTCAAGGGCGTAGAGCGGGTAAGAAGAACTAGAAGAAGAAGAACAGAAGAAGCGGGTAAAACTATAAATCGGGAATCATATGCGTACTAAATTATTAATTAAGATGGCGTCGGAAGCTGTCAGTTTTCCCAGAAACTATAACAGTTTAGAGGTAAACAAACAAAGAATGCAAAAAGCATTTAAAAAGATTTCAAGAACATTTCCTAAAGAAAACACATTACTAAAAAGTTTTACCTCATCCATTTCACGTTTATGCCTCTCACTTTGCTCACTTAATCTCATACTCTTCTCCATTAAGAACTTCTCTTCCACCTCCCGCAATTCCGTCTGCAACTCCGCTCTCATCCTCCTCTCTTTCCCGCTAAACTCCATCCTTATCATCTCCAACTCTTTCTGTAGGTTAAGCTCCAGTCTTCTTCTTTCATCCGCTTTATTTCTCTCCACCATCTCCCTCACTCCCATATCTGGTATAGGTGATTTGATTTTCGGACTCTCATCATGAGTTTCGAACTGATAAACGACTACTACGTTGTCGGTGCTGGATTTCCCTTGAGACAGCATCACGCCATCCAATCTTGGACTGAGACTTTTCGATAACGAGTCTGAAGATTTGAGCGGTGTGACAGCTTTATTTAATGGCTTGAAAGTGGATAATGGGCTGGACCAGGGCTTGTTTAATTCCAATCTAGGTCTTTCAGATCCTAAACTCGGGGTAGGTGATAACTTCAATGTTGGCAGGTCTTTTGGAATGTCTATACTATTCGATCGAACGCCAGTATTCGGTTCGTCGGTCGACATTTTCGAGTCCTCCGAATCGGAATGTGCGAATTTCGATTTTAAATCTAGCTTCGGAATTTTGATTAACGGAATGTTTCTTAACGAATCAGTCTTTGAATTTGATTTTTCGGAAGCATCTTCGATGCGGGGCGATTTGTCCTCTTTGGGTTTTGTATCTTTTTGGTTTTCAGCGTCGGCAAAGTCATTTAAATCGATGATCGCGAATTCTCTATCCGGGGAGTCTATTGAGGTCTCAGATTCGATGCTTTCCATTAAATTTATTGATATTTTATTTGATTGCGGTATAAGTGGTGACCTGGAAGTAAATTTTCCTAATAAATGCATTTGTTTTTTTTATTATGCAATTGTGATGCAAATGATTAAGAAACAGATACAAAAATCTGAAGAGAGCTGAAATATTGTAACCGCCACTCTTTTTTTAGAAAATTATTTTTATTAATTTAATTCAATAAAATTTCCGAATCAGTTGGAGTGCTACAAGAAAAAAATTACAATTCTTAAAAAGCCAGCAACGCAATTGCGAGCAATCTGGCATTGTAACTGTCCATGGGCAGTGTTATCAATTAACATCAGCTGAGTCTCCTGGCCACTTTCCTATAAAACCTAATTGACAACATACTGTTACTGAATTTGTATATAGTATTAAATCCATACCTTGGCCTTACTTCCTTTTCAGAAGTAGGTTCCTCCAAGTTTGTTGGCTCGATTTCTGTCTTTCGAACCAAGTCAGAAATTTTCTGAAAATTCTTTTGAAACAATCCAGGTTTGATGTAGTCTGCAACTGGAGGCTTCACAAGTCGTCTTCGAGGTGACGTCCCGCGGGTTTCCCGGATTTCACTATCTGTAATATCATTATGAGATATAAAACGTATCACGAAAAATGCCACTGTAAGGGCCTGTTTCACAATGTCCGGATAAGTTCCAAATAAGCTATTTGTTACTTATTTGTAGGATAAACAGTATTTTTGCGTTTCACGACTGTCAGATAGCGCTATACGTCATGAAATGCCAAGTAACTTATTCGGAACTTTTATCTTTCGAATAATTTATGTGTTGCATAGCTATTTGGCACCTTATCCATACATTGTGAAACAGGCCCTAAGTCGATTAGAAGTCGAGATAGTAAGTCTGTTTTTTTTTTATAGAACAGGCAAACGGGCAGAAGGCTCACCTGATGTTAAGTGATACCGCCGCCCATGGACACTCTGTTACACTATTATCATTATTAAATTAAAGTAATTTTAATTTTATTTATTTGTCTTTAAGTATAAATTACGACTTAAACAAAAAAACACAAAACAATGTACACTTCTGAGGGTAAAAAAAAGAAATATACATTAAATGCTTTTAATTTTACATTTACTGTCATATTTTACCCCATTTTATATTTATATTACACCATTTTTATTTTATGATCAATATAAACCAAATAAAGTAAACATGTTTAAAACATATCAAATAGCTTTTTAATTATTTTAAAAACTGGTGTAAGTTAAAATCTTATGATTGGATATTCGCACAGTTGAACTGGCATTTTCATACAAAGGTCTATCCACATACACCGATCCGACCTACCATGGATAGCTTGTATCGACAGATGGATATTACAATCCGTCGATTGGTTATTGGCACTCTTTTATCTATATCTAGCTACAAATGATCATGAAACAAATTTGCCATTTATTTTATACTTAAATAATACCTATAGAATCCTTTTCCGATTCCTTCTTATATTCCCTCGGGCTGTCAATTCTTGGTGGGATCGGTGGTCGGCCGGCTAAAGGCGAAAGGACAATGGAGTTTAAAGGCACATTGGGAATTTGGGTGGGAAATGAGGGTACTTCGGTTTTATTTAATGGATTAAATGGGGGTATTTCTAATGGATTTTTCGAATAGGGCGCGCTTATTATTGAACTTTGCCCGTCGTTTTGCTCCGACGAGCTATTCGAGCCGGGGCTGACTGTTGGATCGGGGAGATTCTCTAGTTTGAATCTGTGGAAAAAATATTTTAAAATATTAAATGCATTTTCGTATATACAAACAATAAACAAGATGAAAGTTGTTTATTTTACTTTAATATAAACAGATGATTTTGATATTGTATGTGGTTTTATATAGTTTGTCTAAATATGGACATGCTGTTTTTTTATTATTTCTTAAACATTATTTAAGAAATAATAAAAAAAAATTCAATCAATACCAAAGCGAAACGAAAATATAAGAAACAGAGAAAAAATTGCCATCTGTCTCTGCTTCGCATTTTGTTTTATATTATAGCCTATGTTCATCAGGGATAACGATAGCATTCTAATGGAAGAAGAATTTCTTAATTAGTCCAGTAGTTTTGGAGCAAATTCAATGCAACCAAATCAAATCATTATAGGTTAGATAAATAGATTTAAAAAATAGTGTTTTTTTGTATCGAATTTTATTTCCAAAACTTAATTTGCAAATCAATATAACAAAATCTCTATAAAAATATACATCAAGACTTAAAATTAAATAAAACCTTCACAAAAAAAAAACTTTAAAACACTAACTTGCCAGTGCTCATTACAAATATAAAAACTCTTTTCTTATAGTAATTTCCAACGTTTCACGTTATTTTTTGAAGTTATAGATCTTTTGGCGCGATGGAGAAAAATAATGAGAGTGAATTTTTACGATGCGCGCGCACACCGACACTTAAATTCGACATCGTAAAGTTAGGTCTAGGTGGCATGGAAATCGATAACTATGTTCAAGTTGTATATTCTAGTATTTTTATTTTTAGAACATGTGTTTTGTAACAGTACAATTAAACAGTGTGAATAAATAAATCTTATTTTGGTGTTTTTAAATCAATTTCATATACGACGATGATATTTAAATAAAATCTTTTTGATTAATTTTAATATTTATCGTTAATCACTACTGTATTTTAGTTAATTTTTCCATACGCCAAAGTATAACTTCTAACGCGTGTACATAAGTACACACACTTTTTTTTTAGGAAACACTTACCTGACACTTTTCTTATCTTCATCGAAGCTTGCTGTTTGTTTAGATTTTCCAGTGATACTTTCGATTTTCCTTTGAATATAATCCGATGATTTTTCTCGCAATATGCCCTTGGGCGGGTCACTTTTAGTTAGAGAATCTAAATGTGAAGACTTTTCTGTGTCTGGACTAGGGAGGTTCGATCTAGATATTCTTAAGAACATATTGCCTTTACCTGAAAGTAGATATTTTGCATATTCAAACCTTATGGTACTTGTGTATATGTGGCAGTAGTTAAATCAGTGAGTTAATTGAATCTCTAGGCAGTTAATTATAGCGCGATATTTAATCAAGTGGTATTAGACGAGCTCAGTCTTTAAATTTATTTCAAAAGCTTTTTAATCATTTTCTTTCTGCCTCGTAATTAGCTCTGCTTATATATATTAATTATTCTCAGTTAACCTATTGATTGGCTTTTAAAATTTTGTTTATACATATTTTTATTTATTATTATTGGTATTGTTTCTTTAGATTTTTTTTTTATTTTTGTTATGTGTATGTTTTTGAATAAGGTAATAAACTGTAAATAAATAAAGTTATCACATATATTATATAATATTGTGATAATTTTTTTTATATTGAACTCAATGTTTAAAATTTTAATTTGTTTTTCTTTAAAGATGTGATCTAGGTGTTACTACACTACAAATGACTTCCTAGTTATTTGTGGCTTCAAACACAAATATTTTTTTGCTTGTAATGAAACCTTCTAAGCAAACATCAGTAACATATACCTGTGAAAGGCAATCCTTTATCAACTTTAGCCGACAACAAAGGACTGAAATTTTCCTCTTCGGGACTTGTTAGTACATGCATTTTAAGATCAATAATTTCCGATTGCTGTTTAAACAATGTTTTAGGCCTTTCAAACGTTGGACGACTAAGTACATCTCTTTCAGAGGGATTCCTTGTAGTAATCAGTTTAGGGGATATTGAACTGTCTACACTCCGACGCAAAGGTGATATTCTTAGATCTCCAAGTTTCTTGTCGAGTCTTGACAGTGGACCTAAAGGAGGTCGGCCCATAGGTCTCCTATTTCCTTGGGTTAAGGCATTTTCTTTAACATCCGATGCATGGTTTTCACTATCTGTTATTAATTCATCTTCATCACTTTCAACCTTAGTTTCAACTCGTTCAAGGTTTTTTGTGTTTTCTTCAGATGTTAGTAATTCCTGAAATTGGTGGTAATACAAAGTAACTAGATTGCTTCATTTTGAGTGTCCTGTAAGTTCCATGAAGAACACACAAAAACACACAGGTCACATTAAGAGGAAAAGGTGTAGACCATTCCATCCAACCATGGTAGGTGCCACACACCCACACTGCCAAGGCCAGAAATGGTGGCAATTGGAGGAGTCCTTTGCCGACAAAAGGCAAACAGACAAGGTTGTTAATGGAATAAAAATTTTCAACTATATTTATCTTAATTTATTTCAATATTAAACATGTATATTTTAAATTAAGTTAAATAATATCTTGTCTAAAAAAAGTCTGATAGTATTATTAATAATAATAATAATAAATTACTAATTTGCAGATTGCAGCTATGAATAATTTATTTAAAGAAATGGTATGCAATAAGGGACAAATGACACAAAAAAGTGTTACCTTTAGTTTTTTTAAGTTATGTAGTTAGAAAGCAAAGTAATACAATTAACGACTGCATTTAATAGGCTAACACAAATTGAAATGATATTAATAGTATTAGCACAAACAAACCTGTATTTGCAATATGCTTTTATATTTATATAACCATTACAAATATCTCCAGGAACCTTTTTCACACAATTACTACAAACTTAGTTACCTGAACGGATGCACAAGTATCATCTAACACGGAAGCATCTCTAGCTTTTTTTACAAGCTCCCTGTAGACATGGTCCAGTGGATGCTCCCATTGGGTCTTTTTTGTCTCTTCATTGTAGTAGTAATGGCTTTGTAGTTTCTCATCAAAGCTTAAATATAAAAAATATATATTAACTCAATATTGTTTCAAATATAGTGCTGTTATAAACACAGATATTAAGGTAAAACTAAAGTTTCAGTATCAAGACTTAACATGAACTATCACTCCAATATTTCAAATCCATTATCTTTTTGGACACTTTGGATTTACAGATCCTGCCAGCTTTGGACTCTGAATCTGACTTTAATCATTACAATAAAATTTAAAAAAATTACACTACATATTTCAACTACATTGAAAGCCTACCTATTCATGGATAATTAATTACACAATTGTGTATATGACATTTAAAATAATAATTAAATTAAACTTGCAATTCTAATAAGATCTAAATTAGAATTTGCCCATAAAGTTTCTATAAAGGAAATTAAAACTAAATAAGGGTAAAAAAATTAGAGACAAGGATATGTATATAAATAACAAATGAAAAAGCTTCAGCACATATTAGTAACTTACTAAGCCTTCCATGGTTGAGGTAATGCTTGCATGAGCCCATCCCGGGCCAGAGGTAGGAGATGGGTTTCACTCTCAGGATCAATTCCCAACTGACAGGCATAATCTGATATTTCTATATAAAAACAAATAATCCAATAGTAATAATTTATAATTCGTTACTAGATGCTGCTAAAAAAAGTTAAGAGTGCAAATACAGGTGAATGTTAACATCTTGTTCCTCTAGCTTAACCCTGATAGGTGTAAGTTTCTGAAGTTAAAAAAATTAAAAACTATTGATTTAATTTAAAGCAACACAAACAAATCTAATACAAACCCTCTGCTGATGGTTGGCTGTTTTCATCAAAAATCTCACGGCACGCCACTACTGATGATGAATTCATATTGAAAATTATATTATTTTATTTCATTTTTTATATAAACACTACATCTTGCATATTTTTTAATAATAGTAAAACCATTATTTCTTTGGTCCGTAAAAAATCGGCAAAATTGATTCAGCCGCGGCCCATTATCAGTATTCAGTATGTCAATTGTCGTATTATTGAAAAATGAAATATGTCACTTTTGTATTGACAAATATTAGCATAGGCAGGAATAGACTTCTGCATCGTGGTACATCGTGTCGTTACGATGGTTATATTATAGTTGCACACATTAATATTGCATGGGTGTATGATGGAAGACCAGAATCATAATTAATTGACATAAACAAAAATTTAATAAAGATTTATTGAAGTGAAACTTCTTTAGAATCGTTGTGATTTCAAACCGGATGTAACGGAAAAAGCGACAGCAAAAAGAGACAGAAACATATATTCATAAGATTTAACGTGGGAGTAAATGAGATAGATAGAGAAACTTCTTTAGAGTCATATTTCAAATCGGATGCAACGGAAAAAGCGACAGTAAAAAGAGACAAAAACATATATTCATAAGATTTAACGTGTGAGAAAATGAGATAGATAGAGAAACGTGGTAGAAGTGAAACCTTCACAAAGTTCTTATAATTAATCATATATAAATTAAACATTTTTCACTATCCAAGTGTATTAAACGTTTCTTTGAAAACAGTTTATTTTAATGATAAATTTTAATTTATAAGTTTAATATAATTCTTTAATTTGGCAAAAACTAAAACAACGAAAGTTTGAAATTCGATAAAATGAAAAAGCGGCAGTAAAAAAAGAGACTGTATATAATGCCTCTTATCTCATTTACTCCCACGTTAAACCTTATGAATATATATTTCTGTCTCTTTTTACTGTCGCTTTTTCCGTTGCATCCGGTTTGAAATTACGATTCTAAAGAAGTTTATCTATCTCATTTACTCCCAAGTTAAATAATATGAATTTATTTTTCTGTCTCTTTTTACTACCGCTTTTTCCATTGCATCCGGTTTGAAATTACGATTCTTAAAAAGTTTCTCTATCTATCTCATTTTCTCCTACGTTAAATCTTATGAATATATCTTTTTGTCTCTTTATACTGTCGGTTTTTCCGTTGCATCCGATTTGAAATTACGACTCTTAAGAAGTTTCTCTATCTATCTCATTTACTACCACGTTAAATCTTATGAATATATGTTTCTTTCTCTTTTTACTGTCGCTTTTTCCATTACATCCGGTTTGAAATTACGACTCTATAGAAGTTTCTCTATCTATCTCATTTACTCCCACGTTAAATCTTATGAATATATGTTTCCGTCTCTTTTTTCTGTCGCTTTTTCCGTTGCATCCGGTTTGAAATCACAACGATTCTAAAGAAGTTTCACTTCAAAAATTGTGGGCAATTTTATTAAACGATCTTGATTGGCTTGTGTGGGCGATTTGAAATAGGCTGAATACGTACGGAACTAACATAACTAACATTATCCATTACATTTCATGAAGGTTATCTTTTTATGTAATAGCGGGCAGGAGGCTCACCACATGTTAAGTAATACCGCCGCCTATTATGTATTATAGTATAACACTCACATTGACGGAAGGCTCGCAAGTGCGTTGCTGGCGTTTCAAGAATTGGTACGCTCTTGTTTGATTTGGAATTAATTTCCCTGTCTGATCACTGGTGGATAAAATATTTTTTAATTATTTGTTTTCTGGTGTAGATATGACATGTATCTGCTGACTACCAGCACGTTAGGAATAAAAACAATTTTACAAAATGAGTGGACATATTTTCCTTTCTTAAGAACCCGATATATAACAACATTCTGCATACAAATAACTATAAATACTATTTAAAATTCACGTTCATTAATACTAAAGAAAAGAAAAAAAACTACAGAATCAAGATCATTAAATATAATTTTCCCAGTATTCTCCAAACAAATTCTTATTTCCCAATATGCCTTAAGATTTCGCTAGAAATATAACAAGTTTCGAGAAAATTAAAAATCAAAGAGAATATTAACATAATCTAAATAAACCTTTATAATATAATTTTACTCAAAACAGATAACATAATACAAGAAAATATAACTAACCTTAAAATTTAATTATTAAAAGGAGCCCCTTTAGGCAAGGTTATGTTTTTTTAAGACAACCTTGCTTCATGCAATCCTTTCATTGGTTGTTACTGTTGTTCAATATAAATTCGAAATGTTGGTACGTTCATGAGAGTCGAAGTGCCCTCGTCCACTGCCAGCTCAGGTCATGCCATACGTCGATCATTTAATTTGAATTATTATTTT
Organism: Pieris rapae; assembly: GCF_905147795.1. Classification (NCBI taxonomy): domain Eukaryota; kingdom Metazoa; phylum Arthropoda; class Insecta; order Lepidoptera; family Pieridae; genus Pieris; species Pieris rapae. Next base: position 7,559,194 of record NC_059527.1, read on the forward strand.
TTCAATTTAAAAAACACAAGTTTACAAGATTTAAACTATAAATAATTTCCTACATACATATATATGATTTTTAAAAGTATTTTATCCATTTTCCTGACTTGTACGATAATTTTTCGGCCCTGGTACAATAGTTGCCTGGCTTCAGGTTGTGAACACTGGTCACTATCGCTTGCGCGCTGGTGGCGAATAGACACACGCAGTAGTTGAAGCTGAATTTATTTATTTATTCAATTACAGACATGGCTAAACTCACATTAAAATAGACTAGAATATATACAATACAAAATTAATTAAAATAACATAAAACACAGTATATTCTAACCCCTAACAACCTGAAAATATACCCTCAAATCAGAGTAACTACCGCCATACGCTCACCAAATAGGTCTCTCTCTGGTGAAGAGTCGAGAAACCCATTAAGCATCGAGAGTAATCGAGGAATGGGAGCTTGTTGACGCTGGACAGTGCGAGCCGAACGCACAGCAAAGAGGTTATGTTTCCGGCAGCGGTAATAATTGTCCGGAACGTACAGTCTGATGATTTCCCCCATCAAGTATGCGCTTTCGTTTCGTTTTTATTAACGTTTAGACCAAACCTTACCACAGCCAAATCCCTACGAAGCTCTAACGAATTGTACCCCAATACCCCCATCAGGAACTTAGTAGGGTAGAGGTAAGGAAAAAAATTGTACCTTCGTTTGTACAGGATTCTAAGGAACTTCTTTTGCACCCTTTCAACCATATCCCCATAGTACCTTTCATAAGGGGACCATATGACGCAGCTGGTTTCAAGAATTGGCCTTACCAAAGATAAATATAGTACCCTAGTGGCAGTGTCCGTTAGACCAACTGAATTTCTCAGGACAAACCCCAACCTTCTAAATGCAGCATCCGTAATCATCCGAATATGCTCCGCAAATAAAAGGTCAGGAAAAAACAAAACACCCAAATCACGGACTCTGTTTACGCGCCTAATAACTTCAGATCCTATGCTATAGTCGCAGAGTATTTTATTCAGAGAAGCACTAAAGGTTATCACTTCACATTTGTCATAGTTGAGATGGAGGTTATTTAATTCACTCCAATGCAGCAGTTCATCCAAATCGCTTTGCATACATAGGCAGTCATTGTCAGTCTTAATCTTTTTAAAAATCTTAACGTCGTCAGCAAATAATAGAACTTTGGAATATTTAATACAGCTCGGAAGATTGTTAATCATTATCAAAAATAGCAGGTTTGAACCCTGGCTGATACCAGAACTTGTTGGATAAGGCTGTGAGATATATTGTCCATATATTTTAACGTATTGGTTACGATTTGATTGGTAACTAGAAAAAAACTTAAGCAGAACAGGTCCACACCCAATTGCGGCCAACTTTTGGAGAAGATTGTCATTGTCTACTCGATCGAATGCTTTGCGATCGAGGTTTGAAGTTTGCGGCGAACGCCAAGCGTGAGGACGAGGCATTACATTTTAGCTAGTGTGGATATGAAAATTAAAATAAAGAAAATATAATTTGTCAACCTTTATTCTGTGGACAAACCAAAATCTGTGTTATCTGTGGGACAAACAAGAAGTCTCGACTCTCGCTTGACTATAAATTTAAGCAAAGTACGAACTACGGAGCAATTGTTTATAGTGGAAAATCCTTAAATAATTTAAAGTAATTCTTTTAAAATGACTTCAATTAAAGACGCTGCATCTCTGTATCAAAATTTAAAAACGGAATGGGCCAAAAAACCACGCAAGTTGGACAAATGCGGTGAACTTCTTAACAAAATTAAGGTGATGATGACTTAGCGATTCTTCAATTCCGTAACAAAACTTATGTGAATTCAATTGAACTTAATGTTAAAGCATGGTTGCTCTTATCGTCATAAAAATATTATTTTACAAACAAGAAGGAAAAACCCTTCGTTGAGAAGTGTGGTCTACTCGTTACTAAAATACAATATCGCTTAAAAGCTACTTACAAATTTTAAAATAAAGCTTAATTTCAGATTGCCCTGACCAATCTAACTTTCTTACCCAGTAACAACACACAGGCTAACCAGAAAGAGTTAATACTTGCTAGAGATGTTCTTGAAATTGGAGCACAATGGGCAGTGGCTGTTAAAGATGTTAAAGCTTTTGAGAGATACATGTCTCAGTTAAAGTGCTATTATTTTGATTACAAGTAAGCTTTCTCATATTTTTTAGTATAATGTTTTTATATCTCATACTTTAAAGAATAAAAGACATGTGTTCTATTAATTTTTTCAGAGATCACTTACCGGAGTCAGCTTTTATGTACCAACTCTTAGGTTTAAATCTGCTATTTCTGCTTGCTCAAAATAGAGTTGCTGAGTTTCATACAGAATTGGAAAGACTGCCTGTTGATGTGATCAGAGCTGACCCTTATGTTAAACATCCTCTAGCCTTGGAGCAATACCTCATGGAAGGAAGTTACAATAAAATATTTTTGGCAAAGGTTTGTTGAATCATTAGTTAATTCATTTTAAAAGCTACAATTATATTTTACATACTTTTATTTTCTTTAGGACAATGTACCAGCAGAGAGTTATACCTTTTTCATGGACACTCTCTTAGATACAGTGCGTGGGGAAATAGCAGCTTGTATTGAAAAGGCTTATCTGAAGATACCTTGTGTTGAGGCTGCTCGAAGGTTGAACTTGAACACACAACAGGCTGTACTTGAATATGGCAAGAGGGTGAGTACATTTAGATATCATATACTGTATTTTTGAAAATATTACAATCTTCAAAGACATCTTTAAACAATTGAAATAATACACAAATTGTAAAATAGCCATTTTTAATGTTATATTTTAGCGAAACTGGGTCCTTGGGTCAGACAACTGTTACCAGTTCAATGCAGCTGAAGAAAGTTGTGCAGCAGCTGCTGGTGTATTTCCTTCGTCAGATCTTGCAGAACAAACCATTGAATATGCTAGACACCTCGAGATGATTGTATAAATAAATAATTTTGAAAATCTTGAAATTCTTTAAGTATTTAATATTTAAAAACTGAAATTTTAAAATTTACCAGTAAGTTTAATGAATCTTGACTATGTATTGAGACTGTCATTAAAGAAATTAAATGTATGAATACAATTACTAAGTTATTTATGGATAAAAAATAATAATAATACAAATGCTTTTTTCCAACCCTATTTTTATCTTTTTTATGCTGACAAGGATAATTTAGAGATTTTGGTTAAACTTTCCAATAAAGATTATTTAAGCTTGTGTAATGTATAGAAATTTGTAAACAAATCGTACATTTTCCATTTGTTTTTTACAAAACGCTTTCTTTTGGTGAGTACTATCTACAAAAAAAATTTGATCATTCAAATCGACGGGTCATATTGGAAAGTTTATCCGAGATTTTTTATTTGATTTTATAATTTGTTGAATGTAAGGTATTATGAAGACAGTTGCCTTAATGATACTAATGATTTTTGTATAAATTATGATTTTAATTGTCTATTTGTGATACTTTAATTTCTACAAATGCCATACATAAGCCTTCAGTTTAGGTGGGTAAACAAAAGTTTATTAATTTGCAAGACATTCAATATTATCTAACTTAAGTAATTTCATAAAGTATTCTAGAGCTATTTTTAAATCCCAGTCTTTTTCTTCCAAGCACCTGTAAAAAAATTATGGTTTATAACACTATATTAATTACTAAACAGTAAAATATAAAAAACAGCCTAAACACATGTAATCTTGAGTTCGCGAAATAAGTTTAATTTTAATAGTAAATTCAAACAAGATGTTTCTTTTTGTTAAAAGGTTTCATTATATAAAAATAATTGGTATTGGAAGTTTAACAAAACAGACAGTTCTTCCAATTATGTATACATATATATACTTACAACAAGTATAATATGGTCTATTCGAATTTTATTTACCTTGAACTTTGACGCGAATTCAAACCAGTTAATTTAGAGAAAACGTTTATTAGATTACTCTTGCTCTCGTCATCCAAGGGACTCTCAAACTTCCAACTTGGTGTTTCATTTTGAACCTAAAATTAAAAAAAAAACATTTGAGTGAATTTACTGTTCGTCATAACTCAAAATATTGTTATCGACTTGTCTGTGCCGCCCGATGTTAAGTCGGAACTGTCAATGTCACGTCAAATTCTAATAAAATTTGGCATCAAACAATTAATGTCAAATAATCAAACTACGACTTGTGTCTAGACTCGTAAACGGCGTGGGTCCATTTTACATTTCAATAATAACTTCTCACAGAAAACATAACTTGTTAAAATGAAAAAGCATCAAACTAGACAAAAGACGGTTAACGATCCAGTAATCGTTTCACGTGTAAAGAATTACTTAGCGGAAAATGTCGATAAAACATTTGTGGATGTTAGTCAAATGGCGCGGTCACTCAAAGAGCGATATCGTGAATATAACAATAGGAGCGACAACGCTTTCTGTCAGATGGTCGAAAGTGCTTATAAAGTAGTGCTACAGAGTTACGGTCTAGACGGAGCATCCACATCGGAAGGATCAGAGGAAGAGTCTGATTTGGAGCTGTTGGACGATAACAACAGCGCCTTAAACGACCGTTTACTAACAATGTACAATATGCAAGACAAAAAGCGATCAGCATCTTCCCGACGCCAGACAGATAAATCTGGTGAACCTATCGATATAATAAGCAGCGACGAAGAGGGAAGTGCGGCACCAAAGCTTCCAAAAATCAATGATCAAATAACAATAACCCCACATATACCGGTTCGTAAAACAAATAATACCTCAGAGGCACTTCAAAAACCTATAGTTTCTAACACAGCAGACAAAAAACGTAAACCTGACACAAAAAGTGTAGCTACAAAAAAGAAATTTGAGATTGGCATACCAAAGAATGTGAAAGTTGGTTTTGAAGATGTTGGGGGATTGTCAGAGACAATTACACAGATCTGCGATTTGGTTTTACATATGAAGCATCCTGAAGTGTATACAAAGTTAGGTATAAAGAGTCCCCGAGGGGCGTTATTGCACGGACCACCTGGGACAGGTAAAACTTTATTAGCCCATGCTATAGCTGGTAAATTACAATTACCTTTTATAGCAGTAAGTGGAACTGAATTAGTGGGTGGCATGTCAGGAGAATCTGAAGAAAGGATAAGAGAGCTTTTTGATCGGGCTTTATCAGAATCACCCTGCATATTATTTATTGATGAAATTGATTCTGTTTGTGGAAATAGAATAAATGCCCAGAAAGATATGGAAAAGAGAATGGTGGCCCAATTATTGGCATGTTTAGATGGCTTAGCTGAGGAAAATTCTTGTGTTTTAGTGCTGGCAGCAACAAATAATCCTGATACTTTAGATCCAGCTTTAAGAAGGGCAGGTCGTCTTGAACAAGAAATACCATTAGGTATTCCTACACTTAAAGCACGAAAAGAAATCCTAACAATTTTATGTAAGAACTTATCACTAAGTGACGAAGTAGATATGAATGTTTTAGCTCAAGTTACACCAGGTTTTGTGGGAGCTGATTTACAAGCATTAGTAAATAAAGCAAGTACTTATGCAGTAAAAAGGATTTTCAAAGATATTCAAAAATTAGAAAAAGAACAAACTAAAAAGGCTATAGCAAGTATCACAAGCAGTGAAATTTCAAAAGATACTATACCAAATGGGGACAAAGTAGAAGAACCTACATCAAATGTAATAGCAGATGAGGCTGGAGATACAGAAAACAACACATCTGATGTTCAACCACCTCTGCAAAGTAACGAGGTCATTCCACAGGAGCCTAAAATTGAAGGTGCCATTGTGCCCATAGAAGAAAGCAATAATATTGATGAAGCTATCATTGAAATTGATCCTGTTGCTGAAGTCTTAGATTTATTAGAAAATACTACTCCATATTCATCTGACAAACTACAAGGCCTTGCACTAAGCCAAGAAGACTTCCTTATGGCACTTAAAACAACAAAACCTTGTGCCGTCAGAGAAGGTATTGTTACAGTACCTGATGTCACATGGGATGATGTGGGATCTTTAAGCCAGGTCAGAAAAGATTTACAGTTGGCCGTATTAGCTCCTGTGAAGTACCCTGAACAAATGAAAAAGCTAGGCTTGGCTGCACCAAGTGGTGTCCTACTCTGTGGTCCACCAGGGTGTGGTAAAACCTTATTAGCAAAGGCAGTTGCAAATGAAGCTGGGGTCAATTTCATTTCTGTCAAAGGACCAGAGCTGCTGAACATGTATGTAGGTGAGAGTGAAAGAGCTGTACGGACATGTTTCAGACGAGCTAGAAACTCTGCTCCATGTGTGATATTTTTTGATGAATTTGATGCTTTGTGTCCAAGACGTAGCTCGCACGATAACAATGGCTCAACAAGAGTTGTTAATCAATTGCTAACTGAAATGGATGGTATAGAGAGCCGAGAAGGTGTCTTTGTACTTGCTGCATCAAATCGGCCAGATATTATTGACCCAGCTGTGTTACGACCAGGACGTCTAGATCGTATTATGTATGTTGGCATGCCAGCAAGGAATGACAGGCATGACATTCTCGAGAAACTTACTAAATGTGGGACTAAGCCAAAATTAGGGCCCGATGTAGATTTGCAAGTCATTGCTGAGTTAACTGAAGGCTATACTGGTGCAGATTTGTCTGGTTTAGTACGAGCAGCTGCAACCAACTCATTGACAACGCATATAACAAATGGCACCCTGGAGGGCGATATATTTGTTACTTTTGATGACTTTAGAGCTGCATTGAGCAAATGTAAGCCTTCAGTTTCACAAAAGGAGCGGGAACATTATGAAAAACTACGATTAAAATATGCAGAGGGTATAGAAGAGAAAGAGATGGAAATGGAGACTGAACCAACAAACGAGGAATGTATGGACACTGTGTAGCATATTGATTTAGTCTCATACATGCATCTTATTCTATTTTTTTTTATCAAATTATTCATGTCATGATCAGTTTTAATAATTTGATGTTTTGCCTTAAGACTTAGCCTTATAATATATATATATAAGAATTTACTTTTCCCCCAAAAATATTTTACAGTGATTGTGTGTACATAATGTAGTTGAGTTGCAATTAATAAAGTATTTTTACTATGTAAACTTTATTTTAGAGATCTTAAGCACACTCAAACATATTATAGTGAAAATTCTAAAGCAATTACACAACTCTAAACATTTTCAATATCTCACACAAGAAAATACACATTTATAAATTCCTTATAGTAAATATAGTTTCATTAATTCTTTGTTGTTATAATTAAATGCAATTTATATAAAAAAAACACTCACTATTTTAAGAATACTGATATGTTATTTTTTGAGTCAATGGAATTTAAGTATATTTTCTTCGTAACGAAAAGAAAATTAAATGCGTTTTATCCGAAAACTTGCTAATAAAGTTTAGTTTTCAATTAAAAATTAGTTTCATCAAAATTCATTCATTTGTTGAGGCTTTTTGAACATAAAAGTAATATGAGCTTTTTTATTGAAAAAACCATAGACTTCTTTTAGAACCTCCCAATTTGATTATTAGAAATTTTGATATAAAGAAATAATAGTAATAAGTATATGCCGTATCTGTTAAAGGGATTTATAATCCTTTTCACTATTTTTGTATTTCTTCATATAAGCTTTATTTTAAGTACCTAGCGTTCCGATAATTTACTATGGACCAGTTTTAGCCTGGCTTAAGTGTAGTGCGTACGAACCCCGTCTACGTAAGAAGGTTCCTTAACCTGGCATATCGTAAGACACAAAAGTCGTAGTCAAGTACTACAGATAAGAAACATAAATCTTCTGATGTACAAAAATCTAGTTCTATAACGCTTTTTAACTAATTGGCTAATGCTTTTGTCTTCAAAAACGTATTATATACATATTCTGCATAAATCGATTTTTTTTATTAATCGATTATTTGTTTAGCATGAAAATTTTTTTTAAATCTTAAAATCTCGTACAAAGATTTCACTTTAAGAACATCGATTTATCGAATAATCACATCCCTAATTATTACACGTAAGGATACTTCAATAAATAATTGTTACTTGAGCGATTCTTTTTGAGATAATAATACTCACAATGGCAACTGTGAAGGCGTTTGCGGCACACTCCTTTGTAGCTTCATCCCAATACAGCATCTCATTATAGATTTTGTACTCAACGCCGTCCTCGCATACAAGTAAGACAGTTCTTGTGAACGCTAAGACCTTCTCTTCATCAGCCAACGACTCGGATCTTGTACTAACAATACCATTAATTCGGAGGAGAGTTTGTGATTCCTAGAGAAATTAATTGACTTAAAATCTTGATAAGCAACATCCCAAGATTCAGAAACGAGACTCTCGAATTAAAAAATCTAATACATTGAAGTACGGGAGTCAGACTTTGTGTATTTTCTGAATTTGATTTGCCCCAGGGCTGTACAAATATTTTGAGACTTATGTAAACGCGATAGAAGTTATACTTCTTTGGCGTATGGAAAAAATAACTTAAATGCAGTAGTGATTAACGATAACTATTAAAATTAATCAAAAATATTTTATTTAAATAAATAAATAATTAGTATATACTATCACCGTCATATATGAAATTGTTTTAAAAACACCAAAATAATATTTATTTACTCACACCGTTTAATTGTACTGTTACGAAACACGTGTTCTAAATATGTATAAAGATACTAGAATATACTATGTTTATTTATATATGCTAAGTATGTTTCTTTTTTTCAGTTCAAATTCAAATTGCAGTTGTTTTGGCCTGTGTGCACACTTAACACTCAAACTCAAAACTTTTGCAACTTCTAACATTTAAAAAAAGGGCGTGCGTACACATGTCAAAAGTGAAACTTCTTTGTAAATTAAATACATATTACCAAGGTAAAAGCCCCAATAGATGATCACTCCATGTATTTGTATATCTATATTCACACTGTTTATACACTGTATACGTGCTATTCAAAATATAAATAAACAAAATGACTGCGTTTACTGCACAAGACGTTATGGGACAGATTTGCCATCTGTGTCATCAATTCGTAAACAAAAGTTAAATTCAAAAATCATTTATTCATGTAGGTAACACTTTTGAACGTCAAAAAAAAAGAAATATACATTAAATGCTTCTAATTTTACATTTACTGCCAGTTCTCAAATCAAGGGCATAGAACGGAAGAGAAGAACTGGCATTAAACTCTTCGCCATATTTTTTTTATCGCCAAGTTTTTGATGTGAAACATCTATAGCCGCACGTAAAACCGATTTCTGGCGTGGCGACGCATGCCGTGGCGACGCGTCGCCACACTATATGATATACAGTCTAAATGCAGTAGTAAATTTCACATTAAAAATATTTAATGAATATAATGTATATTCAACAAATAGTCATCGTTATCTGGCAAAAAAATCGTAATATTTTATTTTATCATTATAACATATTTATTTCCTATCACAGTCTGTTCTTTTCTGCATATTACTTTTAAAAAAATAATATCGATGTTTCACATCTGCCAGGCGTCCCGTGACGGCTCACATTTTTTTTCTCTTTTACACAACGTTTGTAACGTTAGCAAATTTAGAAACATTATTTTTGTAGTTAAGATAAAGTTTATAGTCAAGAAAATTTTGATTTTATTATTCAAAATACAATGCAAATGCCCACTTACCGTATGCATCATAACGTCGATGTTAAACGAATGTATATCGTGTCGTAAGTGTGGCCAGTTGTATATCAATTTACCGATTTTTTCCGAACTTTGGACGAAATCGTAATTTCCTTCCACTAAGCAACGGCTGCGGTGGAATAGCTGACGTGTGAGGCTGTATTCGTGATTGTAACCTTTGGGTAAATAATCTTAGTTTAAGGACTAATGTTGTTTACATTGACTTGGTCCTTTATAAAAACGTACTTAGATAGGCATATTATTTGTATATTTTTTCAAAATGTATGTCGTAATTTGGTGTAATAACTTAAGTTCTCCATTTCATATCGACAATATCATTAGTAGGCACGAAGCTACCAAAGCTACAGGCATTGGAAAACTTATTTAAGATATTTAGGAATTTTAACATTATGATTGCTAGAAATGGCTAAACACTGATGAGGTAAAAATATAAATGCATTGAGATTTCTAAAAAATTATATCAACATTTATGTAATGTAAAGAATTAAGAATAAAATATTTTTTTTATATAATAGGAGGGCAAACGAGCCTGCGGGAAGCCAAAAAAGGGCAGTCATCGTAGTCCATAGAGACCAATTTGCGTCTAGAGTGGGTGCGTTGCCGGCCTTTGAGGGAGGATTACAAAGTCCTAAACGGCCGGCAACGCACTCGCGAGCCCTCTAGCATTGAGAGTGTCCATGGGCGGTGGTATCACTTAGATGTCTATCTTCAGATTTGCTGTCAAAATGAAACCCAATAAATTAATACAAAATTATAATTTTAGGCACTCTAATTACTAAAATTGAGCGTACTGATTAAATTTATATTACATTATATTTTTTAATATAAAAAATATAATTCCTTCACTAATTAATCAAAAGGAACTTCGTTCCATCCGGGTGACATCCCTTGACACCACTCAAGTTATTTATCTAATACGGGTTTAACTTACGTAATTTCTTGTTGGTGGTAACAGTCAAGACTGCATCTTTATGATACATTTCCTGTATAGAACCTCGTTTCTCCGGCTCAAGGTCCAAAAGCCTAAAGAAGTAGCTCACAAACTTCTCAACTAATGGTTTAGCGTCACTCAAGCAATAGCATTGTTTCAATTCCGGCATTCGATGTCCTCTTTGAATGGGAACGCCGTCCTGAAAATTTCATTATTAAACTTTTGTTGTCTATAGATAACTCAAAATAATCCAGCCAGTGAAATAGATGAAAATCTAGTTTTAGGCTCATATCTCACAGTCTAGATTGCATTATTAAGATACAAATTTGAATGTCAAAGCTATTCAACATCAAGTATGGATCAATCCTGCCCGTTTGCTCCCTGTTCTATAAAAAAAAGATACTACGGGCCTAATGAGACGAAACCATTTGAATTACTGAATTAGTGTTTGTGTACGTACACAAGAACAGAGTATTTCATTTAATAGGGACTGTAGATCTATATTTTTGATTTTAAAAGACTTAAAAGGCTGGCTTTTTAAATACTTGCTAACCTGTTTTATAGTCTACTTATGTGATGTGAGGATTTTTTTTCTATAATAATAATATTAAAAGCCTTTAATGCTGTGTAATATTAAGTACATAAAAGTATGAAATAAAAAAACATAACACAAAAAATAAACACTAATAATTATCGGCAAGCCGGTTGATATAATTATACAGCTTGTCCTCAGACATAGGGTTAAAATCTCTAAAATATATTTTAATATTATTAAATTAATATCAATCTTTAGTTTGGTAAAAACTAAAATAATCAAAGTTTGAAATTCCATGAAATGAAAAAGCGACATAAAAAGAGACAGACACATAAATTCATAAGATTTAATGTGGGAGAAAATGAGATAGGTATTCATGAAATTAACTAAGTGTTTCTGAAGTTTTCACTTCAAAAAGCTTCTATAATTAATGATATGTAAATAAAATTGATAAATTTCATTTAAAACTACTAAAAAAATTAAACTTTACTTTTTTAATCTTAGTAATTTAAGTCTGTCTCTTTTTATGTCGCTTTTTTTTTGAAATCCTAACGATTCTAAAGAGTTCACTTTAAAACTTACCAATGTTATAACTATTGCCATAAAAACTTACCAATTCTCTTAAACACGGGAACAATGTCTTAAAAACTTTTATATAATAATCGCCGTCCACATAATTCAAACATAACGGATTCCCTTCTAACGATAACGATTGCAACATTAAACCTCGCAATGGCAACACTGATTGAACATTATCCAGTAAGTTATATGAGAGGTCTAAGTGTAGTAATTTAGGCAATTTAGACACGAGATCAAAATCTTGTATGGATCTAAAAAAATAATGAAGTTCAAGAGGGTAGACACTTTAAACTGCATTTTAAAAGGTAGATAATAATTTTCCTAATTTTAACTTTGGAATGAAAAATTGATAGTTATCCGAAACTTGCTTTATAAAACCAATGGCGCTGTCACCTATTATATTTGGGTCTCAGATTTCTATATCTCTACCGTGATTAGTGTGTGTAAGTTGCAAGTAGGTGATCTTGATCGTGAGCCTTTGTTTCAGGCACATAGCTCGACAAACGCCATTATTTTTTGGATTTGAGGAATGCCGGTTTTCTCACGATGTTTTCCTTTATCGTTCGAGGGAATGCTAAATGCACACAAAGACATCGTCTATTGGCGCAACCGGGGTTCGAACCTTCGACCTCAGTTATGAGAGTCGCACACTAACTCTATTACTGCTGCTTTAAAAACTGCAGAAAACTATTAAACTAATCTAAAACTTAACGGATTTCTAATACCCGTAAAAAGCTTTATCTCAACACGACTAGAACATATTTGTGGGCAAACATAAAATTGCAAAAGCACAAATTTTCGAACAATACCCATAATAATAGTATTTAAATCATATAGATTCCCTTCCTTCCCATGAGTGTATTGGGGGATTTTTTTTATACAAATCAAAAACATCAAGTTAAACATAAAAACACATTGGATGTATCCACCAAAATCACAAACAAAAATATGACACAGAGCAAAGCTAAACAAAACAAAACAGGACAACACAAAATTTATAAATCCGGACAACGACAAATATACATGTAGCTATAATATAGAAGATAAATGTTTGGTTTAAATTATTTTTAATGAAGCAATAGAGAAGTGCGAAAAAAGGTCGATGTTTTTGACAGAACCCACAGCAGATCACTTCATATGACGAGGCTGACGGAACCCAATCTTGGTTCTGGGGGTCGGGTTAGAACACACATAAGTACTTACGTAAGACGATTGTGCGATAAGTCCAGGTGCTCCAGATGCTCCCAATCACAACTTTGTATAAGTTCTATTATTTCGGCTTGGTTCGTTGGACGATTTAATGGGAAATATATGAAGTTGCTTATATCTAATAGGAAGTAAAAAAACACTTATTACAAGTTGGTATAATAAAGTCACTCTCATAGGCTGGCAACCCACTAACTGCCTATCCCCGGGCTAACACTATATTAAATCAGGTTGAACCGATTTGGCTGAAAATTGCTGATAGCTTAGAACCAGGAGACAGGCATAGACAAAACGCAACAGACAGCAAAAAGTAATATTATCTATGGTTTCTTTCTGGTCAAATATTTATGGCTGATCTGCCTTACAAACAATTTGTAGGTAAATTAAGAATCAATATCTTTTCTGTTGACGTTCATAAGTGTACTTGGTGTTATTTTGTGCTTCTGTCTGTGTTTTGTTAGTATTTTTTATAGAACACGGGGCAAACGGGCAGGAGGCTCACCTGATGATATGTGATACCGCCGCCCATGGACACTCAATTAGTGTTGCCCAAAGCAAGACCAAGACGAGACTTAGACCAGTCTTGGTATTGGTCTTGCGTCAATATACCTGGTCTTGTTCTTGGTATTGGTATTGCGCTCTCAGTCTTGGTCTTGGTCTTGATCTTGCAGCAAGAGTCTCGCAAGTCTCGCAAGACTTGTAAATACCTATTAGCCTATTGCTATTTATTCGTCACTCATGCCAAATTGTAAACATTCACTCCGAAAGCAATAAGAATTTAGAGTATCTAGCTAGTAAATGGGCGAGAATAATAAATAAGATAGACTCGAAGCGAAACTCAATTGGAAATGACTGAAATTGAAATAAAAACTCATATTTATAAGCACACAAGCCGAAGACCGACAAAGAAAAATGCGGCATTCTTTGATAGATAGAATAAATCTTTGAAAGATTAAAAAACAGAAGTATCAGAATCAAAATCATATAGGTTTTGTGCCTACGCAAAAATAAAGTGTAGATAATTATGCAAATAATATTGTTTATTATGTTCCCTTTTTATTGGAACTATATGTTGCCTGCTGTATTTATGGCGGTTACTAGCTACTAGAGTAGATATGATAGAAGTTGATAAACCGACACTGCAAATCTCGATTTTTGGAAATGTGTGATTTTAAAACCAAATGCGTAAAGCAATATGACGTCGCTCATATTTGGAGGTTTCCACGTTTCAAGTTAATGTTTAAATCACCCACTTCCAAATTTGCAGTGCAATGTCCTTCAAAAAGGTATAATAGGTATTAATAATAATATAAACTAGGTATATTATTATAAATTTTTTATAATATCCTTACGACTACAATCTTCCTTGCGAGGAAAACATAATCTACGTCCGTTTTGAGCACCCAAAAACCTATTATATTCTTTGGAACCATAGGCAGTGGCGGCGACCTTTCACATGAAAGCGACGCGACAACACAAAGTCTAGGACTAAATTTTTACCTATTTTGGTAGGATTGTCAATGTTGGCATTAGCACAGAAAAATAAAATTAAGTAAACACAACGTTTATCACTTTTTTAATAACTAGGTATCCACGATAGAATATTTTTTCTACTAATTCCCTAAGTACTCAGTCTTAATATATTTTTCATAATTTTTTGTTTTTCAATAATTTATTGTGTGTAATTGAATAGTAAACTCTAAATCTTACTTGAAAGCTTTTTTAAAATAAACTTAAGTTAATAAAACGAAAGCACTGACATGGCATATACAATTTTCAATGTTGCTGCTCACACTTTAGTACCTAGGTATATCACTCACTGTCTATCATTTACCGATATTAACAATGATTATTTCGAAATCAAAATATTCGCAATTCAATAGATGCAATACCTACTTAGTTATTAATTATCATGTCGCCCGACAGCCAGTGTGAGAATGTATTTGTACAAGAAACTTAGAGCATTCAATTTATACCTACCTACTGCTAGACATCTTCACGGTCATTTAATTTTATCCTCCTGTACCAACCCTATCAAAATAGGTAACAATTTTGTGTGCCTCTGTCCGTACTCTTTGTCGGCGAATGCGGCGCTCAAACAGTGTCAAATGCTGTGATACACTTGTTGCAAACCGCGGCGTCTTTGTCGGTAAATTATCAAATATGTATATCACCGACCGACCAATAGTTTATTCGCAGAACGTCACATTTTCCCAATCAACATTGAACCTTAAATCTCTTTGGATATAGTTGAAAATCTGTTAAAGAAATTTGATAACGCCCAAATCTCAGTTTGTCTTAACTGCAAGACGCAAGAGTATTGCAGGCTTAAGTATTGTCTTGCTCAAGTCTTGCAGGCTTCGGTCTTGGTATTGGTCTTGCTACGATAAGGCGGTCTTGGTATTGGTATTGGTCTTGCAAAAATGCAAGAACAAGACCAAGACTGCAAGACCAAGACCGATTTTGGGCAACACTACACTCAATGCCAGAGGGTTCGCGAGTGCGTTGTCGGCCTTTAAAGAATTGGTAATTTTTTAATAAATGTTATGTGTATATGTATATATATTTTTTGAGTTTCTTATCATTATTAACAATTTGGATTTAGACATAATATTTTTAAAAGACCGGCAACGCACACACGAGCCCTCTGGCATTGAGTATGTCCATGAGCGGCGGTATCTCTTAACATCAGGTAAGCCTCCTGCCCGTTTGCCCCCTGTTCTATAAAAATATAACGGGTCAAATCTGTTTGTGTGCATGCAGACCACATGCAAGAAACATTACAATTAAAAAACTCACCACTCTTCAACGTGAACTCGCTCAAATCAACCTTTTTGCCGTCATAACCGAAAATCAGCCTGTTCCTAATCACCAAACGGGGGATGTATTCTAACACTTTCGTATTCAAACACGTCACCGATATTGTTATCATCAATTCGACATCGTCTTTACGAATTGAAAAACCTTGCCAATGCAGTGCCAGTAGCGCCGAACGACATCTGTTTACTAGGAATTTGCAATTTCTTGAGTTGAACTGAAATGGACAATGTTTGGAGTGGCGAAAAAAAAATGACGTGACAAGTATGGGCCACAGATTTCTATATGATTCGAGATAATTTTGACGTGACAACGTCTTATAATTCGATGGAGCCGGCTGCACGCACGAAACATGACGTATGCGGCGTTACCTCTGGATATAAAAAAAGGAATCTATATCCATTCAAGAAGTTTTAACTTTTAAGCTATTGCGTAGATTTTATCGCGGGCTCTGAGCGTGGCTACCGAATCAAGAAATTCCGTAACGAAAATAACCTAACACGCGATGACGTAATATGTCTATGTGTAATAGACTATTATAATAGAATAGGTATTGCCAATATGCGTTAGAGCGGGACAGAACGGATACTGCGTCTCACATCGGTCTGGCGTGATTGGTGTCGTAGCGCAGGTGCCAGGTGCATTAGAGTGAAAAATGACGAGATCAGTGATCGTGTTAGTCTGAGTCTGGTAGAGTGGTAGATTGAATTAATATTAATAAAAAAAGTACATACATATATAGAATAATAAATATTTATAAATGCATAAGTTGATAAAAAATGCTATGCAATAGCTTTACCGCGGCAGTCCCCCAGTGCCACACGTTTATTTTTATTCATTTATTACGTAATCCTGGCTAACAAAGAATATATATAATAAACAATAAAAATATAGCCAAAGATGGAATACAAGGATGTGAGGAACATGAAACAAAGCTTGCTTATGAGTCTAGTAGGCAGGAAATAGGATTATCTCTCGTATTTGAAATAATAACGTCAAAACGATATAATGACAGATTAAAAAACAAATGAATATTATCGTCTTCATCGATATTATATAGCCTGTGGCTCACCATAGATACTGTAGTAACTAGTCACTTTGTGGCATTATATATATAAGTCAATTGTCATATCACAAAATATGTAAGAAATTGTTTTATCAGCATAAGTGGCACTTTTTAACTTGTCATTATCATTAAGTCATTTGTCTCACAGTATAAACAGAATTACAAGATTACTTTAACTAAAACTGTTAAATTAGACTAGATTAGATTTTTGTTTAAAAAGAAGGTTTAAGGTTTGATTTTTATATATTAAAAACCAAATAATACACTTAATTTTTGTGAAGTATCAAACATAAACATACCTCAATAAAGCAGGGAATAAAACTTTTTTCTTTGAGATCTTCTAAGATCGCGTCCAAGACATTTTCTTTTGTCCATGACGGCGGGAATCCCACCACCTGAAATGCAATACAGACAAATTTACATTTTCCGTCTTGATTTCTAAGCAGTCAATACATTCAGAATTCCTGAAACGGAAAAAAAAATCCACATTGCTTTTTTTAAGGTTTTTGAAGTTATACTTCTTTTGGGGCGATGGAGAAAAATGATGAGAGTGAATTTTTACGATGCGCGCGCACACCTGAATTCGACATCGTAAAGTTAGGTCTAGGTGGCAAGGAAATCGATAACTATGTTCAAGTTGTGTATTCTAGTATTTTTATATTTAGAACACGTGTTTCGTAACAATTTAACAGTGTGAATAAATAAATATTGTTTTGGTGTTTTTAATTCAATTTCATATACGACGGTGATAGTTAGATAGATTAATTTTGTACAATAATAAACACAATTAATGTTTATATAATAAATTATAGAACTTACAGATACGATCATAAACAAGTTATCATTTTTGTATTCTTCCTCCACCTGTTCCCGCTCCAGAATCATCACAGTCTGAAAATGTTTGTTATTTATTTATTAAAACTTTGTTACATAAGAACAAGTATCATACATTATTAGTGATGCAACCGGCGGCTTCATCGCTAACGCACTTCCAGGCAACACTACAAAAGAAAAAAGACTAAAAAAGAAATACTAAAGGTAAAGTGCTTCAGCAAGTAACCAAAAAAAAATTACAAGAATCTCTAAAAAATTTATATAATAACCAAATTTAATCTTAAATAAAATAAACTAAAAAGTAAAATCCAATCTTACTTGCAAATACATTATTATTATTAAAACGCGTGAGACGCAGAAGTTGAGGATTTAAAAGCTGTAGAATATTAGACGCACACAAACGTACACATGGTCTATAATTCGTATAATACACGTACTGTTAATACGTTATAACAGTCTTTGAGTGGAAGAGAGATAGATTGGGCGTAAGCGTACAATGAGCGTAACGGGACAATGAGTCATGCTTTTTCGTGCGTGCAGTGTTCATCGATTTACGTTGTCATGTGACAAAGATTATGAAAAATTGTTAAATCAAGGTTAAACATAACGATTTTTTATCGATTTCTTTCTGCCTGGAAAGCAATAACGTGTTGCACAATGTTTTTTTGTATTTGTAAATTCATTACCTTCGATGATCGAGCAGTGACACTCCGCTTAAGTTTTATAGTATTCTTCCAAGGCCATAAATATCTGAACTTCATTACAGTTGGGTCCGTACTGGTCATTATCTCATCTCGTTCATACACGGGAACTTGCTTTGTTACTACTTCTCTGAAATATATATAAATATTTATTTAAAATATATTTTAAAAAATCCTGCTTATGTTTATGTAAATGTATGATGGGAATTGATTCTATAGAAATATTTAAAAACGTTGAGTGACGATATTTATTTTTAAGTGAGTATTTAGATTTTAGACAATTATTACTAACGAAACACACAAAGAAATTCATAAATGATCTGTGAACTGGATCTACAAGTAGATGGTAAATTAGATGAAGAATCAAAGGTACTAAAAATCTGTCAAAAACTCGCAAAAAAATCAAAGTAAAGAGACCAAAATAGAACAACTATATGCCACTGATGTAGGAGAAACTTTTGAAGAATGGACGCACCATTTTTAAAATCTGACACCACGCGCAGTTTTTAAAATCTGACACTTTAGCCAAGCATTATATTTCTGTCAGAACCCCAAAAGGTTTGTTGCAGTTAATCAAAAAGTTTGAATATGTGATGCATGTTCCAGAATGTGGAGATAATATTAAGATTTTTGCGCTTCACACTCCGCCTGCAAAAACATGCAGCGCTCTCGCTAATGTACATAGAAAGTGATGTTTTACAAACTATTAAATTAAAATTAAGGGACGCAGTATATTTTAAATATCTATCACTAAGCCGTGATCGAGAATATTATATAATCAATAAATCATAAAATAAAAACGCCACACCAAGTTTTTATAGAAAAATGGGTTTACCTGATAGGTTGTTCTTTATCAAGGCACAAATTAATGGTCAACTTGGGTTTAGTTTGTTTAGTCTGTGGCCCCAATCTTTCAAAGGCACTTTGGCGCTTTTTCTGGTTTTTGAAGACATCTGAAGAGTCTGAATCTCTAGAACCTAAATAATCATGATCACCTCATCAAAATTAAATACATATTAACTACTAGCATTACCGGTTTTGTTTGAACTTTGACTTTGTTAATTTATAAGCTCTTATCATAGTGACATTGACGGCTGACAGTAACGTCATTTTATTTTTTTATTTTTTTTTTACTTAGGGAAATGCATTGCGCATACCCTTCCGCGGCGCGACTGCTTGGTGCAGAAGGATTATGTGGGACTCGCCATTGTGCATACCCACTAAAACCCCAAGGTGCCACCAACAATCGCCTTATGGGGGATGCGGTAACAGCAGAGCCTTATCCGCTTCCCGACATGCGATGCGGCTGTTGCGTCCGCCTATTCACGCCCATTGTTGATTTGTGAGGATGCTTGACACAGCAAGCATCTTTCACAGACCGGGCCATACGCATTTACAAATAGCTAGGGTCCAGCACATGCAGGGATGGGTCATCATCCCTTCTTTTAAACGCATGGACCCCTGCTCCCCGCTTAGGCAGTAACATCATTGGTCCAACATATATTATTTACTTCTTTGAAGTTTCACAATTGGCATTTAAAAAGTTCAGCAGTAATTGACAATAGAAAGTAGTCTCTTTTAATAATAAACCATTCTACAATTAAATAATTTCTTCTCTATAGAGAACTGAACTGACAGAAGTCAAAGATATTAAAATGCCATACTTTAGTTCACTAATAAAAGCCAATGCTAATAATGCAAAATGCAAAGTAATTTAGTTAACTATTCTTTTAAAATGTTACTAATTAATTTATCTTACCATAATCTGATTTACTGTCATTATCATCATAAATTCCTGTTGGAGAATACTGTTCCCTTGATGCTTTTGTAAAATTGTCTGTTTCTATCATCGGTACTGGTGGATACCTTTCTGCTGGCTGAGGTATCATTTGGGGTACTGGACCAAGTATTGATTGACCATACATCGGTTGAAAATGCATTTGCTGCTGACCAAAGATTTGTGCTTGTCCAAGCATTTGTTGTTGTTGTCCATACATTTGTTGCCCCATTGAATAACCATATATTTGATTAGGTTGCATTTGGTTTGGTTGACCATATGTATTAATTTGCTCAGACACTGTTTGATTTGGTTCATCCATTGGCCCTATAAAATTATAGTTTAAAATGAAATTAATCCACCTGTAATTAAAGTTAACAATACTTAGCTAAGTTCACACATATCGGTTGAGTATCGCACACAACAAAGCTGTCTAAGGGTTGATTCCAGGCGAAAAGTTGTTTCAGACTAGCAAAAAAATCACCTTTTCAATGAAGGTAATGGGTCCACACAAAGTATTTTAAAAGATAAATGTTTAATAAGTAACAAGCAATGCTTCAAAATTACCTTGTTGAGGGGTTATAGCTCCTTGAAAATCTTTATTCAACAAAAATGTAACAGGTACACCTGTAACATTAGTACTTCTTTTACTTATAAAAATAAATTTAAGTTTTCTAGATATCATCATATTCAAAAATTAATTGACTTCTAAACTACTGCACAGAATTATTTTTCTTTTTTACTTTATACATGACCAGTTTTGTACAAAAATATCTGTTTGATAGATGAACAGTGAAATAGACAACAGTGGCAGAGATCTTCATTAAATTCATAACATTTTTTAACTGCACTATGCAAAGCATCTCCTATATTAATTGAGATTTTAGTAGAGAATTTTGGATTTAATTGTTATTTATTGTACAGAGAATAAATTATCTGTTAAAATTTATATGACAGTAAAATCCACCAAAACAAGCAATGATTGAAAATATCATCTTTTGGCCCTTAATAGTTCTAGGGAAGAAATATTTCTGTTTATCATGGAACATTTATGGTTGGTCTATATTATGTATGAAACTCGTATGTCAAAAAGTTTTTTGACAGTATAGTATAGTTGTATAATGTGTGCGATGTCTTAATGCTAATAGATAGAAATGTATCTACTACAGTAGTCTTCATTTTTAAATTACCTTTAGGGCGATTAGAATATGGAAATACATCTGGTGGTTTTTCTGTAAAATAAATATTTTAAAAGTAGTAGTAGTATGCCTTTTATAAATTATTGCACATAAATTACATTCATCTATTTATTATTTAATGCTGTTAAATAATTTTATGCATTTCATGTTTTAAATATATTAAATGGAATACTTGCATAATTCTTTTTACTTTGATCATAATTTTTATTATGAGTATTATATATAAAAATTAAATCAACAATACCAGAACTAATTAATTGAATCAACAATTTTTTATATGTACACTGAGTACTTACTTTTGCCGGCTGGTTTGCTTGGTCCTGGTTTATGTGCTGTCAAAACATGAATATTTCTTTGACTTTCAGATACTTTTTCTCTAATTTTTGTATCAACTCTTTGCAGCAATCTGAAAAATATTGTCAATAATTTTAATTATTTTACAAGATTTCTTTACTATAACTATATAATAATTAGTAGTCAATTGTTATTTTAGAAGCTTTAAGTGAACTAAATTTAATTAATCTAAATAGACACAACAATCATTTACTTATATGTATTAAGGTATATGGATTCAGGATAAAGATTTTCACAAAAATAACTTCAGTTTCGTTATTTTATATTTCTGGGTCAGTATAAACATACTTTTGAACAGTGAAGGACTTTGAGAATAATATCCTTGGTATCAACAAAACTTCTTAACCTTTTACCAGGTCCTTGGCTGTGATAATTTTGTCCATACAAATATTGTGATTTTATTATAATTTTTTGGACGTTATTTAGATTTCCTAGGCTCTATATTTTAATAAATAAAGTTCTAGGTTACGAAATATTTTTACCGTATATTAAACTTATTATGTACTTCCTGTGGAGTATTATTTTGGTTCGACATCTAAACAATTATATTCCTAACTGTATTTGGCACCGTTGTATTTTAATATTTAACCTCTTCAAAACCTTTGTATTTGTAAACAAAATTGGAGAGCTCCGTATTCCGTACTTTGTAAATTGTACATGAACATTGAACAATCTACAGTAAGACAACTGACAAATGACAATTTCAGATTTACTATGATTAAAGGCGACATTTAAGTTCTATCTCGTCAATGTGCTGCAGAAACACAAAAAAACATATTTTTATTACTTATTATAGATGTCGTATTTGTCGAATAACGTATGATCCGTATATTAACTTTCTATTACAAATATAAATTTGTTCCATAAAATTATTATGTTATGATGTACATGTTATAAGATAGAGATATTATATAATTCAGCCAACAGCGGGAAATATTTTTTTTGATGGGAGGGAGTAGAGTCGCGAGCAATATCTAATACTATACTTAACTAACACATTTTATTTAAGCAAGAAGCACAATATGGATATAAATTGAATATTACTTTTAATCATCACTCGTAAACCTGTATTGTTGATGTTAGCGCCATGAACTTATAATATATACATTTTAATGAAGTATATTATACAGTTAATTATTTTAATTAGGTAGAAATATAGTCTGAAGTAACTGACGGTCGCTAAAAGCTAAAAGTCAACCTTTATGACCGAGAAATTATTACATAAAAAGTTTGAACACACAGACATTCCTAGACATGTCTGCACATGCTTCTAGGACAATGGATGGCGAGGCACCTGCGAGTTACCATGCAAATGTCACACCGGCTGTGCAGTTGACTCCAGGCAGTAAACAAGGTAATAAGTTTTAAGTCTTGTTATAGAACACGGATCACTTTGTCTCTATGAAAAATATATTAAGTAGAAACTTTTTTGGGCATAGGAAGTTATTTTATGTAAAATATACATTTATATAAAAAAAAATATTATTATTATTATTATTTATCCTTATTATTATTTTTATTTATGTATATATAATACACTGATAAGGCACAGTATTTACATTTTTTTCAAAGACATTAAAACTACTAAACTGTAGCACTGTTTTTATTCCAAGTTTAAAATTTCAGTATTAATTTCAGACCACGATAGCACTATCATAGAACAATTAGAAATCAAAATAATTTTACGGTTTCAACTTAATTTACACCTGTTTATTGATTAAATTTATACATTTGGTTTTTTGAATTAAATAAACGATACATATTCCTAATTACGCATGTAAGACTTACAATAAAAATAAGCTTAGGGCTATGGCTTGATTCGATTTTTATGACTAAGTGTAAATTGGGTTTAAAGTAAGAAAATCATTTACGATGGACCTTACTAAGTACTAAAGCAATAGACCAACGTTGCTCAAAGTTGCAACAACAATATAAATGTAATTTGAACTCTGAAGTTTAAGTAGAACAGGGAGTCATAAGGCGACTCAAGTCTCAAGCTATCTTTACACAAGCATGCACTTGGTACACTATGTACAACGTACAAAATGCAATATTACTTGTTAAGCCCACTTGACCCGAGTGCCTTATACAATATACAGGATGCTTCGTATAAATTGCTTTGATATTCTTTTGTTTAATTTTATTGAAACTTTGTACATATAGAAGTTGGTTGAAATTAGCATTTTTTTTATGCGTTACTATTTTAAATATTTATGTGTAAATTGAATGGAATGAAAATTAACGTGAGCGCTTTTAATATAATTTGAAGTTAACATAATGACACATTTTTTTACGATTTATTTAAATTTTACAATATGTATCCAAGGACGGATCCAGGAGAATGGGTTACATAGTCGTGATTAAGTCAAGAACTTATACATTTGCTATCATACAATGTTATTAAATTAATTAAATATTGAAGGTATGTAGTTACATAAAATCTGTATGGTGACGAAATATTGAAATAAAATGTTCAATTAGTGGTCCACCTAAGTCCTGGAATCAGCTTAGGGGGCCGTCATGACCCCCATGACCCCCTCTGGATCCGCCGTTGTATGTATCGATATATGGGCAAATAAATCTTTAGTTAGATTCCCGGCAATAAAGTAATATATGTACTAGCGGACCCGACAGACTTTGTCCAGCATGATATTTAAAGTAAATAGGGCATTGTATGAACATACAAACTGCAGCGCCATCATACGGGGCCCTGTATGATGGTCCAAACGCATACAAAAATTGATACAAATCTCAAAATCCGTTTCAGAGAAATTCAGAGATAGTGAGATGATTGAGATTTTTAAAACAAGCTAAAATCGACATTTAGGCGAATATACACCAAAATCGTAAAACCATTTTCGTTTTAGCATTCTAGAAAATTCACTTAAAATATTATTTTCGAGTAAAAGGTGCTTTGGCCTAAATCTAGTCGGCAGATGGGGCAATTAGTCCCAGCTTGTATTCTTCGCAGAGAGACGAATTTTCGAATATAGCTTTACGAAGCCCGAGAGACGCCAATTTGGGCATTATTGTATGTCATGATGACTAATACTGACTTACTGATAACTTATAAATATTTTCAATTTATTTTTAATATAACAGTTATTATTACTTTTTCTAAATGTGCAGTGTACCGCAACTGATAAGAGATACTATTGTTTTGAAAAATTGACGCAGATTATTTATGGAGGACATGAAATTGTCGGACCGGAAATCCTATTTAATTAATACGATTTCCAAATCTGTAATTTTATTTTAAATAAATAAGCTATTTAGTAAGCCTAAGGGCTGTCACTCTGACGATTATCGAACGATTTAAAAACGACGCTATCGCGCAACGTGCGTCTTTGAAGTAACAAAGCCTCGTGTTTCCTCGTCAGAATCTCACTCACACTCAGCAGCGGAATGGATTCTGTGTGTGAGTGCTCGCAAGCACAGCGACGTGCACGCTGTGCAATCGCGTCGCTTTCAAATCGCTCGCTAATCGCCAGTGTGTTAACACCCTAAGCCGTAAGAAACTTGAAGATTAGATCTAGAAATTAAATGGAAACCTTTAATTTTCGTTAATTACATTCAATAAATATTCAATGTTGCAAAGTTACTAACATTTTTACATCCAGGAAATAAACACCCTGTGAACTAAGTGACCTTTTGAGGTCACGGGCCTAAATTAAGAGCCTATCGAATCTTCATGAGTAATTAAATAATTTGCACTAACTCGATGTAACGTCAGTCTCGATCGCAACATTAATTCGTTCGGGCGCATTTAATATAATTAACTTCACGTTATTTTCCTTATAGATTAGATTAATAACTATAATTACTCTAACCATCATTGCACATTGCGAAGCAGCGAACAGCCTGTATACGAAATTTTTCGTTATTTCGGCGCCATCTTGTTTTCTATTTTTTGTGTCGAAACGTCAGTAATCTTTCTCGTTTTAACTTACGTTTCGCTCTTTTGTTCAAAAATTTTAATTGCGATAACGTTTTATGCGAGTTTGACCTGAATCTGAGTGGTTGGTGAGTAAATAGCACGTATTACTTGTTTTGAAGTCGATTTCGAAGATGTTATGGCAAAAATTCACAATGCATACTGGTCCCACAACTTGTCTGGTTAAACTTAATGACGTCATTTATCTCTGATTGCATACAGGTATCAGTTTCTGAACTTGAAATTCGAACAAGTTTTTGCTCAGTTTGAAATTCAAACCTTCATTGACTTTTGAATTTCATAAGATCGCAATCGCGCATTTGTTTATTTCTTAAAAAAGAAGCTAGATGTAGATAATGTATACGGATGATAGATCTAGGATTAGAACAATAGAATATCTACGTCTTCTCTCAGTTTTCTACAGGCATATTAAAGTACATTTATAAATTGCCTTAGTAACGCTGTTTATTCCTGTGTTTTTGTGACAAAAGCCTCGTCAAAAGGCCGCCATTTCTGCACTGCAGACATGTTTCTGCCGCTGTTTCTTTAATCTGGTGTACCCTTTTAAATTGTCTTCCTATTCGGCTGTTTACTGGGCACCAGTTTAATACCTTGATGTCCCATATATCTCCGTCCAATTTAAATCTAGTAATCTACAATTTATTTGTGTATGTAAAAATGAGAAAAGGTAAAAATCTCGAACGTTCCGTTCCTTTAATCGGCATTTACCGAAGGAATGAAGGTGTTATTATGAATGAATATTAATATTGTTCTATGTAAATATTCCTTCCAAGCAGATGTATAAATAGCAGCTGTTCGGTATTTAATTTGTTATATTTCTGGCGTCGCAACCTATTCCAGACGTCCAGTTCCAGACAACTTTTTCTTCCAAGGCCTTTACATTGTACCTTTTAAGAGTGATAGTGATCCCGACTTTTTTCTATACAATTTCGATATTCCAAGTTCTGGAACTTCTTTGGATGAACAAAAACTCAACATTGAAATCGCAATTGTTTTTAGAAATTACAAACTATCGATAGGAAATGCAACTTACAAATTTAACCTATCTTTTGGTAATCAAGGCTTAGTTAAATAAATTAAATCACAATTAGTCAAATGTATTAAATAATTTTTGTTTGTTTGTTCCCTTTTTTAAATATGTTTGCTGTTAAATGTATGTCGCATCTATGTATTCCATCTTTGGCTATATTCTCAGTATATTTGTTTGTAATTTTATATAATTTATGTTTGCTGTAGGAGTACTAAATAAATAAATAAATCAAGTTTTAGACGCTGTTCGGTCATACTTATCAGGCACCAATATTGAACTAAATAATGATTTTGTAGGAAATAAATGCTTAAATCGAGGCTGTATTTAATAATGGAAATATAAACAATGTGCTTCCCGTTGGGATCTAGCACGTCATTCAAGCTTCTAAGGCTATTTGTTAAACAGAAGTCGAAAGTCCGTTCCCAGAAGAAGTATAAAAGCTTTGGTGGAAAAGAGAAACTCAAAGTGAGATGGCGTCGACAACGTTGATATGGTGAGTACTAATTAATAATAAGAGTATCCTAAGACCTGGCAGCTACCTCGGACAAAGAATTAGTCTAGCCATTCAAAGGGGAACGCTGCCAGTATCTTCAGAACCTTGCCTAAAGGGACTCCTTTTATATATTTTAGTTATTACATTTTAAGGTTAGTTATTATAATATTCTGATATCTAACTATACATAAGGTTCAATTTAAAGTATTTTTTTTTAGTACGTGGATTACTATTTTATTGGCATGCAATATTGCTTCGATACGTTTTACGCCCAAGTACAATAACCTATCTTAATCCATTTTTGACCATCTGAGATAGATATCTTAATCCAAATATTGATAAAAGTGTGCCGATAACTAATCGTCAGATTGGTATTCGATCGGAAATCGATTGACTGACACGGTCTGATCTTAGATTATTTTCAATCTGAGATTGTGGATTAATTATTGTGTTCGGGCGTTAGTGTAAGTCTTAATTACGCTGTTGATGGTGAAAACGTGTCTATATCTATATCTCATATACAAATCTCCAAACCTTCTTATCCTTATATTAACCTCCTTAGAGACAAAATGGCGGCTGTTTATGTTTAACGATTTGTTTGTTTTTAATTAAGATTTTTGTTTCATTTAAATTCAAAAATCATTTATTCATGCAGGTAACCATTTTCAATTAAGAACGTCAAAAAAGAAATATACAACGAATGCTTCTAATTTTACATTTACTGCCAGTTCTCAAATCAAAGGCGTAAAACGGAAGAGAAAAACTGGCAATAAACTCTCAGCCACTCTTTTAATGACCAAGATTTTTCTTAACTCACTTCGTCTTAATAATTCTGTATTACACTGACTCTGCTTGGAACCCAAAATGTGCGTCCGAAACGATAAACTTCCAGCGCATCATGTTATGCCACTTCTTCTAAACTGGCTTTCAGCTGCAGCAGATTCTCCTCTTGCTGTCTTGCCCAATCGTGGTACATGCGCTCCGCGTGCCCCAGCCGACGTTGTCGATGGGATTAGTATAATTTTCTTTAAGTTAGCTAACATTAATTCACTGAATATGTTGAGTTACGCCTGAGTGGGCTAAAACAGCTTTTCTGTCAGGCGATTTCTTATATATAAGGCGCGTGTGTGTGTTCGGATCATTTTAAATTTAAGCCAAAGGGAATACTTATTATACATATTATTACCGTTAAGTGAGTTTTAGTCGTTTCGCTGAAGCGTGTACAGACGTGTGTATATTTTAACGATAAATGAACCAGTCGCAGGTATCTGTCGTCTACTGGAATTGAATATATTTATGATTCTCGTTTTTGTAACCAAATTTCTCTGAAACGATTTGGCCGATTGCAATAAATCCGAGAATATGTCGTTATTTTTTATTCCACTAAGTGGTTGATATTGGCCATCCCAAAAAAAAACAAAAGAAGTTACTAAACGAATACAAGAAACATTAACGTGTATTTATCTCGATCTCAGAGTCTCTTGATTGGTCTTAATCACTCTCTCCCTACTTTTCTTGGACAAAACCGCTGCACATCTTCATTCTGCAATCATAATAACCGCCTAAAGCTTCACTTCAAAAATATATTTTTGTACATCCTTTGATATTTTTTACCTTTCTACAACCAACCACCATATGTTTTCAAAATATTTACTAAAACTTTTGCCAAGTCAGCTTAAATCCAATTGGCTTCTTTGTTTCCCAAATATTTATTCAAAATTTGTTGACTGGAAAATATCGCTTACGTCTGAACCAATTTTTAAAGCTAAATATTATTATATTATGTAATTAATACACTATATACGTAATCGCGATATGTCCTCGCATACCGAACATTTATGTGGTTAGTCATTCCGATTACTCAATAAATAGAAATTTCTTGTTATCTTTATAATTGTATCGATGATATACAGTTCCTTGTTCGTTATACTTTTAGCTAAAATACAACCAAAAAATATAAGGATTTGTAAAGTATACAACCAATCCTTTCATTCGGTAATGGAGTACTTTATAAACGAAATATATTTTTTAATACAGTTGCTCAAAAAGTGGCATATTGCAGGGAGGTATAGCGTTCGGAAAGTGGGCTATTACACACTCGTGCTTTTTCTTTGCCATTCCCGCACTCGTGCGTTTTCTTTGCCAACTGTCAAAACAATGTGTATTAAAAAGAAAAACCAACCACGAAGGTTTTATTAAAAAGATTCATAGAAGTTTAATGATATATGATTTCTAAATATTATAATAATTGGATTCAATAAGTTCGGTTAGGTTTCTTTTCATTTCATATCAATTAAAAAAATATTAAAAATAATTTTATAATATATGCAAATACGTATTTTTAAAAAGTTTACTAATAATTGGATTCAATAAGTTAGGTTAAGTTTATTTTATTTCATATCAATAGAAAAAAAATTTAAAAAGAAAAAACTAACCATGAAGTTTTTACTAAAAAAAATCACAGAAGTTTTTATGATTCATGCAAATATTTTAAAAAGAAGCTACTATTTGTTTCAATATCAGATTTAATGATTGGACTCAATGAGTTAGATTTGGTTTTCTTTCAATAAAAATAGTCTACTGAAGAATTGGCTGTATGGGCCAAGTTCCCTTTGCCTACCCAGAATGGGTGAAGAAAAGAAAAAAACAAGCTTTGCTCATATTTTTTGCGGTTGGCGCCATTTTCCAAAGATGTTCTTTCGAGTTGAGTTATTTGTTGCACAAAATGAGTAATTTCGACGATATTTTATTTGAATGAATACCACCCGAACGTAGTATAATTGCATAAAATGCTTCGAGACAATTTACCGGAAACATATAAGTCGTTACATATCTACGTGCAACGAATTTATTCCGTAGAGAGAATAGAAAAAAAGCAAATAGTTTAATTAAATTGCTTAATTTTTTATTTTTTTATTTTCTTTGTATTAAAAATAGTCGTTCAGTACACGTGCGGTACCGTCATTGCAACTTGTCCCGACTGTCAACCCTCACCTTCGGCTGCGCCTCGGCTCGGGTAGACATTCGTCGGAACTCGTTGCAATGACAGGCTTTCCGCACTTGTAATGAAATATACTATTTTCACGAAAACCTGCGGTGCGTTCATATCACCATTGTGTAAATCATTAGATAACCTGTATGATAGCGTGTGTGAAAGGCACAAGACGCTGCTAAAATGTTTGACGATAACAGATACAGAAATCAAAAACCCAGAACAGCCATGACTCATGTGAGCCCCCTGTAAGAAACATATTTCTAATATTGACAATTGAATTCACTTGAGAAACTTGAATAATAGTTTTTATAAGTACAAGGAAATTGTTAACGAGACACAATAAGTAAATTGTCAAAACATTATAATTCAAAACGTCGTGTTCATTTTCGAATTGCCCCCTATGGGGACCACACGTTGGGTAACACGGGCAGAGGTTGTAGCTCCACTATTTATTTATCATTAATAACATAACTTATATTATCTACTTCAAATCAAGATTAAATTAATCATATTAAAAAATAAATATTTTTTTTTTTATAGAACAGGGGGCAAACGGGCAGGAGGCTCACCTGATGTTAAGTGATACCGCCGCCCATGGACACCCTCAATGCCAGAGGGCTCGCGAGTGCGTTGCCGGCCTTTTAAGAATTGGTACGCTCTTTTCTTGAAGGACCCTAAGTCGAATTGGTTCGGAAATACTTCAGTTGGCAGCTGGTTCCACAGAGTGGTGGTGCGCGGCAAAAACTGCCTGGAAAAACGTGTAGTTGTGGAACGGCGGACGTCGAGGTGATACGGGTGGAATTTCGTATTCTGCCTCGACGTCCGATGATGATTTTTAAGTCTCTAGAATTCTGTATCTGCTTCCAATCATTTGTCAATCTAATAGAGAAGTAGGTGATCAGCCTTCTGTGCTTGACACACGCCGTCGACTTTTTGCGTCTAAGGCAAGCCGGTTTCCACGCGATATTTTCCTTCACCGTTCGAGCGAATATTAAATGCGCACAGAGACAGATAGTCGATTGGTCTACAGCCGCGAAAGAACCAACGACTTCAGGGATGATAGTTTAATGCTGAAACCGCTATCCTAACACTGGTCCAATTAAGATTGTTTTTTAATATTCTCACTCTCTACTTGAAAACGTGTCCCCGCACAAAAGGCCGGCATGGTTTTAGTTTAAGCCATAAGTCTAAAGGCCGAGATTGTTAGTGGGACGGACTCAACACGACTATGACTAGTTAAGTCTCTGTTAAAATCTCATAAGTTTTTGACATATGAGAGCCGATACTTGATAGAGTTGATTGTTACAGTTCATAAGTTATCGGAGCTGGTGGGCTCGCAAGTACGTTGCCGGCCGTTTATGAATTACCTACGCTCTCTTTTTAATGGACGCTAAATCGTAAAGCGTAAAGTTAAAAAAAATATCTCCAATATAATAGCAACGAAATGGTCATACTTAACTTAGGAAAATAACAGGCTAAACTATTATTATATATTAATTAGGTACCTAATTTATCTAATCATTATATATATTGTCGACATACCTAACGTCACATACCGGATACATGAAAGTCATTGAACTAATTAACGCTTTAATTAATAAAAACATATAATTACTATTGATTATATTGCGACGGAATCCATAGTAATAAATTCGTTGCGAATTTTCTATTTTTAGGTTAAATAGCTTATCTGCTATTTCCTACTTCCTTACTACTTCCTACACTTTTTTATTAATAAGTTCTATTGAAGAAAGTGTTATAAACGACTAGTACATTTAAAAAAAACTTTCTGTACAATTCCTATCAACGAATTAAAAAAAATCAATGGCGCTACAACCTCTTTAGGTCTTGGCCTCAGATTTCTGAATCTATTTCATGATTTTAAATCTCATAAATAGGTGATCAGCCTCCAGTGCCTGACACACTTCGACTTTCTGGGTCTAAGACATGTCGGTAAAAAAAAATGGTATCAAAAAAATTGAGCCTATAAATTTAATTGCTCCTTAAATTGGATATATTATGTAGATATGTTTTTATTCCCTAGAAATTTGTAGACAGATACGTTTGTCTATTATAAAACAATACTTAAAAGCCTTACAAACAACTTATTTAGAGTCGGTTAGTACATAATAATAACGAAATTAGATTCCCAATGGGGTCAACCCCTATTGACCGCAAGACGGGACCTAATGAGCTCCAAATATCTTTTATTCGGGCAATTGAAGTTCTCAAATCCAATTTGTTTAGGGCAGGGGTCTCTAGTGTCAAATGGCAGCTGTTTTGAATATCCTCAGAAATCGATTTATGCAAACATAAAGGATCGTGATGCCGCTTATGAATATTTTGAAGTATTGATGGCTGAGTCTCGAAGACATTGTTGGTTTAGAGAGTTCCAAGCGACTCCTCAAGGATTTTGGGATAGTTTCAGCGTCTGTTTTCCACGTTATTCTGCAATGTATACAGTTGTTTTTTTTGTAGGCCCAGCGATTGCGCATCACCGTGTACCTCAATAAAAGTAATAAAATAAAAAAAACACATATCACGCATTAGAACTAAACTGGTTTCACATACATTATTTTCTATTATAACTAGGATAAGAATTAAAAAATCAATTTAAAGAAAAAAATTGTTGTCTCTCATTCTTTTTTTTTCTCTTTGATGATTGTTCTATTTTTGTTTCTGTGTGCATTTTGATGGTAATAAATGTCTATGCCAATGTCTAAACAATTCAAATTTACAGGATAATCCTAACCGTACTCCAACTCGGCTGCACCATGCATGTTAACGAAGTCTACCAATACCATGGTTTCTGTTTAGACGTGTTAATCAATCAAATGACTGCACTGCAAAAGTTGGACAATTGTACGGTGATTTTAGGGGACCTAAAGTTACAATTGCAAAGAACGAGGCCACGTGATTTTGTGAACATCAGTTTTCCTAAATTAAAAGAGGTGAGTCTACAAATTAAGTCAATTGTTTTTAGTTCCTAATTACCGCGCTAGAGGGAGCTCTGGCTTTAGTGTGCGAATTTCGTGTATCAATGTATCGAACACGAGCTCGTAAGGTGAAGGAAAACATCGTGAGGAAACGGGAATGGTTTAGATCTTAAAATGGACTAATATCTAAATAATAAAGGTCTCTTGAATATAGATCACAAGTGTATAGAACAAAAATGCACTCATTTTTTCATATTTTTTCTCACAGAAACGTAGTTTTAGTTTTTGATACCTGGAACCTCAAGATCTTCAGTGGAATTTACTAGCCCCAAAATCCATATAGAAGGAGTTAGCAGATAGGGTAGAGTACGGAGATATCCTATGATTAACAATCCCTTACAAAACTTAATCCTTCATAAAAGAGTACCGAGAGTTTTTTACGCCGACTTTTTCTCTCGCCTCTTTCTTCTTTGTCGATGATCAGGGATGCCTACAGGTTTGAATTTAATGACGTGGAATAAGTGATACCTTGATGAATTTAAGTTCCAAAATAAACGTATTTTTTTATTTTCTTTTATTTTCATGTCTCAACCCAAGATAAATCATCCCGACTTAAAAAACGTAAATAAACGTTCTTACGTCCAATCCTACAAAACCTACCCAGGGATTCAATATTTTAAATATAATGTTTTAGCATTGATAAAATAGGAAATGTTTCATAAAATATGTAGCTAATTTATACATGATTTATTAATCGACTGTATTAATAATTAACAGCTAAACCGGAAATTTTATTTCTTTACATTCAAAGTTATACGCGCCGGAGGTAAATAAATTTCGATATAAGTTCCGTCCCAAGAATGTATTGCGGTTATAGAATTGGCAGTAATATTACTTTATTGCGAAGTTATGAGATTCGGCGGGCCCATAATATGAATATTATTCTCTGCTTGTGAACTAGGGGTATATATTAATATTATAAACATATATCGTGGGTTTAACATTAGCTGGTATTTAAAAAATATATGTTATAGAGGATGGAGAAAGTGGACTGGTACAAAGATTGTTCCCTCTTTAAAATACTAGGCTTA
This sequence comes from Pieris rapae, assembly GCF_905147795.1. NCBI lineage: Eukaryota > Metazoa > Arthropoda > Insecta > Lepidoptera > Pieridae > Pieris > Pieris rapae. Next base: position 7,593,386 of record NC_059527.1, read on the forward strand.
CGTACTAGAAGTATCATCATCAATTTATCAATCATTTTCCATACTGTCATATAAAGAAATAACATTAATAATGTTTCTTATAATAAATAAGTCGGTGGCGCTACAATCTTCTTAGGTCTGGGCTTTAGATCTAATAGGCAAGTAGGTGATCTAAGTTTCATTTTTCGACAGTATTTTCCTTCGCCGTTCAAGCGTAGAAAATTTATTGGTGCACTGGGAATCGAACCTACGACCTCAGGGATAAGAATCGCACGCTGAAATCACTGATAGACTACACTGCTCAAAGTGCGTTTATATGTATTTGCAAACGTGGATCGTGCTAAAATAGCTTACTACTAGAATACAAAAACTGATATTATTATAAAACGTGGACCACAAATAACGTGTTGCCATGGTTACCAATTTTGGAAGAGACGTCATCCCAATAGTTAGTGAGTTCTTTCTCTACATTTTCTCATTACAAGGGCTATGTAAGTAACATTTTGCCAAACCACTTCAATTCTAATTAACCAATATAATTCATGGTATTTGTATAGAAAAATCAATAATAATAATCGCCGCGTGCAGCTTTCATACTGGAAGATGTAGGGACCGACCACGCACAATGGAGTTTCTGTCTATGTACGCAATTTATACTACGCGTATGAAGGAAAACATCGTGAGAAAAAGTCGCTTGTGTCACACACAGAAGCCTTACTCACTTACATCTAAAACAAATTATCAGTACGAAACAGTAACAGAAATCTGAGGCCAGATCTAAAAACGGTTGTAAAATTTCGCTATTGATTCTTTTATTAATATATTTTCGGTATCATGCACATCAATCCAAAGCCCGTTCGTATGAAAAAATTAAAACTGATTTTGTTCGTACGATTAATCGTGAAAGGAGCAACCGTTTGATCTTGATACTTCGATAAAGGTGAACGATTTTTCAAAGCGTTTAAAACGTTGATCCATTTAGTTTTATAAATCGTTTCCAATCCAGACGAAATGTGCATTGGAAATGTTAAAGTTAGCTTCTAGATTTCCTGATAGGTTTATTGTCGGATTTGAGCGACTGAAAATACTAAGGGTCCAATGAATCGGAACATAGCGGAAATTGGGCTAAGCCTGTAGTCTGTGTACTCAATCTTAAAGCGATTTAATGAAATTCGAAGACTGTTGTGCTCCAGACGTATACGCTGTGAAATTGGAGAGGTTTTAGTAATATTAATACGAAAGGCCTTGAGGTAGTTCGGATATTGGATAAATTGACAAGGTGAATAAACAAAGCCTATATTGTAACTGAAACCGTGGTTAAACTATCAGAAACACACGTAAAAGAGACGCACGAAAGAAAACTTAAGTAAATCAAATCTAAGTTTATTTAATAATATTAGTAACTTCGTACACTTGCAAACGTCAAGATTAAAAAAAAGATCTGAATTTACGTACCCAAATACCAAACACAGCTCCTATTGACACTCTCTTAAGTTTCTTGGTCCCATATCTGCCTTATCCGCGAAAAATCCGCGTTTGGCAGCGTTCGTTCGTTAAAAGATTGACATAATTGTATTTATGCCTATAAATAAATATAACTTGATCAATTCCATTGTGATTTTCATTTACCAGCCTCTCTAAACAAAACCTATCAAACAAGTAAAATTAAAATTTTCTTTGAAAAATGCAACTATTCTATCAGTATTTTCTTATGCCGTTTTCACATTCAACTCCCGTCAGTAAACTGACAACCAATTTTTTTTAATATTCCTTGTTTCAGGTGACAGGCTGTGTTGCGATTTATGGGGCTTCAGGTTTGGAGTCTGTGGGCGGGCTCTTCCCAAACCTAATGAGGGTGCGTGGGAATACACTGATTAATAACTACGCTCTTATCATCAGTAATATGCCAAGACTTAGAGAGGTATTATTTACACTAGTCTTTAAGATCAAAGTATGTACGTGTCATGAAGATTCTGAATATTATTTACATTTGAGACTAGTTATAACTTTAATATGATTATATATCTGTGGTCATAGATCAGATAATGATAAGTAGATTTTTGCTCAGTTTGACTTATTAACACTAAACTTATAAAATATGATATTTTAGTGCCTTCAAGTTTTCTTAATAATTTAAATGCTTATCCTGTTAAGTAATGAAATCCCATTTTTCATATTCTGACCTATATACAGATATTATTTATCGTTATATTTTATGATTATAGTAAGTATATACTTTTTTAACATCCGTTCATAGTGCCGTCCAAACTCAGAATAGCGGGATAGTATCAAATTTAGTTCGTTCTTTTCAATAACCTTGAGTAGTATTGGTTTTTTTATAGCACAGAGGGAAGGCCGGAAGCTCATCTGATGTTAAGTAAAACAGCCGCACATGTACACTCTCATGCCTGAGGGCATGCGAGTGGGTTGCCGCCTTTTTAGAATTTGGAACGCTCTTTTCATGAAGGATTGATATAGTTGGTTCCAATTAACAGCTAGATATTTAAAAGTTCTTGTAAACCCTCGTATCATCACTGCGGTTGAAAAGTTATCTAATTAGCGCTCAGATTATTGGCTTTACTTATAAAAGTTTCTTGATACGAGTATCTGTCTTCGAACTTTGATTTTGGAGTAGAGAAGACGTGGTACGAGTGAGTGCACAAACGCCAATCAACGATTTGAGTTTGCAACCGATTGACAGACTACCTAAAACTGGGGATTTCTTTGCTTACCGTAGACGCAATACAGCGAGGAAATGCTACCAGCATTACAGACACAGATAACAGATACAACACAGGGAACTTTTAAATTGATTTTAGTGTTTTATCTATTTATTTTATATCATTATTTTCAAGTATTCCTTAGACTGAGTCTGTAACGATATCTAGTATCATTACGATGCATAGTTTTTTTTATGAATATATATAGTATATTTTATTTGTATTTTTTTATATTTGGGTTATATTTATGTTAAAATAAATTGTCATACATATTATAAAAAAGAGATTGCAACTCATACCGTAGATATAGTATTATGTATGATGTGGTGAACTTGAATAAATATATCAATTCACTTGTCAGCTACTGGTAAGAATCGTCGAGAATCCTCTTAATATAAGCCACCAACCATCCTTCCTCAATCTAAGTTATAATAAAGAAACAAAACATGTTAAGTTTCCAATTGTTTCGTATTGTCCAAAACAAACACTGTTGGAAGAATGTTTCTCGAATATTCCTTTTTCAGATAGGCCTCGCAAACCTCCTAAAAGTAGACAGAGGTGGGGTTATAATCTGGCCAGGTCCTCTCACCTGTTACGTACATTCTGTAGATTGGAGGGCGATCGCACCGAATGCAAGACACGTACTGAGTGGAATTGACGTATACAATCCATGCAAGACTTTACCGTGTTCGTGTACAGATAATTCCACTACTAACTTCTGTTGGAATAATAGGTAAGCAAGAACTACTCTTCTTTCTTATCTGATAACAACGAACGTGTACTCACGACGGACCTCGTAAGAGTCTTAGTGCGATAACTGAGTCTACAAACCTTATCATACTATAACAACTTAGCTAACTAACTTAGCCTTGAATTTTAATTTTCTCAAATGAGTCAACTGCCTAGTTCAATTCTAAAGACATTTTTTTTTCATATTTTGTCAGAAAAAGTATGTTATAAGTCAATATCAGTAATTTTGTTTATGTTTTTTGGTGGATTTTACGAAATTCTCACTATTAAACAAATAATAAGACGAAACATTTACGAGTAATACTGTCTAATTTCCCGACAAGGAAACCTCAAGAAAAGTGATTATTAGGAATTTTCCGAGTATAGAAAATATAAGGTTTCTCGTCACCCTAACAACTTTCGAACCTACGCATGTGCTTACATTACGCTTTTTTTACTCTTGTAATAAAAAATAAAGGTTATTTTTTCGTGACATTGGTTTATATTGACAACTGACATAATCATTGATATCTATTCCTAAGGTTTTTCTATTCCGAAGCAGCCTAAAGTGAAGTGCTTTCATATTGAGATAAGATTTCTGTCTTGATTATTTTTTATAAGCATGTAGGTGCTGTTTAATTACTAAATAACAACCAAAGAAAAAGCTGCCACACTGCTCTGTTGTTTCGTGCATTTATGCAAAGACTTTGATATTTTGATGACTTTCTCAACCATTTATCTACTCTAGTATTACATAATAAAAGATATTTTTCAGGAAATGTCAACGCTTCCTTGAAGGTCCCGAAGCGGAAAGATGTAACCCGGAGTGTGTCGGATGTCTCAAAAGAGATGGATCTATTTGTTCGCTATGCCGATATTATACGTATCGAAATAAGTGCCTCAACACATGTCCGAACGGGACGTGAGTATACCGAAATAAATGTGACAAAGTGATGCTTTCTTATAGAATACGGTTTTCAAATAGGGCTCGTCGATTGCTTTTGCTGATTTTTTTATAAATACGGCCAGCCACAAAAGGCTCAATACGACCACGCATTTTATCAATAGCGGCCTTAGAGTGTGAAAATTTACTCATTACGAACAAGCGTCGCGATGGTTCTGTTCGATTTTTAAAATGAACTATCTTACAGTGTGCTTACAATACGTTAAATGACACAGAATAAGCTAAATACGTGTTTAACACTGAAAACATTTAGAACTGGCCAGTTATAAACAATGCTAATGGAAACTTTTTTAAATTCAATTTTAAAACTTTTTGGTAACCTAATGAAGTAGATTGCATTAATTTGTCATTTTTTTGTGAAATATAACAATATACACAACAATCATTCTATAATACAATTTGATAATAAATGAAGTATACCATATTGACTTATTAACATAGAAAATGTTTAAAATAAAACTAGATATAAAATATTTTAGATTAGACTAGATATAAAGTAATTAATAAACCAGGCCATTTCTAAAGAAATGAGTTAGAGATGGATATTTTTCATCTATATTCGTACGTCAACTCTTTTGTTTACGAAATAAAATAAAGATTATAGAAATTCGTAGTATTCGAAGTCGACATCGGATATCCAAGTCAAATCCTGAGTAATGGGCCTCTATCGATTCTAAATGAGGTACTTAGTATT